>NC_068566.1:42152181-42764013 GCF_025698545.1 Gossypium raimondii | reverse complement strand
TTTTTTATTGTTATTATATATTGTTTTTAAAATTTTCAATTAAACAAATGTTATGATAAGGACAATTTTTTTTAGCTAAATTTACTTATTTGATTAAAATTTATTATTTTATTGTTATTATATATTTTTAAATGAAACATTATTGTTATCAAATATTTTTTATAAAATGTTTTATATTGCAATATCCAACCGTATCAGTATCCTAATTTTTTAATAATTGTTGTGCTGCCATGGATTGTGTCGTACCATATTACATATCTGTGTTCATGCTTCATAGGTTGTCGTTGATCTTTTTTCGAAGATGGTGCATTTCAATCCTTGTTCTTAAACTTCTGATGCTACTCATATTGCTTAGTTGTTTTTCAAGGAAGAGATAAGACTACATGGCGTTCCTACATGTATAGTTTCTGATGAAGATGTCAAAACTGTAGGACATTTTGAGGACTTTGTGGAAGAAAATGAGAACCCAATTGAAATTTTCAGCACATCAACTGGATGCGCAAATAGAGGCAGTTACCCGAATTTCAGAAAATATGCTTAGGTGTTTTGGTGGGAATCATGTCAAGAGTTGGGGATTTGGTTATCCCTCAAGCTGAGTTCACATACAACAACTCCACAGATAGAACAATTAAGAAGACACCTTTTGAAGCTTCTTATGGAAATAAACTCCGGCATGGCTTGATTTAGTTCCTTTTCCACTTGAAACTAGGGTGAGTGATGATGGAGAAGCTTTTGCTGATCATATACAGGAAATTCATTAAGAGGCGATGGCTGCTCTAGAAAGCTAGCATTGAGAGTAATGCTAATGAAGCTAAGATTAAAGGGTCTGAAGAGGGAGACCCAGTTCTAGTAAATTTGAGGCAAGAAAGGTTTTGAAAAGGCACTTATCACAAGTTGAAGTCAAAGAGGTTTGGGCCATGAAGAAACTATGCTCTAGTGCTTATGCAATCAAGCTGCTTACAGATTTGCATATCAGCCCTAATGTTTCTGACTTGTATTCTTTTGAGGGTTTCAATGGGGATGTTGCTGAAATTTTAGACCAGACGCAGATAAGATTGAGGTTATTGAAGATCTCTTGAATGCTAAAGAGGTGAGGTCTAGAAGGGGTAATATAATAGGAGTTTTTTGGTGAAATGGTTACACAAACCAGCAAGTGAAAGTACTTGGATCACGGAAGAAGAGCTGTAAAGAGTGGATCCAGAAATTTTTGCTGAAGTGGTGAAAGTTTTCTTAGTGGAGTCTGAGTTCTCCAAGCTGGTAAGAAAGATGCAGGAGCTTAATTTTATTATTTCAGCTTATTTTATAATATTTAGTTTAAGTATTAAATATATCTTGGACAGCTAAGGTTATTAATTTTCTTGAGGGTTAAGTCTAGGGTTAAAAGTAAAACTTCATCCGCTAGAAAGTCCATGCAAGAAAGTCTATTATAAATATTATGCAGCAACAGATTTACAGCCATAATATTATTGTTTTCTTTGAATTATTATAGAGAAACTAGGGGTTTTTTTAAAACCCTAAGTTCTCTAACGTTCCGACTTTTATCTAACACATTTTACAGTCCTAATTCTTTTGATTTCTGCGTGTTTTCTTCCTCAAATTGCATTACTACTTCACTAGAGAATCTAATTTGTTGATGGTTGCCCAGAGAATACCGTAAACAAGTAATAGTGCAATAAAACAGAATATTAGAAAATGTGTTGCATGCTTACCTCTGCATAACTTTGAGTATTCCGGTGCCTAATTGCATCGGGATGCCCATGATGATGCACTCGGTAACCCCCTCAATCTTGTCATCCCTCCCATTAACAGAAGCATTAAAAAGGTGATCACCTGTCTTCTCAAATGAAGCCAGCATCAATATACTTTTGTCCATTTTTTGGATTCCAAATCTTGTGATGCCAAGAACTTCCCCCTGATGCAATAATAATCTAAATGCCGTTATACATTGTCCTGGAAATTTGAATGTAATCTAAATATTCATTTATAGAAAGAAAAATGGAAAAGAAACACTACTGTTCTTTAATTGCTAAGTAGGAGGCAATCTGTGTAAGCAAAAAAAACCAACCCTAAATGTCATCACGTCTCCTAGAAGCATCATATGGCGTATGTCTATGCTCATTCCGTGACTTGCCATAGTTGCTGCTATCTCATTGATTATGCATGATCTTGCAGCTTCAATTCCCAATATCTGCAGCATTTCCATAACATGGTTACTCATTGTCTTCCGTCCATCAATTCCTTCAACACCCATAACAGTTTGGAGTCCCATGCTGAAAATGTACATGATATTTGTAACAGTTAGGAAGGAGCTCTTACAAGGTAGGAAATGGTGCAATAATTTTTGAGAAAACAGTATGCATTACAAGCAAGACATGTTTGAAGAACTATTCATCAACATGCTAAATTCCATTTTTCTGCCGTCATCTCCTTCCACACTCTTTCATTTTGCTACAGGAATTTATTGTTCCTGCCCTGAACTCAGATTATAAAGCCTCTATAACACGGCCAGAATGACATTCTATTTCTAAGTTGGTACATCACCAGATTCAAATGATATTCTCTTCATTTTGCTAGTGGAATTCAGCTCCATCAGGTAATTATAAAGTATTCCACATGTAGCAGCTCACTGTTGCAGCCTGTCTTCCAACCAGAAGAAATGTGATTTTCTTCATTGTCGTTCGACAAGCTTTTGAGCTGCATTCTTTTCTTCCCTCAGTGCCCTTGTCCTAGTAATTCATTTTTTTGTTATCTAGTTTTTCCAGCAGACTTGTCCACTTTTTTTGAGTAGGAAAAAAAACTAATCCCCACCCTTCCCGATGGGTAGGAGATAGACAAGGTTGCAATTAGGAAAGAAATAAAACTTAGACATAATCACCAAAATAAGTTAGAATTGATTTCTCTCCACTTTCTCCAAAATATACTATTTTACAACACAAGTTGCAGGTTTAAGGCACATCTGAAACCACTTCGAAGAGAAAAACAGGGATATAAGTTTTAAATCAAACTAACCCTTCTACAAACAACTGGTAAAGCTTTTTCGCTTCTTTGTTCTGACTTTTATTGTCTTTTTTCTTCTCAGCAATAACAACACGTTCAACAGTTTTTATGCCCTATCATCCAAGAAACATTGAAAACACTGAAATAAGCACACATATACTCTGAACTTTTCCAATCACGAAGATAATCTGAAGCCTCACCTTTACCACAACCAGTGGAAGCAGATTTTTAAGAGAATGAAGTTCAAAATGAATTCTACTTCTATCAGCTGGAGGAACTACTTCCAACTTTTTAACATCCAAAACCTTCACATGCTGCAGAGTAACATAACAGGAGAAGTTAACAATCCAGAGTATCAGTCAAGGCCATAAATAGGAAATCTGACCTGCTCCTTTAGTTTCAGCTTCGGTGTTTGCAAAATTGATTCTTTCACAACATTTGCATCTATATGCAATTGTGCGTCTTGGATTCTTTCCATGTCAAGGGAGATTACAACTGATGCTAATCTTGAAGTCATTACAATCTTGATGCTCTTAGCAACCTGCATGATAAGAAGAAAGTCAACTACAGAAACAATCAACCCATAGGAGAACAAGTAGACAAAACAAATAGCATTTTTTTTTAATGAGAGCATAAGAAACCAAATCCAACAGGCAACAGCTAAAGTCCAAGAACTGAGACTTCCATAAACGTATAATTAAATATGCCTGAGGCTCTGAGAAGAATAAATTAAGTTAAAGCTGCTGTTACAAGATCAGACAACATATACATTAAGATCCAACTGATTAATAAATATTAAGAAGCTATAAAATCAAGAAAGATGGAAAATGAGATAACTACAGTTTCAACAGATTATTTCATACCTGTCCTAAAACAGTTTTCTCAATTCGACCTTTTACCATCCGTGCAACGTTCACATTACTATCAAACTCAAGTTCTGCAGTAATTATGGGAGTGCTAATTTTTTTGGCTGCATTAATGATTTCTTTGATACGAGGAACTCCTTGTGTAATATCTAAAACAGAGCTGAGGAATCATACTGAAAATGTGTTCAAGGCCATAGTAATTAATAATTGGGATTTCAGGTTAATGAAATTAATGAAATCAATGAAATCCTTTAAAGGATACTCATGCTTGCAACTCCAGCAAAGTGAAATGTCTTCAATGTCATCTGTGTTCCAGGTTCACCAATACTCTGAGCTCCAATAGCTCCAATGGCGGTTCCAGCTTCAATTACTTTTGAGCGATAACGACCAATGCAAATTCTGATGAAAACCTAAAGTATTGTAAAAGACTATCATCAGAGGCAACTGCTTTTTTTAAGCATGTAAAGAAGGCTGGAGTATAGAAGCATTTAGATAAAGGAGCACATGATATCAATCACAGGATATTACTCTCCATCAGATGATTATAACCCTTTCCTAACTCCTTTTAAAGATGAAGAGTTAAAGGTGAAAATTGCCATGAAGATTTTGAAGGTTAATTCGGGAAAATAAAATAATTCTAGATATCAGAATATTGATTTTGGGACATTTAAATATGAAAAAGTGCTCATTCGTAATGGTACAGGAAGTATATGCATGTCTCACGGGCCACAGACACATGTATGAACATGTGAACTGTCAAAATTTTCATGCTCATGCACGCATAAATTACTCTACCAATTTTCCTAAGTCTTTTAAGTCCATGCAAAATTTTTAAAATCATGACACTTTGGCATAAGGAAACTCAAGCAACAGAAAAAGTCAGATGTATGAGGCAGTTATTACGTAATGGCAATAGTTACCTCCAACTGCCTATCAGTGATACCACATATTTTATGGCTAACATCCTCAAGTATCTCACTCTTCTGTGCAGAATTGCTAACCAACTGCATCACTCTCTTTAGTTCATTCTTCTGACCTTCAAGGAACCCTTTCAGAGATTTTTTGAAGGCTTCAGAGCAAACCCCATCTGGATCATGTTTGACTACCTGCTCTTCTAACATTTGTGGTATAGCATCAGCAGGTAAGTATTTCTGATCAACTGGAGGACAGGTAGCCTGTAGGTGGACATCAACAACATAATGTCAAGTTCATCTATCCTACCTATTACAAAATTTACAAAACCTGCTGAGAGGGACAGGGTTCCTCACCTTTACTTTCATTAATAATCTATCAAAATTCAAAGGAAATCCACTTTTTCCCTCCATAGATGCAGGATCCATGCCATCATCCCCATAAATAAATTGCACTATGCATCCACTTGCATTGCGACAAGTGTTATCATAATGAATGCTCAAGTCCTCCAATGCTTTGATCAGTCTGCGAGACATGTATCCTGTCTCAGCTGTTTTTACCTACAATAGGCAAAAGGTACCAACAGCAATGTTTATTTGAGCCCCAACCATTTTCCTTTCAATCAACTTGAATCTAATTCAGCCCTTCACATGTATGCATATCATAACAGTAATGTACCGCAACAATTCCATAAAAAATTCTGCGTGCCCCCAACATATGTCTTGAATGGAAATTAAAATGGACTTGCGGTAGATATGATGCAGAATAGAACAATTCAAAAGTTGCTGCAGTTTATTACTTGTAACGGTGATAAGATAAACTTTCTAAACAAGGTCAACAAATGCCAAAAAGAAAGACAGATCCAATCAATTTAAAGCAAGTACAAGTCCCAAAACTGAAAATACATAATAGCAAAAGGTTCTCTTTTATTGGTAATAAATCAGTCTAGTAGTCCCAACGAGTGACTGTCCACATTATCAGTCCATGCTGAAATTACGATACCAAAATTTAAGAGAGATATATATTTTTTATTACTTTACATTTACAACAAAGGTCAATTTATAAAAGAAAACTGACACAAACAACAACAACAACAACAACAAAAAAAAAAAAAACCTAAACTTTAACATTTTATTATTTCCATCCAAAAAGGCAGTGACCACTGATTTGCACCCAAATAAGCCCTTCACCTTTAATGTATACCTAAATAATCCCTTATCATTAATCAATCTTTCAATTGACATAATTATTGGGCACAAATCAAAGAGACATGGGCTTATTTGGATACGATAAAAATATAGTGCTTCCTAGGAAAAGTGGAATAATCCAGGAGCATTTTTAATATCTCAGCCTAAAAGACATCCTAAGTGATTGTCTACTTCTAGCAGTGGATCAAAATTTTGGGGAACTGGACTAAATTTAGGGATAGAGGAAGCAAAGCACAACATCAGGTTGCAAAAGTAGCAAATATGACCATGCCAGATGAAACATAAACAAGCAAACACCCATGTGTACTAACAGTCTACTATCTGTAACTACAGTAAAACAGATTCCATCACAACTTCAAAGGACAACAAAATGAAAAATGAGATCATTCATACAGCTGTATCCACAAGGCCTTCTCGCCCACCCATCGTGTGAAAGAAAAACTCTGTAGCTGTCAAACCGCTGTAGAATGAATTTGCAACAAAGCCTTTAGCCTGCAAAAATCACAAAATTGTACGGCCAGAACTTTGTCAGATTCCATCAAATCCCCTGTACTTTTTTCAAAAAGGTGCAAGACAGACTGTATCATGAATAAAAGATTTTTCAGTTGTCATCAAAATTTTCCATATGAGGTGATGAAAGAAAATTAGAATGCTTACCTCCTAAACGAAAATGTTATTTCTAGCATTTTCAGCTATTCTTTTAAATTTTAGCAACTCAGTATACCTTTACTGTTCAGAGCCATAAAAAAGCAGTAGTATGTAATCTATGGCAAATAAAACATGCACCCCATAAAGAAATAACCATCTCTGATAAAAAAAAGACCATAACATGATAAGGGATCATCTTCCAACTACCAGATTCCGCTACCATGCAATCCTGTAAACATTTTGAACATTTTATATGATAGAAAACAACTATAAGAGATACTTGCCCTGCAACTACAATGCCTGAAGCCCTAGCTACCCCAACTAGCTTACTTTCATTAATAAAAGCCTTAACAATTCCTTCAGCAAGATTCATAAAGTAATCATATACTATTCCTTACCAAGATTCATAAAGTAGCAATTTACTAGCCTACTAACTTAAAGAGAACAAAAATAGTCAACTCTTGTAAAATCTATGCTACTTAGAAAGTTAGAAAACAACTATAAAGTATTGCAGAAAATTAGAAACTAGGCACAACGCACAACAAGACTCAATTTCTAAAATAAAATTACATGAGATACTTGTTTCTCTACACTAGTGTCAAATGGTATGATAGCTCTCTAAACATAGATAGACAGGATTTGCTTCAAAGTGTAAATCACTATGATAGGACTTGTTCATACCAACAAAGATTGCACAAAAAATAATACTTGCTGAAAGTATAAAATCTCCTTCCTTGTTTATTTGACAGATAACTAAAATCTAAAAGCTTAGGCTTTAGCCCCAATAAAATAAAGTATTTAGATGTCAAGAGCTAAATAAATATAAAATAAACTTACCGCTGGTGTTTTTGATCCTCTATGAAAATGAGGAAGGCTACGATCTATAAATCCATTAGGAGCACGACGTCCCCCAACTGACTGCTGACCAACACATGCAATCATTTGACTTATATTTATAGCAGAACCCTTGGAACCACATTGCGACATGATCAGTGGACTGTTTCTCCAATGTAGTTCTCTCATGCATACCTGTTTCAAAGCAATTCTCATAAGCCATAAACAAAATAGTCTTCAGATAATATCATCATTCCGGAAACAAATACATGGTTCCAACTATATGGAACATGAGATGAACTTGAAAGATTTAAGGAAATGAAAGTATTCTAGTAGCACCTAATTATTACATTCAAACAGAAATGCTACAACATAGCTCCAATCCTTACCTTCCCCGTTTCATCCCGAATTTTATTCAATACTTCAGTTATATTAGCTTCTAGTGTTTGAGCAGCATCACAACCCGGTTTAAGCTGTAGCTTCCCCTCATTAAACATCTGTATCTGTTCATCACATTTTTTATAATTTCCTGAAAGTGTTACTCCTTTTGCATCATTCAAACGTTTTCCCGGTTGGACATCATCAATTCCAATCGAAAAGCCATGATTCCCTATCCAACGAGCACTGCATAGAAGCACATGAAGAGGATAGAAAGAGAGCACAAGCCACATATGAGCTATAATTTCTTTAAACACATTGGAATAAATCGAAAAGGGGAAAGAGAGATTCTTCAGAAACAATAACATGTATTATTAATGAGACTACTACAAACAATATGAAATCCATGTTATAATATTCTAGACAAAGAGTTGAAAGAAATGTTTTCAGAAAAGAATGGCAAGTCATGAACTTGCTCTCACAAAAACACAAAGCACTTGGAGTCATACAAGCAACCAAAATGTTCACATTTGAACCTAAGAACCAATGACAGAAAAAATTTCGCACATAAAATCTTGGGCCATATGGTTACCTCATCTTAGCTAGCCGATTCATGCAGGTAGCAGCAGCATGGGCATTGTAGTCTCTGAGAAGAATAGAATACAGTCCATCCTTGTTTCCATTTCCTGGATTCATGTTGGAGGATATAAGAAATTGAGAATATCATAACTAAAGCCAAAGAGACTCCAGGATGTTAAAAAATAAGTAAATAAATAGATAGCAAACTTCAAAAACAACAGTTAATGTCTTACATCAACTATTAGCATCAGAAACTATGAAAACAGATAAGATATGTTCAGCTCTTAGAATTGATGCAGGACACCACTCTATTGGGTTTCACCTGTATTTAGTTCATCAGAGAAGACTTCAACTTACTGTGAATTTTGCAACCTAATATAAACCCATAATAGGAAGGGGACTCATAAACAGGTTAATACCATGTCTAGCCTAAAGCAATTTGTTATAAACCTAAGTTCGCCCCATTAATTAATGCTGTAAACCAATGACACTTATTTTAAATATTTCATACAGAAGGTAATCACAGGAAACCACGAAACAGCAGAAGAAAGTAAAAAAGGGTAGATTAGAACTAGCTCTGCAACACCAATGGGCAGCTACAAGTGTGTGCAACAGGCTTCCTTAAGGTTTAGGAAAAATGAAATTGTGGCAAATGGGGAGTAATAATAGCTAGTAGAGTGCAAAGTCCAAATGAAAATATACTGTAAAGAATGACTAACAAGAAGTATATTCTCCTCATTTTACCCTACAAAAAGTAGGTCTAAACTTTTATCACTAATCCTCTCAACATACCAAATCAAATTACCACACAACAGATCTTGTCTCACCCTAAAAAGACTAGATGCAGTTGGAATTCATCAAGTCTCATCATTATTAAATTAATCTAAGAGGTGTTTCAACAATACACTTTTCCATGAATCAATGGAGAATCAAACAAATAAGAATCATACAAAAAACAACACAACAATTGATTTGAAAAAATTTAAAAAAAAAAACAGTATACATAGTAAAAATTAAGAAATAAAGCAAGACTCACCTAAAGTAGCCTTCCCCAATTGCCCACATAGAAGTTCACTATTCCGAATATAGACAAATCCATCATTAGGGCACATTGTTTCTACTTCTATTTCTTTATCACCAATCCTTTTGGCGATCTTCCTTGAGTAGTTTCTCTCCTTAACGGTAAGATTCAAGTAAACTCTCACACTTGCATGTGGGCGTAATAGAACATTGAACAATTGCTTACCGGTCCAAAGCTCTACAGGCTATGTCACAAAGACTAAAGTCAATAATAAATAGAATAACATATAGGCAAAAAAGTACTAAAAAGGACATTAGATTTTACCTTAAGTAATGTTGGAGTGGGCAAATCTATAAGATCCATTGCATCACCCATGTAGGAACATATCAGAGAAAAAGTTGCACGGTCATAAAAGGTATCTCTCCTAGTAATAAGGAAGGAAGATGTTAAAAAATCTTGAGTGGAAGCAACCAAAACTTCTCCATTTTTTGGCGTGCACAAATTATTTTGCACCTAGATACAAGCACAATATGTCAGATGAAGAAATTTCCAGATTTATCTAAAATAACAGGAAAAAGTGCTAAGTAGCAGTTCTAGGGTTTAGGGGTTTATATCTCAATACATTTCATATCAAACCATTAGCATTACTGCTATATTGTGGTTCAAAATTTAGGAAAAATGTTAAAGATAAAAAATTCACACCCATTTGAAAAGTTGGGGGAATTATAAAAACAAAGTGCACATGAAAAACCCACAGGTACAATTTTAAAGATGGTATAACATTAAAGAATTTACCCCCATCAACATGAGTGCCTCTGTCCGAGCCTCTTCTGTTTGTGGGACATGCATGTTCATTTCATCACCATCAAAATCAGCATTATATGGGTTACAAACAGATTCATTGAATCGTAACGTTCTCCACGGCATTATTCTTGCCTGCATTCATGGCATGAAAAATATGATCAAGCAACAGCTTGGATAAAGAGAAAAAAGTACGACTGCATACTGCAATTTAGTATGTCCCCAACTAGTAATTACCCTATGGCACATGATCGACATTCTATGCAAGCTTGGCTGTCTATTGAATAGAACGATATCTCCATCTTCTAAATGGCGGTCAACAATACAACCAAACTTTAGTTCATCAGCAAGACGCTTTCTATAATCACCTATCAAGAGCCTGTAAAATTAAAGAGTAACCCCACGTCATTGGCAAAGAAACGATTCTGAATATCAAAATAAGGATAAAAGTAAGAAGATGCAAGAGTGATGCACCTCGCAGAACCATCGGGATATCTGACCTTCACTGCACCAGGGTATTTGGATGGGCCATTACGAACACACTGCCTTAGCTTCTCTATATTGTGACTGGAAACACGTTCTGGATAACTTAAAATCCGAGCCATATGGATTGGAATAGCCACCTGAACAAGTACACCATCAGGGAACCAAGATCTCAAAATCCTAAAACTTGCTTAAACCTTACTAGGAACCAGACCTCAGTGATTTTCAGATTGGGGTCAGGTGATATAACAGTCCGACCAGTAAATTCAACACGTTTTCCAGATAAGTTCCCACGAAACCGTCCCTGCTTCCCTTTTAGGCGCTGAAGAAAGCCACTCAGTGGTCTTGCCGGTTGCATTTCAGTAGGAACACCACGAACATCACTATTGATGTATTGTGCAACATCTACTTGAAGCAAATCCCAGCCATTCTAAAGTAAAATCTTCAACATGAGACAATGTAAATGATATTCAAAGAGAAAGAAAAAATATCTGCAACAGCCACATGCAATTTTATCACATCAACTCTGGCATTCAGCATTCCTGCTCTAACAAGAGACTTGAGAACATACCTCTTCTAGTCCTATATGGTCTTTTTATTATTGATCATTAAAGTATCTCTCCAGGCTTCATTTAAAAGCAACCTCATACTCTCACCAACAAAAACTGAAGCTAAAGAATTTACTAGTGATTGTGGTAGCATCAGCACTCTCTAACTTAGATAGCTTTAATCATGGTGGTATCCAAACAGTCTTGCATTTTTCTAAAACAACTTAATTGCACGCCTACCCCACTCCACACAACACCCTATATTGATCTCTCTTTTTCTGTGCTTTGACTTCTGGCAGTCAACTAAGGTTGTGGCATTTCTATATCAGAAAATCTCCATACAGCCATAAGAAAACAGCTAAAAGTGAGAGCAACAGCATGCTAAACTTAAAAATCTGAAGCTGTTCTATGCAAAGTACAAGATTAACAATAACACATGGGGTCAAGGAGATATCCAAACAAATAGGAGGTCCAGTCAAGGTTATAGAGAAATACAGAGGAAAAAGATAGAAATTCAACTAAAGGGAATGAAAAGGCAATAGGCAATACAATATGAAAAACAAAATCAATCAGCATGACCAAATATGAATGATTGAGTACAATAATATCATTAATCATTCAAACAATCAAGAAATAGACACTTCAATATTTAAAGCTCAAGGCTTCCCTCTTCAAGGTGAGATGGTAGGTGAATAGAACTCTCTCATGTTGCGTATCCCAAGACCCAATCAACCTCCATAAATACAAATAATATAGTAATAACAGATTCAACAATGACCTAAATTCCTGCAGGTACATATTAGGTGCCAGGATGTATTTTCATACCAGACAATGAAATGCAGCATTTGAATCTACTAATTGCTGACGAAGGCTACTATTTGCCTGAATAATTCTTTTCAACCTCTCAGTAATGTCATTTTCATTGCTGCAACATGGAAAGAGGAGAATTGTAAAAATTATTATACTTTTATAACCTCTCCTACTAGCAACTAGCAGAGATAAACCTGATATCCACTAAACAAAATGGAGAATGCATAGTATAAAATAGAGTGAGATATTTTCTATTGGAACCTCTGCGACCCATCCACAGGGACTGAAGGTCGGATAGCTGTAGGTGGCACAGCAATATTCGTAATAATGAACTTCTCAGGTCTATCAGAAAGATAAAGCAATTCACAGTCCTGTGGACAATGAAATACAGAACATCTCGTGTTATTGAAAAAGCCAAGTGAAGAAAATTTATAAAAGAACAGAAAAGAAAATTTTCTTTATCTATTTATTTGTTTGTTTAACATGCTTGCTCCAACATGTGATAAGTGCAATGAAAAAAAGAAGGCATACAATTTACCACATCAGTCATCCTCTTAAAAAGAGAAAGGACTTTGACGGGGTTCAGAACAGAAGAAGTGTTGATGGACGACTTGGACTCTTTTGTGTGTGAAATGGCAGATTTCAATTCTTCCAAACTGTTGTCATTAACTTTTGAACGATCATGAAAAACCCCTATCATCTTTGGAGCCTTCTTCACTGTACCTAAAAACCATTAAAAGGAAAAGTAATTCCTACCTGGTTTCATTTCATACAATCATAAAACCCTATCTAGCAATTACCGAACTAGACAAACAATTAGCATATCCAGCTTAGAATCTCACATCAATTATCACACAGTGCAGAAAGACACATTCAATGAGAACAGCAGAAAACGAACTAGACAAGCAAAATAACCTCAAGAAAAACCTATCTAGCAATTACTGTAACCAACACGAGCCTTTTTTTGTTTTTTACTCAAAAAGATGATGCACACATCATGTAAAAAATTATATTTAAGTACAAGAAAAATATAGAATCCAAACCATTTAGATATCCACATCTCGAGCACTTCACAGCTTTACCACCAGCCATAGCAGTACATTTCTTTACTACACTTTTCATTATCTCAGCCTTCTTTAATGGTTCAGTCTTTGGAGCTCTCATCTTTTTCAGATAATCTTTGGCTAATTTATCATCCAAAAGAATACGAGAACAAGACTGTAAACAGAAAACCGGGAATAAAAAAAGAAACATAGATCAAGACTGTGCTTCAGTTCAATTAAATCAAAATTTTAAAAAAATTCAGGTCATGTTTATTAATTACCTTACAAATGCACTTTAAAATGTCTAAAATTGTACTTAAATACCCAACATTATAAACAGGGAGGACAAGAGGTAAGTATCCGTAATGCCCTGGACAGTCCCCGAAACTTCCATCGCAGGTTGCGCATTTGCCGGACTTATTTGGAGGACCCTTAAAACACCCATAAAGCAAAAAAGTAAAATCACAAACTTCACTAAAAAAAAAAAAACTAAATCACGTAAAAGAAATAATAAATTGATATAACAAAAGTACGTTTTGAGTACCATTCGAGGATCCAATAAGCCGCCTTCAATGGGGCGGCTTTGAAGATCATAGTAAACACCCTTATATACTTGAACTTCGGCAGCTTTGGCTATCTCTGAATCCGAAAACATAGAGAATTTGATGCTTTTACTGCATACATATCAATGGAATTATAAATAAAAAAAAGGCATGAGTAAATTCAAAATATAATTAAACACAAAACGAAAAACAATAGAAAAAAAAAAAACCGAGGGACTCACATTCTTCGTGGCCCGACATCTTCGATGTACGGCCGTTTTGTAAACACAATATCTTGTGATCTTTGCTGCATCTTCTTCAATCAACAACAAATAAATAAATAAAAAGTGAAACAATGGGGTTTTAGAGGACGGAAAAAGGGAGGGTTTTAGACTAAGTACTGGGGGAATGGAAGAGGGAAAGGAACGGCCTTTATTTAGTTTTTTTTTAATTTATTTGTTAATAAATTGATTTGTCAAACTGTTTCGGAAAATTAGGGTATCGCTCGAAAATTTAAATAAATAGGTTTAAATGCATTTAAACTCATGTTTTATTGTATTATATGAATATTTATACTAATTAAATTAGGAGTCATTCAATTATTTTTGAAAAGTTAAATTTAATATTAGAGTATTTAGTATTTTCTCAAAAAATAGAAATATGTATATTTTGAAAATTTTAATATCTATTTTAAAAATAAAGGTAAAGTAAAATATATGCATTTAAATTATTTTAGAGTAATTAATTTTATAATATTTTAATAAAAATATAAGAAATATTATTATTTGGTTTAATTGACAAATTGGTATTTAAATTGTACCATTTTCTATATTGGCACATAAAATTTTTTATCACAAGTGGTATTTAAATTACTCTTTTTTAAGTTAGTATCTCTGTCAATGAAAATATTAATTAAATTGTTATATCTATTTTAAAAAGGTCAACCCACAAATTAACATATAAGTTAATCCTTCTTGCCTAAGTTGGTATCCAAACTTTTTTATCACCAATAATACATAAACTATTCACTTGGTATTCATTTTACATCAAAATATTATATTCATATCCGTTAAAAATTATAGTAAATAATAAACCGCCATATCATATAAACTTAAAAATATTTTTTAAAATTATTTCATCTATCTTTTACATCATTTCTCTCTTTATTGTTTTTCTATCTGTTCCTTTCTCTTTTTTTCTTCCTTTATAATATCTAATAATGTTAACAATGCTTAAAATTTTTCATTTAGCGATTGAGATGTTAGTGATTAAGAGAGTTAAAAAGAAAATAAAAGAAAAATAATTAAATTACTCAAAAAGAGTATTAGGATTAATTATACAATTTAACCTAAATTTTTATCTGAAATGATGATATTAACGTTCCGCACCAACTTAGGTCGTTAATGCATTTAATGATCAATAACTATAAGGTAACAAATCAATTACGTTAAGAGCAATCTAATAACTTTTAAAAAGTTAGTGACTAAAATGTAATTTTAAACAAACGTAAATGACTAAATTTGTAGTTCAGTCAAAGCTTTATTATCACGTTTGTTAATAATGTTATTAACCCGCGAACGAAAAACCCTAGAGCATAAAATAGATTGATCGTTAAAACCCTAGGGATTTCAGTTCTCCGAAAATCCCTAATCCTAATGAAGACGGTAACCGGCAAGATCCTCTCTTCAACTCCGGTTTCCGTTTCCAAGGCAGCCAAAATCATCGCCAACTTCGCCGCCACAGACAACGGCGCGTCGCAAGCAATCAGCGCATACCTTCGACGCGCCTCCGCTTCATTCAGTGAGCTCAAACAGTTGCACAACGAGCTCCGAAAACCGTCGAGATCGGACCACAAGCACAAGAAGTCAAAGCCCGAGACCACAGTGGACGGTGCTCGTGAGTCGAGCCTAGAACCGAGTGAATTCAACTCGGCTCGTGAAGATGTGGAGCTGAGTCAGGAGGCGGGTCACGGGTACAGAGACGGTGAGAGGAAAAAACAGAAGAACAAGAAGAAGAAAGCGAAGGGCGAGGATATTGATGTTGGCGGGGAAATTGTAATTGAAGACGGAGAAAGCAAGAGGGGGAAGGAAAATAACGAGAGTAACTTTGGGGAAGATGGGGACAAAACGGTAAAGAAGCATAAGAAGGAGGAAAGTGGCAGAAAGGTTGAAACATTGGAGGAAAATGGGGTTAACATTGAGAAAGGTGAAATGATGGATGAGGGAGAGAGGGAAGGGGAGAAGAAAAAGAAGAAGAAAAGGAAGAGTAGATATATTGAGGAGGGAATTGAAACTAATGCTTCTTCAGAGCCACGGAAGAAGAAGAAGGTTAAAAATGAAGTTGATAAGTGATTGATTTTGAGGCATTTTAGCAATTTTGTTGTTTTAGATGACCGATTGAAGGTGGGTTTTGGGCTTTTTGGATGCTATTTGTAATGTTGAAGGAAGTATGTTTCTAATTTATAATGAATGAAATCTATCCATGGTTATTAACAAAGCAGGAACTAGCTTTAATGCATGCTTTTTAGGGGGTATATTGTACTCATATTATTATAGTTGAAAATGCCGTCGATAAAATCGCTTTACTAGGAAGAAATGTTTCAATGCTTGGGAATCGTAATTGCTGAATGGCATGTGTTTTTGATGTTTAGGTATCGCAGACTCTTACTGTTGCTCCTTGATGTTCATGGAGTTCCATGTGCTGGTAGTTCTGGTAGTGTTGAAGTTGATATTGCTTTAACTTATAACTGCTTGACATATGGTATATTAGTTTGATGATTACTTTGCAATTCCAAATTCACACTATGCAGAACACAGGTGAATGATTTGAGAACTCTTTAGCTTATCGTTTGATCTTGTGCTCCAGAAGGTTGACTAAAATTTTACTCATGCTATCTCATTTTGTGGTGTAATTAATGTTGGCAGCCTTTTGTATTTCATTTCAAGGTCTAGTAGGCTATCCTGAGAATCAGAGGCATATGTAAAGGTAATGAATGGTTAGGATAAGTATCTTACTAGTTTCTCAATGTCATGTGGTGTAGATTCTTAGGTTTATTGAGGATTTTGCAAAGGCTTCCAGACGTTGAGTACATTGCTAAGAAAAAGAAAAACAACTGAAAGTTCATTATTTCTTAGGTGTATTTCTTCTTAATCATTTTGAGAACCAAATGCAACTTACAACTTGCCTTTGATTGAATTTGTATTTGTTGAGTGTGGCAAAAACAGAGATGTATTTGCCTTGAGTGCATAGTCACTAGTATCCTGTTAGGTTTGTTTTAAGTTATTTGCAATCCACCCTATGCCCCCTGTTGGATATCCCTTCCTCTGGCTTGATAAGACCTGCCTGTTTGATGACTAGCAGAGATTGTTGTGAAAGAAGTCCATTTCCTAAACTGAAATAGAAGCAGACAAGTGAAAACTTGTAACAATCTTACTTTGCTAGTGGTTTTCAATAGCTCTTAACTACAAAAGTAAGCTACACCATAACTTGAAACTCTGTTGAAATTTGACAAAATGCATGAAGAATGATGAGGGGACTGCTGAAAGGACATTGTGATTGATTAAATGTAGGTATCTGAAGCATGTTAATGCGTGCTATATCATATTCTTACTGCATTTCTTGGTGATAAATGTTGGTATCCTTTTGAGGTTTAATGGTGGTGTCTAATCTAGCTGTGGTTTATCATATCCGCTTTGGTGCTTGAGGCTTGATTTGCTTATATATCACTTCCATTCTGATCTAGGAGGCAAATAATTGCTTTGGGGGATATTCACACTGATATTAAGTAAAAGGATTGATTTTTCATTTTTGGTATAATTAAGGTATTTTCCATATCGGTTTTGATGGTCTATGAAGACCCTTTTAGGGTTTGTGGTTGGTTTTGTATTCAAGGTTTGAAGTTTCTCTTTTGGGAATGCATTGTGGTTTACCATTAGACCTGATCATGGACCAGGTCACTTGCTCAGACTCAAAGGTTAGCCGAAAACTGGGAGGGTTTAAGCAAAAATATAAGCCTGAAAAACGGGCAAGGTATCGAGCAGATTTCTTTTTGGCCTGGGCTGGGCCCAAATCACATGCTATATTTTTTTTTGTATTTTCAATTTGTTGGGAAACATTTATTTTAATATTTTTAGTGTATTTGATGTATTATATTTTTTAATTTGTTTTTATATATAAAATTTTATTATGGTTGGGTCGGGTTAGGCTTGGGTTTAGCATTTTTAATATTGGTTAGGCCTGGGTAAAATTTTAAGCCTATTTTTTGGGTTGGGATCGGGCTTAGAAAATAGGTCTAAAATTTTGTATCAATCGAACTTGGCTTAGCTCAATCCATGATCAGGTGTTAGAGCTTGGATTCACTTGTTGTATAAGGTGCTCAGATAATGAATATTCACTTAGCTTGGTTCGGTCCATGATCACGTTTACTTATCACCGCATTCAATACTTATTGATAAAAAGTATTTTTTTATATATATAAAATCATTCAAACAATTTAAAATACCAAAATTTTAAAAATTTTGATAACATGATTAGACCTGATTATGGGTCGAGTCACTCGTCTACATTAGAATGCTCGCTCAAAAAATGGGAGGTTTGGGTAAAAATATAAACTCGAAAAATGAGCTTAGACAAAAAATAAGGTCTATTTTCTAAGTGAGACAATCCTTGGGTAGAAGGTTTTTGGCTCGGGTTCAGTTTAGCTTGGCCTGAATCACATGCATTTTTTTTTGTATTTTCAATTTTTTGGGAAACATTTATTTTAATATTTTTAGTGTATTTGATCTATTGTATTTCTTAAATTGTTTTTATATAAAAAATTAATCTAAAAAAATTATTACGATCTAGTGGGGTTGGGCTTGAGTTTGGCATTTTTAATATGGGATGGGTTTCGGTAAAAATTAAAGTTCATTTTTTGGGTCGGACTGGGTCCAGACATAAAAAAAGGATTTAAAAGTTCGCATTAACTCAATCCCAACCCGACTCGACCTATGATCAGTTCTAAACATAATTCTTTTGTCTTCTAAAAGGGATTTTCATCAAAATAAAAATTTTATATGTAGTTGCATTGTGAAAATATTAATTTTAGCAAATTCAATCAATTTTTTTATATGACTTCCGACATTTTCCTCGAATGTATGGAAATTTATGGCTAAATAGGTAATATATGTCGATATATTTTAATTGGTCAAATAGTCGTTTTTTTAAGATTTAAGGAAATAGGTTGATTTTGTAGAAAGAGTAGAGGTGCTCATGGCCCGGACGGCCCAGCCCGACGGCCCGCCCAAAATATGGAATGGTTTGGGTAAAAATATAGGTCCAAAATATGAGTTTGGGCAAAAAAACGAGACTCGTTTAAAAAACAGGCCGGGCCTCGGGCACCACTTTTTTGGCCTGGGCCCGGCCCAGCCCGGCTCGATATAATAAATATATTTATTTTTTAATTTTTTTAATTTTAAAATATTTTTAAAATACTTTTTTATTATTTTTTAATTTTAAAATACTTTTTAAAATTTTTTTAATTTTAAAATATTTTTAAAATACTTTTTAAAATTTTTAAAATAATTTTTTGGTATTTATTAAAAAAATGGACAGGGCCCGAGCTTATGATTTTTTTCCCGAGCCGGGCCTGGGCAAAATTTTTGGCCCATATTTCGGGCCGGGCCAAGCCCGGGCCCGAAATTTTTTATGGGCCCAGCCCGAACCCGGCCCGGCCCATGAGCACCTCTAAGAGAGAGTATGAAAGCGCGTCTAGCTGGGCACGCTTTCCTCCAACTGTCATTTCCCAGACCGTACAAAGTCAAACGCGCCAACGGTAACTTTAATTTCCAATACATTTGTATAAAAATATTATAGTTTTGTTTTATTATTTTGTAAATTATTTATTTCGATTAAATTTTCACTATGGCAAGTTCTCTTATTCGTTTCGGCGACCAGCATATTTCCATCGCTCAAAATCGATAATGGTAAGCAAAAATTTTAAATTTCGTTATTTTCAATTAAGTTAATTTTAAAGTTTTTAAAGTTTTTAAAAATTTTTTATTTTGTTGATATAAATAGGCGGATGATCGTGTTTTGGAGGGGTTCATACACAATTTATCAAAAAGCCTACTAAGTGAAATTCATGGTTATTTGCAATATGCAAAATTCTTACATGTGTCTTGTATGCTCGGGCTATAAATTGGATCCTACACTTATCAACGCGTTGGTGGAAAGATGTAGACTCGAGACACAAATTTCATCTTCCATGCCGTGAGTGTACAATTACACTCGAGGACGTAGCTTTACAACTTGATTTACTTATGGATGGGCCAGTCATTACGGGGCCACTGGTCATTCCTGATAAAAAAGACCTTTGCGAGGCATTTTTAAGGAAGATACCGAACTAGTTTGAAGGTGGTCAGATAGAGATGAGATGGTTGCAAGATAATTTCAAAGACATTCCTTCGAAAGCGACTAACATCGTCAAAGAACAATACGCTCGGGCATCCATCCCGAGGTTAATCGGGGGCATTCTAATGCATGATAAATCTCATAATTTGGTACACATAAGGTGATTAATACAACTCACCGACTTCAAAGAATGTGGTCGATTGAGTTGGGGATCAATCGTGTTGGCCATGTAGTACAAAGAGTTATGTCAGGCAACAAAACCAGATAAGATGTCAATCGATGGTTGCCTGCACCTACTACAATCATGGGCGTGTTGGCGACTATCATTTTTACGTCCCTGAGTGGACGACCCATATACATTCCCATTGGTGACAAGGTAAATTCATTTGACGAGGTAAATGTTGTTTATTTATTATATGTTTGAATTAACATATTGCTTAAGTAGGTGAAACCATGAGCCGAGTTATATGGGATTACTGGAACAGTTCAAAGATATCCGATGTAACACCCCTAACCCTTATCTGTTATCGAAACAGGTTACGGAGCATTACCAAACTTTACGAATTAAATACGAACATTTCCAAACTTTTGTTACACATATTAAGAATCAATCATATAACACTCATATTGTCCCTTAGATGGACCTTCGAGGCCTAATATTCACCTTAGAAGTGAATCGAGACTAAACCGGGTACTCAGGAAATTTTTCCCAAAATTTCAAAATTTTTCTTGGAAGCAGGAGACACATGCTCGTGTCTCTTCCCGTATGGATGAAAATAGACCATTTTAAGGCCACTTTTCTTACCCATTTTGACATTAACCTGCAGTCAACATTCACATACACAAATATATCCCAACCAAGCAATCAATACAAGCGAAAACATGTTCTCAACATGACATAACATCACAAATATTTCATTTACTTATACCTACCTATTTAACTCATTTCATTGATTTATCAAATTCTACTACTAATTACATGCATACAAACATTTAATATTCACAACCACAATTCAAACTATTTCATTGCCAAACCAACCCTATACATGCCATATAAACCAAAATTTACATTGCAAAGACTACCGGAATAAACTGGATAGTGTAGTTTGATGTGTTGATTCGATCTTCCAACTACACGTTAATTTACAAGAACATTAAACAACACGAGTAAGCTTAATGAAGCTTAGTAAGTTTAATAGGTTAAACATTGATCTTAACGAACTTAATATAATATAATAAATTAAATTGTAAATAAATCATACATTTTTCCCTGTCAAATATAATATAATCAATAAACACACTTCCTTCAGATCAACATCAATAATAATCTATAAATCTTTCAATTCAATCACATAAGTCTCTTACCATTTCTTATTGAATCGAAGAACGGCTTACGGATATGAGTACTTCGATCTTTTTGTGCCATAGTTGAACTATGGTCTTACACTTGCATTGCCATGGCCCTGTCATGGTCTTACATTTGTAGTGCCATAACCTAGTTATGGTCTTATCATCAGAATGCCATAGCCCAGCCATGGTTTTTACACATGTATCTATACTGCCATAGTCCAACCATGGTCTTACGTTCAATGTGCAATAACCCAGTTGTGGTCTTTTCATTAAAATGTCATAGCTCGACTATGGTCTTACATTTAAGCATTGCCATGGTCTAGCCATGGTCTTATCCGTCAATTCATTTTTTGCCACAGAACGATCATACTCAATCCTGCGTTCTGCTCGTTTTAAACATTCAATTCAATTTTCTTACTTTTACAATAATATTAATTTCAACAACAAAATATGAATAAATATATTATATCATTCCTAAATTAAAAAATAATCATGGAAGTTTAACCATATGAACTTACCTGGGTTGGATTGTAAAATTGGTAATAGTTTAGAGACTACTCGGCTAATTTCCCTTTTTCTCGTTGATCTGCGAGCTCTTGATCTAAAATGTAAAATTTTTCATTCATTAGCATATATTTCAATTTCTGTCCACTTCACAATTTATACCCCTTAAATTTTGAAATTACACAATTACCTCAACTTTTACAGTTTTTTCAATTTAGTCCCTCGCCAATTAACTCATCAAATGAGATAATTTTTCTCAATTAAAACTTTATCTAAATATTATAAGCTATTACAAAGCCCTTAATAAACATACTTTAATACCAAACCCTAATATTTAATATTTTTCACGATTTGGTCCTAAAATTAATTTCTATTGAAATTACTTGATAAAATCTTCATATAACAAAATTAAAACTTAAAATCCATGTTAATTCATCATGAAAATGCAACAATCATTAATGGAAACTTTCAAAATTACCCATAGAATCAAAAACCAATGAATTAGATAGTTGGACGTAATTGTAAAAGCCTTAAAAGCACAAAAATTACAAGAATAGAGCAAGAATTGAACTCACATGATGAAAAAGTATGAAAAAACAGCTTATAGGACCTTCAATGGTGTTTTTGGACTGAAAATTAGAAGAAGAATAACCTAGAAAAGTTTAGAATTCAATTTATTTAAGTTAATTTCACAAAAAAAACAATTTTTCCCTTTAATCACATGATTTTTGTTTTCTTTTCTGCTTATGCCGCCTCATGCCTTTATTTTAGGCATAATTTCTCCTTAAATCCTCCTTTGTTTACCATTTATGCTATTGAATCACTTTAGAAAGTTTTGTACCTTTTCAATTTAGTCCTTTTTAATTAATTAACTATCGAAACGATAAAATTTTCTAACAAACTTTAATACTACCTTAATAACACTCCGTAAATATTTATAAAAATATTTATGGCTTGGTTTATAAAATCGAGGTCTCGATACCTCGTTTTGAAAACCAATTAACCTAATAATTCCTTCTAAACTCAAATCACTATTTTACAAATCTTTCTAAAATCACATTTAACTTGTAAATATTAAATAATAAAATTTACGAGCTTACTCATCAGAATTGGTGACTTCAAATCACATTTCCTGTTACCACTGAAAATTCAAGCTATTACATCCGACTGTTGTTAGATCAACATACGGAAGCCGATGTTAGTTATTAAAATTTTGAAACCTATAATAGTTATGCAATAATTTTGAATTTAAAATTTTGTAGATAACAAAATTTATAATTGTGCACTACAGTTTAAATGGATGCCACATGCTGATCCGGATATCATAAAATACATTCGGCCTAAATTTTTGGCCATTTGGAGTATGTGGGACGTGAAGGTGTCATTGATAGTTTACGCGATGGTAGAGATGTACGAATTAGATCAAGTGATGCGACAATTCGGGTTGAGGCAAAATATTTTGTCGATACCACAAGACATCAAAACACTGCACAAGCTTGATTTGCGGAGGAAAACCAACGAAAATTGGTGAGAATTTCACAATAAGTATATCGACATTTGAGGTCATAGGATAAATTTGGTACCCATTTGCGAACCTTTTTTCACACTGGACACGATGACCTCTATGGAGTAGATGTTATGGTTTAGACTCACCGACAAGCCATATCTATTGTCAGTGTGGGCAAGGAGTAGGCAAATTCGTCCAAAGAGGCCACGATGATCGTCAGCAAGTGTCGCAAGGGGTTCGTCATCAGCCCTAACCCAACAAGGGGCACCGATGTCTGCATCACATCCCGATTAATTGCCTCTATATATTCCATGTATTTACACAAACACCACATTATGCACCACACTATGCACTACTGCAACATCTTGCATCTGCACCTCCTATAAGTTTGTATTTCATGGCACATCCGTCCCCAACATATTACGCCCCGATGTCGACACAAATTCCAACACTAATACCGACAAAAATGACAATATCAATGTTAACATCAATGCTAACGTATATGTCAACAACAACAATTCCTAAATATTATGAGCAACCAAGTTTTATGACATCGTACGATTATTCACCGATAGTGTCACAAACACCCACCGCGTCATAGTTTTGTGAAGGTGGCTCATCATCGCAACCACCTTCTCATAGAATGGAAGACACACAGTGGGAGGTTAGGACGACACCGCACTTAACCACAGAAGAGGGAGACGGAGATGAAGACTAAGATGGGGTGGAGATGAAGTTGAAGAAGATGGTCAAGGTGAAGATGAAGAAGACAAGGACGACGATTAAGACCAAGAGGAGGAGCCGACACCTCAAGTTGTATGTAGAAATCCTACTTGCAACCGTCAGCCATCGTCTTGTGGCACACATTAGGCCTAACGACGTTGATGATTTATTTTTCATTTAATTTTTGTGATGTAAATATAATTGATATTAATAAAATATGATCAATTTTTTTATATTTTTCATAATTCTCTTTATTAAATTCTAATCTATATTGTATGGAATTTTCAATATATAATATTTGATATGAAACATTTAATGATAATTTTATAAATATTGAGAGGTAAATTATTACACCTAGTTTAGCCTTATTCACTATTTCACCATGACAAACAAAATAGTGAATGAGGTAATTTTATTATCCATCACATAATTTCTATGAAAAGTTGAAAGTAAAAAGTGTAATGTGACCAAACAATCTATTAGGTATAGATGTGCAAAAAAGTGACTATTATGCCTATATTATGCTTGAAATGGTTTAGTAGTTTTGGTGTATATGGAATGAAGTTGAATAGAAGTCAATTTGAGATTGTTTCAAATGGTTAGTTTGGTGTTAATTGAATTATAGTTTGAGGTGCCTTGGTGGGCATATTGAAATGGTATGCACATAATATTTTAGTTTATTTTGGATTATTGATTGAGGTGCCAATTGTGACATATTGGTTAGGCACATAGGTTGGTTGTTATAAATGAAGATTTTGGTTTTAATTTAATACTTTTGAATTGGTTTAGATGTGATTAAATGGTTGTTTGTTGCTTAAGTGAATATAGGTTGAATGGATTGAATTGGAAGGTATTTTTCAGGAACACACGGCCTGGCACACAACTGTGTGCCCTACGCGGCTTAAGACACAATCGTGTGTCCTATAGGTTGTGGTTGATTTATTGTGCACATGGCCACAATTTGTTACACGGCCTAGAGACACGGTCATGTGACATATTTTTGAATATTCACACTTTAAACCCACACGGCCTTGACCATTTCACACGGTTAGGAGACATGGTCGTGTCACCCTCTTTTTAAATATTTTTCTTAATTTTTTGTTATTGATTCAAATTTATCCTTGTTTAATACCAAATTATTTTTAAGCTTCTATATGCTCGATATAAACCCGAAATAGTTTGAATAGCATGATATAAATGCTCGTATGTGATGAATAGATATTTATTTGAGATTTTGATAAATAAATTTCATGTAATTGTTTGAAATTTGTTCGTAGCATCCTATTACTCGAGTTTTTCGACCAGACCGTGTAACAGCCCGGTTTCGAATCTAATCGAAACAGTGGTTTCGGGACCACAAATCCGAGTTAGAAAAATTTTTAAATATTATTATCTGAGTCTATAATGTGTGAATTGATATCTGTGAAATTTTCGTGATTTAATTTTACCGTTTGAGTGTCTGATTTAATAAAATGACTTAATCACGTAAAAAGTAAAAGTTACTAACTATTTGTTAAAATGCCAATTTGATTTGTTCTTTTAGTGGGAGGTATTTATGTTGATATTATACCATTTAAATATTGGGTGGACATAAAAACCAATGGTTAGTGGTTTTTAAATGAAAATAAAAAGGTTAATTTAGTAATTATATTAATTTGATATTATAATAAAACATTAAAAATAAAAGACATGCATGTTCATCTTTGCGGGATAGCCGAAACTAGCTAAAGAAAAGAAAAAAAGAAAAAGAAAAAGAAAGCCACATTCAGCCATAGTTAGGTTTGATTAAGGTATGTAACTAGCTCAGTTTTTGATATTTTTTACGTTTTTGATATCGTTGTTATGAAATCTACAAAGCCCATGTTTTAATTTTTGAATTTAATGATGATTTCGTTTTTTGCTATTGATGATATTTTGTGATTTTTGTTATTTGTTGATATAAAATAAAAGATATGTGATAGCTTATAATGTTTTGTCTTTGGATTTTTGGTGAAATTGAGTACTTTGGGCTAAATTATGAAAATAATATTTTGAGGGACTAAAATGTGAAATAAATGAAATGCATGGACTTGTATGAGCATGAGGAAGGTTTGGCCTAAGAATGGTGTGTGCAAATTTTGCTTGTTTTGTGTTTTGTGTTTTGTGCAATTTGGACTAAATTGTAAAAAGTGTTAAATGTCAGAGGCAAAATGGTAATTTGCCCATTTATGTGTTTTTGGGTTAAATTAAATAGAATTACGTTTGAATGTGTTTAATTTGAATGTGTTTAGATCAATAACCAAAGAAATCGGATTTGGATCGGGGAAAAACAAAAATAATCGAATAGTTGTTTATTTTCGTCCGTCGATATCCGAGGTAAGTCTATAAGCATATAAATGTTTTTAATTTTGAATATATGTAAATTTTATATGCTGAATTAAATTTTTATGAATATAATATTTACTTGCTGAAAGTGTATAAGCTTAGGAAATATGGTTACGAGATTGTTTCGATTGAGTGACGATGTTGGAAAGTCCCGTACGAACCTTAGGAATATCTAGGATACATATGTCATGGCATAGAATTCTGTTATGTGTTGTCATGTAAGACCACGTCTGAGACGTTGGCATAGATTTGTGATTTACGTGTAAGACCCTGTCTGGGACAGTGGCATCGATATGTTATTACATGTAAGACCACGTTTGGGACGATGGCATTATACGAAACGTTTGATATTCTGAGTATCCTTTTAATTCCGAATGGTTCAATGGGTTGTAATAAATTAAGATCGAGTATAAAAATTCAGATTAGAAAGGCTCAGGTATATATTTATTCGAGTTATAAAAATATGGTAAGTCGAATATATGAATTGATGATATAATATCATATTTTAATGTGAATTATGTGTATGTATATGTGAATGTATATATATATTCGGCCAATGATGTTTCTTTTTGTTAGTGTTGAAGCAAAGGTTGAATATACTAATGTTTCCTTATGTATTCGACCTAAGTAAAATTTATGCCAAATATATATATGTTTGATTTTACGAGTATCCTTTTAATTAGAATGGTTCAATGGGAATGTAATAAATTAAGATCGAGTATAAAAATCAAATTAGAAAGGCTCGGTATGTATTTATTCGAGTTATAAAAATATGGTAAGTTGAATATATGAATTGATGATATAATATCATATTTTAATGTGAATTATGTGTATGTATATGTGAATGTATATATATATTCGCCAATGATGTTTCTTTTTGTTAGTGTTGAAGCAAAGGTTGAATATACTAATGTTTCCTTATGTATTCGACCTAAGTAAAATTTATGCCAAATATATATATGTTTGATATATGAAATTATGATTTGGATATATATATATATATTTATATACATATATATTTATATATATGAAATTATGATGGTTTATTATTGTTTATCTAGATCAATTTTATATATATATCTTGTCAAATTTTGGTGTGTAAATGCTGTCCAATTTTGTATATATATGCTGTCAAATTTTGGTGTATAAATGCTGTCCAAATTGGTATATATATGCTGCCCAATTTCGTGTATAAATGCTGTCCAAATTGGTATATATATGCTACCCAATTTCGTGTATAAATGCTATCCAATTTTGTATATATATGCCGTCAAATTTTGGTGTATAAATGCTGACCGATTTGATGTATAAGAGTTGTCCAAACAGGGTAGATTGCCTATGTTTGTAATATGTAGTATAGTTAATAAATTGAAATGAAATAAATGTGTACAAATAGATGTTTTGATATATGCTTGGTATATGATATATAATCATATGTGTTTGAAAATGTTTTAAGAATTTGAATGATATCAAATTTTGATTAGATAAATGATAATGACTTGGTTGAATTTTGAAACATGGTTGGTATATGTAATTTGATTAATGATGCATGTTTGATTTTAATTGGTTATGTTCTATATATATATATATATATATATATATATATATATATATATATATATATATATATATATATATATATGAGATGACTTATCGGCGAGTGAATGATTGCTATTTGAATTTGATCTAAAAAAAACAATATATATACATATATATATATGGAATGAAATTTCATGATTGAGTTAGTCTAATTTATGAATCAATTTTTAAAATGGAAGACTATTCTGAGTTGGGCTTTGATCGGTAATTCCTCATAACCCTAATTCAGCGACGGACACGAGTTCGGGGGGTTACAGACCGAGTAAGGGGTGTTACAGAATATATTTTGCATAAAAAAGCATTATAATCAATGTTTGTACACTAAAATATGTTAGCGATGTGCTGTCCTCAATACATCCCTCAAATGTTGACATGTTGCCTTCGTATGCCCTGAGTTCCTAAAATAGTCACATAACCTCTATTGATTGTCCCTCTCCGAAACATCTATATTGGTGCATATATGAGTAGAATTTAGACGATCTTTTGGGAGGCGACACAAGTTGATATTCTATGTCAACTCGAATGGAGCGTTAGACACTAGCGACCACATACTCTCATCTAAGACGGGTAGGAATTTAGATCTCCATACGTTGTGTATGAATTCCAGTTTGTACACATCATTAATATAATATGTGTATTGTATTCCTGCATTCACATATGCAACAATTGCATGTGCACATAAGAATTGAAGTGCCTGAAATCTCCCACAATCGCATGTCCCTTATATTAGGGCAACACGGTATGCTGCCCCTGACATATCTTGGTTGGGTCTAGTTTACTCTATGACCCGAAATCTCAAGTTTGGATGCGAGTGACACATTACATACATAGTGTTTTCTCTATCTGCATTTCATCTAATTTTTTTCATGACATCCTCGCACCAAACGTGATCACCTGCTATCTGTCCAGCATATGCCTTAACTCGCTTTGGAAATAAGGCTACCAAGAAAAAGTATGTTTCTTTGACAACCGAGGTTATCGACAAATAATGCGTCCCCTTCAGTATGGAATTGATGCATTCTGCTGGGTTTGTTGTCATGTGCCTGTATTGTAAACCCCCGTCATATGATTGTATCCACTGGTCAAAGGGTATGTTAGTGAGGTATGCCACACCGTAGCTGTTGATGACGCACATATAACACCCCAAACTCGACCTAGGAGTTATGGTCGAATCTGGCGTATCACTTTGAAGTGTCTTTCGGAAATTTAGACTTGTTGATAAAACTCGTTTATTAAGTTTGGTAAACTCTTTATTAATGTTTAACAGAACACCTAACCAAATGTTTTCCTTGTTAACTGCTATTGTTATATTAAGTTGATTTTAAACGCGGAAGCATTTGAAAACTCTAACGTTTAAAGTTCGTGTATTTGAAAACAATAATTATTTTAAAAATTTGTTTTCACCTAACTAGCAGTATAAAATATGTAGGCAAAAACTCAATTAAAAATTTAAAACCAAATTAAAGGCCTTATTACAAAAAAAACCTAACTTATAATTTAAAGTAAAATAAAAACAAGTGTGAACAGCAGCAGTTGTGTGGCCACTTCCGAGTCCCTCGCAGCACCGAATCGCCTAAAACTGAGGATTACCTGCACAGTTAAGAAGAGAGGGTGAGTTTATGAAACTCAGTGTATAATCCCCTATCAATCAAATAGTAAACAACATACAGTAGCAGTCTGGGCCTGGGCCCTATTCAGTAACAGTATAATGAATGCCTTATCCCAATTCAGTAGTAGTGTGGGCCTTAGCCCAATACAGCATCAGTGTGGGCCTTAGCCCAATACAATATCAGTGTGGGCCTTAGCCCAATATAGTAACATTACAGTACAGAAAATGCAACCCATCCTAATCCAACCAACACACCATTCCATACCACCAACACACCATGTGAGGATAAAATCAACCCACCCAGCCAACACACCAATATAGCAGTAAAACTGCCAGTAATAGAATCGCAACAAAGCTGCCAGTAACAGTATACGTGGCAAAGCCACCAGTAGGTCCACAGTCGTCTTGGGCAACCCGTGCGACCTTATCAGTACAGTACACTTCTTCCAAATATAACAACCCAACCCCATTAATATGTCGTGACATAATATCATACGTGTATGCAAAATGTCATGCTCAATCATAGCCATACATATCATAAGGCCATAACAGTCATTTCATCTCTTAGGGGTATAAAAATCATTTTACCCTATGGGGGTATTTCAGTTATTTTACCCTTCGGGGGTATTTCGGTCATTTTGCCCTTCGGGGGCATTTCGGTCATTTTACCCTTTAAGGGTATTTCAATCATTTTACCCTTCGAGGGTATTTTTGTCATTTTACCCTTCGCGAGTATTTCAGTTATTTTACCCTTCGAGGGTATTTCAGTTATTTTACCATTCAAGGGTATTTTAGTCATTTTACCTTTTGAGGGTATTTCACTCATTTTACCCTTCGGGGGTATTTTGGTTATTTTACCTTTCTAGGGTATTTCGGTCATTTTATCTTTAGGGGGTATTTTGGTCATTTTACCCTTCGAGGCTATTTCGGTCATTTTGTCCTTCGAGGGTATTTCAGTCATTTTACCCTTCAAGGGTATTTCGGTTATTTACCCATAACTCGCAAGTTGGGCTTGCCACTTGAGCGATCGCACGCCCGTGTGTAGGGGTGTTCAAAATTCGGGCAAAACCGAAAAAATTTGGTTAACCGACCGAATTCGGTTAATCGGTCGGTTAACTGAATTTTTTCGGTCGGGGGTCGGTTAATTATTTTTTTATTTTTCGGTTAACGGTTAATTTGGTTTGAAACCGGTCGGTTAACCGAATTTTTTTGGTTTAACCGAAAAAATTAATAAATAAAATTATAATATATAAATAGGCCCACTATTCACCTAAACCCAATCCAAACCCAAGTATTCAACCCAACCCAATTACCTAACCCAACCCAATCATAAAAATTACAAATAATTTAATAAATAAGAATAAAATTCTAAAACTAAAACTAAAACTAAAACTAAAGTCTAAAAGTCTAAAAATAATTTAATTATGTAGTGATTCAATTCGGTTAATTCGGGTAATTCGGTTAATTCGGTTAATTCGGGTAATTCGGTTAATTTTTAACCAAAAATAAAAAATATATAATTTTCGGTTAATTCGGTTAACCGACCAAATTAATCGAAAAAATTTTGGTTCGGTTAATTTTTTTGAAAAAATTTCGGTTCGGTTAACGGTTAAAAATTTTGAAAGGTCGGTTAATTCGGTTAATATTATTTCGGGTCAGTTAACCGGTCGGTTAACCGAATGAACGCCCCTACCCGTGTGGTCTTAAACATCGTGTTTACGGTTTTTTGATTTTGTCACCGATCTACGATTGTAGTGGGTGATTACACACCTGAATTTGACCAAAGAGCGCAAATCTCCACGTATACCAACCTAGATTCAACTAAAACGTCATTTAATTAACTACCAAGATTCATTAATCAAACAAAGCCAAACAATGCTAAGGAAAAATCAGTACTCAAAGCCCCTTACCGGAATCAACCGCACCGCACCCTCAGCTCCTTAGAGAAGCACCAACCAACTCTTGAACTCCACCTAGCACAAAAGCCACAAAACCGTTTACTTCCAACCCTTAGATCGCATTTCGCTTAACAATCCAATTAAACCCAATAATGTACATACATCCTTTTAAACTGCATCCCATACAACGAATAACAAACACTTACTCACCTACCAAACTGTTGACAGGGTAGAGTGCAACTTGAAACACAAGAAGGAGCAAATCAAAAAGGGGATCTGAAAACTGAAAAGAGGCAAAGCAGGAAAAAAACAAAAAAGAGATCAATGGATAGAAAAGCGCAAACCGAACTAGACAAAGGGTGTCACAGAACTCACCTATCAACATTCAACCACGAAAACAGAGAATAACCAATGCCAATACTCCCTTTTAGAAGAATCTATAGTGGAGAAGGGACAAGAATTCGACAACACAGAGAAGAGGGAGGAGAAAGAATATTCGGCAGAGGGGACTAAAGAACTATTTGGTCAAAACAAAACAAGAGAAAAAAAGAATAAAAGGGAAAAGTAGGAGAACAAAAGAGCAAACCCTAGAGGTACCCGAAGTCTTTAGCAAAATTCGGCACAAACAAAAGGTGAAAGAAAAACTGACCAAAGCCGAAGAAAACGGAGAGAAAAATAACCGCAAAACCAATTCCTTCAATACCTAATGACCAAATTCGGCACAAGTATACCCCCAAACGGCACAACTCCCTATCACTCTCAAACTCCTTGATTTCCTTCTAAAATCTCTCCTTTTATCCCTCCTTGAATCACTCCACCAATTTCTCTTCACCTCATTCTATGACCAGTTCAAACTCCTTTTAGCAGTATTTTAGTGCAACTCCACCATCTACCCAGCTCAAGCAGCAAAATAAATACTCCATTGCGCAACCTAGGACTTGAACCTCAGACCTCACAGTCACACAACACGCCACCATGCCACCAAACCACAAGCTCTTTTTTTGTGTCATAAAACAAACACTATTATTTATAAGGCCTATATGCCAGTGTTCAGATTCATTTAAGAGTAAAACTAAAAATTCTACAAAAGCCAATACTTGAACCCAAGCTTCTCAAACACTCCCATACACACCCAAATCACTTAGCCATTAAAGCAAACAAGCAATTTGTGTCACTTCCTTGCATAACTAAATATTTATGTGCAGTCTCCTAACTGTTCCCTTGTTCAAAACCTATTTTTTTAGGCCCAAAATTCGGGATGTTACAGCACAAGTTATCTAACATTTTATGGAAACGATGTTGGACGAGCTCATACCCTATCGAGAAAAGTATACCTATGAATGCAAACAATGAAAAACCTATGGTATAACATGAATATGAAAATAATGGCAACTACATACCCATGTCAATACTTGATCTCGCTTGCTTTCTAAAGGCCATTTTGAGTGGTAGTTGGATCTGACATGTCGCATATGATACTTAGGGTGTGTACGATCCCAAAGGCTATTATGCCACAATAACGGCCAAGATTTCGGGTCCCCTGTCGAAAATGACACATATGTCGGGCTGAGGGCAAACTTGACAACGCAATCGACTAACGAAGAAATCCCAATCGTCAGCATTTTCTCTCAGAGTTATTGCAAATGTTATTGAAAAAATCTTTCGATTACCATCCTAGGCGACGATCATCAACAATCGATGTTTATACCTCCCGTACAATCAGGTGCTGTCAATTTGTACTAAAGGCTTGCAGTGCCGAAATGCTTCCCTATATTGATCAAGGGTCCAAAAGAATCGATGAAAAACTCTTTTACCAAGGACCGGACGATCGTGAAAGTACACTAGGTGCATTTCTAGATCGATTACAAAACTTGGTACGTATCGATCCAGTACTTGATACCATTGCCACAAATTATTATATGACATGTCCACCCGTGATGCAACTTATCCATAGCCTTTTGTTTTGTGACCCATGCCTTGTAGTATGATGACGTGTAATTGTACTGACTACAGGTGTTAGCAATCAACACCGGCACAGGAATCCTAGGACTCACTTTCTCCATAGCTAGAATTATGTCAACTATTATGTTTGAGTCTAGCCTCAGATGATCTTGACTTATACATACAAAAGATGAGTCAAAGTTACGTTACAGGCAAAAATGAAAACCTTAGTTAGGTCACATAGAAATATTGAGTGATCACATCGCGCACCTGCTGTAACATAAGTATGTGGATAGCTATACTTCTTTATTATCCACAAGTCGTCTTCTTCCAAAAAGATGCCATGATTTTCTATTGGCACCTCTGGTCACGCATTGCGCACTTTCCCTCGAATTTCTCTGAATGAGATTTTATGATATGGTAGTTCACGCAGTTCTTTAAGCTGTACCGTTTCAATGTAGTAAGAAAAACATCTTTTGAGGGATAATCCATTCCAACTTCTAATACCCAGACATTTGACGAAGAACTTGCATGGTCAGGTCTTCTGTGTGGGAGCTGCAGGAACTTTAAACCACCCTCAACGGAGAGGGTCGACGTTATGCATGTGAGGTGGAGGTTTATATGCCCTGAACCACAGATTTGAATTTGGAGCATTGTTCAAATCGTCATCGTCAGATTTGCAAGGTTTTGGCTCAGTTAGAACCTGTTCTGGTTCAGAAAAAAGTGCTACTTTCGAACCATCCAACTCGGACTACCAAATTGGATCGAGGTTAGATTTAGATTCATGAACAACATTCACTACCCCTTTGCCTATGCATACATCTTCTTTCTCAGTTGTATCTTCATTGTCATTTTCAACCAAAAGGTTCAATGTACCCTCGCCGAACCTGAACGTAGGAAGTAAATCTTCAGTTCTTCTATACCCCATGTTACGATCAAAATCTGTATCGGATTGCCAACCGATGTAGGTTGATGGCATACCGATATAAGTGCTTCCGTTCTAGGACATCAAACCACCGAAGTTGAAATCGAACACATTGACTGAATGTCATGCCAGGTGTCGAGGTTTGGAATACGCTCACACCTCGACTGATAGACGGAATGGCCATTGAAGTTGAAATCTGTGTTTGAAATTGAAGAATGTCTTATCGGGGACATCATAGTAAGAGTTTTGTAATAAAGTAGTAAATCCACCGCACAACTGTATCGTAGGAATTTTTGCTTCTACTTCGGTTCCTACATTAGTCGCAATATTGGTCGAAAATGGACCAACTCCATCAACTTAGGAAAACTCGACATATAGCTCCATTATAGCATTTCCACATGAGTTGTGCGAATCTATGACCGCTTCTAGCTTCAGCTCACATTTCACATCAAATAACTCATGCTTACAAGGGTCTAGTGATGCTAAATATCTACATTTCAAGCTCAAAATTCTTCCCTGACTTAAACCCCCAGCTTTTCTCTAATTCTTGATTGTTGCTTACATAATTGAATGGTATGATTGAAAGTCAAGTCCACAGACTGGGCTCCTGCAAATACGACCCGAAAATCGTATTGCAAATTTGACCATCATAATAAATTACGGATTTCACTTGTCGAATCGTTTCAATTAAAAAGAAAATAAATATTTAGAACAAAAAATCTACAGATGGTTGGCTAAAAAAATGGAGACGACACTCACAATGCAACACTTCAAAAATAAATAAACTTGCTTGTGTCTTAGTATTAAATACTTCGGTAGTTTAATAGAAAAAATGAGTCGGGAGGGAAGGCATGCTTGAAAATGTGTTTCAGCAAATGTGTTTTCATCGAATAATAATAATGAAAGGGTCTTCTGTGCTTGAAAACGCGTTTCAACAAAATCAATTTTAATAGAAGCATGCTTAAAAGGGTCTTCAGTGTGTTTGAAAACGTACTTGGGATTCTTGGGGGCAGGGCACATTGGCAGACTTTGAAAAATGGTGACCGAATGCGCGTCTAGTTGGATGAGCTTTCCTGCTGACATGTCAGGGAAAGCACACCTAATTGGACACGATTTCCACTAAATACAAAAAAATGCATCCAGCTAGTCGCGCTTTCCTTAACTTGTAAGCAAGAAATCTCATCCAGCTGGACGTGCTTTCTTTCCACCACCATTCAAAGCCTGTCAAGGTGTCTTGAGCCAGAGAATCCAGGGTAAGATTTAAGGCACATCTTTTAGATATTCGATGAAAACGTCTCTTTTGCGACGTGTTTTCAACCACAGGTTATTTTTCCTTTTCAATCTCACCCTCTTCCGTGCCTATAAAAGGGGGGCTCTCCCTCCATACTCTAGCATCCATAAATCCATCATCTTTCCCGACCGTTATCCCTCAATTTTACAATATTTCTTTCTTAGTTTTCTTCCTCGCTTTAGTGTTCAAAATTTTCGTCGACAATATTTATTTTTGTTTGAGGTATTTTTGAGTTGTCAGTGATGCGATATCACTTTGAGACACACACATTTCATATATTGTCTCAAGATGAGACCATTACCTCATAAACCTATCCTGTGGAGGTCTGATTCCAGAGTGACGGTACTTTATACGATTATGGGTGATAGTCTATGTAGATGTCTCGGTCAACAGTCGTTATGAGGTCATGGATTGAAGTATAAATTGGAAGCCAGTTTAAAATCGTTATGCGGTCACGAGCTCAAACTTTTTGGATACCTAGAGATGTTACCTTATAAATACCATACATAATTTTGAGGGCATAATCATAGAAAAAAATTGTGGGGCTTTCGGCTATAATTGGTGTAATTTTTTCTCCATTTTCACGTAGTTGATATCTTTAACCTTCCTTTCTATTCGAAGGCCAGCACTGTAGTGGATGCAGAATGACTCTCAGATAGGCAGCGACTATTACGGTGGAGTAAAGGTGATGCTTCTTTCGGGGCGACAACGGTTGCCTTTATTAAACAACCTATTAATAACTACAACCGCTGCCACACTGACCCACGTTTAACCTCTACTCAGTTGGAACATCCGCTCTCCATCTGAGAGTCATCTTATGTCCACTTCAGTGTCAACTTTCAAATAAGAATAAAAGGTTAAAGATACCGGCTACCTGAAAATAGAGAAAAATTTACGTTGATTTCACCAGAATGCCTTTCGTTTTTCCCTATTATTATGACTTCAATCTTATGTATGGTATATATAAGGCATCATTTGCAGGTATCCAAAAAGCTTGAACTCGTGACTACATAACAATCATCAATTGACCCCCAGTTATACTTGAACCTGTGACTGCATAACGGCCGTCGACTGGGACCTCCACTTAGACTTTGACTCGTGACCGTATCAAGCACTATCACCTCGGAACCTGACTTCCATAGGATGAGTTTCTGAGGTAATGGTCCTATCCCGATATGACATATGAAATGTATGTGTTCTGAGATGCATTATCACATCCTCAGCCCCTCAAATCTACCTATAAACTTTCACGGTTTTACCCTCAAAACCTTAAACCCAATAAAACCCCTAAAACTCTAACCCTAATAACCAACTCTAACCCTAAAAAATCTTTAAAAAACGATGGCCAATTAACAAAAAAAAAACAGCATCTATTACCTATTTAGCCAAATTTTATAGTTGGACATAAATATTTTAAGTTTGAAAATATTTGAGATCATTATGTGTTTTTTTTAATAGTAAAACTATATGAATATTTCAAAGTTTCACATTTTTTACATATTAATGATTAATTTGACACAAGGTTTAAATTATAATATTCTAACTCATGTTTATATTTGAAATTAATTTTATACAATTTTTGAACTACCTATAACTTCTTCAATTCTTTAAGTGGAGGAAATTTCACGTTTAAGCGCATTAAAATCTATGTCTTCCGATATGTTATAATAGCAACGAAGTTAATTGAGCTTAAGCTTATATCTTTTATGAAAAAATCATTTGTTTGGTTAAAATGTGCTATTAGTCCTTACACTTGTATACAAATTAAAATTTGATCCTGTACTTTAAAAGTAAGAATTCAGTCCTCTAACTTTTCTAAATAAAAATTCTAGTCCAATCATTATCCTCAATGGTAGTTTCTGTAAAAATTTTCAATTTACTATATTTGTTTTCATGTTTATTTTTTGTCAATCATCTGCCACATCATACAAGGACAACCTAATCAAAATTCCAAGTTAACAAATTTTGACAAAAAAGACTTGCGATTTTATTGACTGGACTGAAATTTTTAAATAAAAAAGTAGGAGAATTTGATTTTTAACCTTTTAAGTATAAGGACCAAATCTTAAATATTGTCAAAATGCAGGGACTAACAACATATTTTAACCTAATAACAAAAAGATAATAAAACAAATCCAAGCCCAAATTGGTTTGGAAATAACTGCTACAATAGCCGAACAGACGACATGGGCCAAATGCTCCCCAAACCAGGCATAAAAAAGGATTTAGAAAGCCCACAAACAGTCTTTACTTCATACATGTAGTCCCTTGGGACCCATTCAGGTGTCTTTAATTCTTTATTGAAGTAACCAAGAAAGCCACAGAGATTTCATTGTCTCATAAATTTTCTTGGGGCTTCACAGATTCAGGCACCTCAAGTGGCTATTCTCTTAATATCACATGAATCAATGAAATAATTATTGAATAGATATTGGATCATTATCACCAAAAGTGTTCCATTGCTCACCTCAAGTGGCTATTCTCTTAATAATTATTGAAGTTTTTTAGGTTTAGGGTTCTTATTTGGATAAACCTTGGCCAACAACAAAGGAGGCACTTCTACTTTTGTTCCATTGCTCACCATAATGTTTTCAAGTGGGGGACTGTGTAGTTAAAAGGAAATCACTTGGTGTAAAACATGGTTTGATTGACCAACTCTGTAGTTGTCAACTTGACATTGCAGAAGAACCGTTATTGACTGAAAGTTTCAAACATTGTTCTATCAGGTCCATGGCAGGTTTGGTTCTTTAGACAAAGGGTAAGTTCCAAGAACTACTACTGCAAAGGAAAAAAAAAAGAACTATTTTATCAACCTTTTGGGGTTCATTGAGCTATTAGATGATATTTCATATTCTAAAAAGCATATTATGGTTTAGGGTTAGCAATGTCGAAGGGTATGTCTTGTCAGTCTTCACCATCAACTTCAATGAATGTATAATGGCAAGTAGTACTCAGCATTGAAATAAATACCGATATGATACATGTAATCCATGGTGACGACATCACATTATAACATTTCAATACCATTGGCAGAGCAATTATACATATACATAAGCATATAATGGTCCTGGAAACAAGTCCATTTAATGGTGGAGGGCCTGCCTAATAATTGCCTCAGGATAGATATTGGAACCACTTTTATGCAATTTAATGTATTATGTATTATGTATTATGTATTATGTTTTTGCCAAAGGATTCGCACAAGTCAATGTAGACTCCAGCCAGCTAGGTCATCATTGTTCACCAAAGGTGATAACAACTTCCTTGTAGGGATTGGCTAATGGAAACTTATACAGTTCCTCTCAGCCATAAGATATATATGAACATGTGCCAAAACAAGAGTACCCCTCTGGCCGACAATGCCAATGTTATACGAGACCGAGTAACACATGCCGGTTCATCAGCCCATCCCCAGGCCAACATATTATCAAGAATCCATAACATGAATGATGAAACTCAGATCAATGTATGTATATATGTATATAGTTGGACACATGGTTCATCACTTTTATCAGAACCTGGTGGTGACCCTCCCTTAAGCTGCAATTTGAGGTGCCGAAAATTTGTTCACTGACTTACAAGTGCTGTTTGTGAGGCACAGACAGGTAAGATTATCTAAAAAAAAAAGAATCATATTTCAAGCAGATTTAATGTGAAAATGAGATAATAAAATATGGAAATCAGTGGACCAATATATGAATTGATGATAATATGTAAGCCTGAATTTATGAGCATCGTCACAATGACGCATGGATTCAAACTTTTAGTGCCTGGTGATTCCAAGTACATGACAGGTTCTGCATAGAGACAGAAAAGATCATAAATGACGACAGAAATGCCTCCCCAAATGTGCTGTTGATGGCTCCAACAAGCACATCCATTTCTTCAGTTTTTTTTTTTTTTATCCTTTGTTATCCTTTTAAGATCTTAGACAAATCTGAGAACCCCTAATAGCAAACCCTGAAATTTCAGTATGAGTAGGTATTCATCAAAGCCTGTGGGCAACATATATGTTACATTCAAATTGGCTCCAACTTGAATCTCAAATGACCCAAACTGAAATGGGTAAAAACCAGAATTGACTTATGAAAACATTCTGTTTGGGGTTTGATTTTACATTTCCATGAATAGTAAGGTAACCTCAGTTTCACTCCAGTTTGGGTGAAGTAAGAACAAAAGCTTATATGTGTAAAGGGAATATTAGCCCATGATATCCGGAATACATTGTACATTATATACACAAAACAATTCATACTTTTTCTTCATTGACCAGATTTTATCAATTTCCAATGTTTCCAAAGAAAAATGTAAGTTTTACCCCTAATTCTATATGTCACGCCATTTCTCAGCCTAATAATCAGAAACATGTCTCTAATTAAACAATATTTAGCTTAAAATATAGGTTAAGGAAAATGCTTAATTAGTTACCAAGAATATGTTAGTCAAAGGTTTCACCTTCTGCAACATGAGTACAAGCACAAGCAATAGCAGAAATCTGTCCATATTATGTGGCTAAGCAATAGCAGGATTGTATATGATTAGATATTGGAAATATATATATATATATATATATATATATTAAATTTTAGACAAATTGATCCCTTAATTAGTTGCTTAAAATTAGTCTGGTTTAAAAAATAAATAAATTGTCTTTAATGGTATGAAAAACACCATTTAATTACATATAAAATAGATTATTATTATTATTAAATAAGTATCGTCAATCAATCGTTATAGGTTCTGATCATATCTGATATTTTTAACACAAGTCCTAGAACTACCTATAGCTCCTCCCCATCCCATAAATAGGAAGATAATACGCTTCAGTGCACTCGAACTTACATTGACAACAATGCTTAAGACTCATCTGACAATGATTTATATATAAATTTTTATAACCAATATTTAATTTCTTGCTTCCAATAACTTTTTAATCAAAGTTACTTTAAATAATTTATTTTATTTTATTTTTATTAATTATAAAACTATAAATTATACGAAATGTAAATTTGTGCAGCACTTATGTTTGGAAAATATATCTACATTGATTATACTAGATTTGATCATACCCACTATATGAGTGAGAATATGATGTAGATTAATCTAATTCTTAATAATATGTTTCTCAATTAGACTAATCTTTATAGATGACGAGATCCACTTTTAACCCAATTCTAGAATATTTAAAAATAGAGAGGCATATGATGATTTCTTAAAAATCTAGGGAAAATACAAGAGGGAAGAAGAAACGCTCCCTCACATTTATTTTTGTAAAAGGAATTTTGCTTAGACGCCCTTGATAAAATTACCATTTTCACATAGACATTATTTAATCAGAATCATACTTTCTTAAAATTCTATATTGACCTTACTAATTTTTCTAATTTTACAAATTAGTCCTTAAGCCTCAATCACTATCTCTACTAATTTAATCTCTCCTCAAAACTAATTAAAACTAATTACCGCTAATAATGTCTAAGAATTGTTTATAAAAAGTATTTTTATTTAAATTTAATAATAAATTATGTAATATATTTGTGAAAATAATTTTAAATAATGATAAATCGAATTAAATTTAATAATTTCTTTTCAAAATACACTAAATAAAAATATTATATAAAAATGAATCCAATTTTGGCAAAATAAGTCTTGTAGTGTATTTTGAATAAAACATTATACAATATATTTAAATTTAATTTGAACCAATTCAAAGTTTATATAAAATTGTAAAACTCTCTTACTCTAATATTCCATATACTTTATATATTGAAAAGATATATATATATATATAAATTAAATTAAAAAATACTTGTTTAAATACAATTTAATATGGACTGAACAAACAACTCAAACTTTAGATAGACTTTATTATCATTAGAGGTGTTCATGGACTAGGTTAGGTCAGGCCAAGTCCCGATTTCAACAAATTTTCCAGGCTCAAGCTCGTTTTGCATAAATGGCCTAGTTTATTGTTTAAAAATAATTATAAATTTTTTATTTAAAATTATTCATAAAAATAAAGTAGAATTAATAAAAAATATATTTATTATTAAAAATAAAACAGGCTGTGTTAGGTAAATTCGAGGTTAGAAATATAAGTCCAAACTCAATTTAAAGTGAGTTGGGCCGATAGGGCCAAACGGATTGCTTGACCGATGAACACTTTTAATTATCATTTAAGAAGTACGTAAGATATTTTTAAAATTTTTGAAACTTTTTATATATTTTTAAAATTCTTAAAATTCTTTTCATCATTTTTTATTTTTTTAACATTTATGATTTTTATTTAAAATACGGAAAAACTTTAAATTTTATAATTTTTACGTACTTTAAAGAGTGAGAATCAAATTGATAAAAACTATAAACATGGAGGCCCAAAAAAGTTATTTTACCAGATTTGGAGACGTCTGATAAAAATGGTGATTAGACAAGACAAAAGGGATTCACAAGGGACTATTTTTCATTTCATTCCCTTTATTTCATCTTCATCGATTAAAGATGACCTTAGAGATCAGCTCTACAGTATTTCCACAAAGAAACAATAACTCCATAGACTATAGTATACGAACTACAGAACTAAGAACTTCCCCATTCAATTAAACTGTCAGAAATATATTTAATATCAACAGTTTGGAGAGAAACAAACAATGGGTTACTGTTTTTATTTCGAAAAGAAGAAGAGAAAAGCAGGCTTTTGCTGAATGCAGGATAACGAACTCTCCATTAAAGTGAAACACAAAGGGAGAGTTCTGTTTTCTTTTTAGGGTTTTCTGAGCCACTGAAAGGATCAGAAGAAAGAAACCACTGTAGCCAATGCTAAACCCTCTTACTTTACTTAACGAACTGGCAATATTAAGCAATCAGTTTACCAAGAAAACTGTGGAAATGAAAATGATAATAGCTTTGATACGTTCCATCACAAGTTTGCTTTATGTTGGGAAAAAAAATATCCTAATACAAAAACCTTGTATAAAATTGGAAGTGTAGTTAATGGAGATGGTACTGTTATTCGTTAGGCATGCTTAAGCTACTTTTAAAAAGGGATGCATATGTCTATTTTGAGGAAGCACTTGTTTTGTCAATGCCTCTGCCATTTTTACTTGGAAATGATACCTTCCATTTCATTAAAAGAAGCTTTTACAAAGATAGAATAATAATATAGTTTTTAAATTCGATTTCTTTTAAAAGGGACAAAAAAGAGAGCATCCAATATGATTGTAGCTTTTTGTAGAATGATTCCATGAGAGAAGATATTGTACGAAATTGTTATTTCAATAATATCAATTGCTATTTCTATTTTGGTGTTTCTAATTTTTGGAGTTTTAGTCTCGATTAGAAAAAGTTCAGAAAAATTTTCTAGTTATGTATCGGGTATAGAACCAATAGGCGATGCTTGGTTAAAATTTCGAATCCGTTATTATATGTTTACTCTAGTTTTTGTTGTTTTTAATGTTGAAACGATTTTTCTTTATTCATGAGCAATGGATTTCGATCTATTGGGGTACCCATATTCATAGAAGCGATCAAACAAATTTTTCATATAAAAATATTTAAATATAATTATGATATCATAAAGCTTGTTGGACAGAAAAACCATTGCATATGTCTTGATTGGTTATTATAGTTAAAAAATTTTAAAGTATTTTTATAACAATTTTTTGTGATAACCCTAAATAATTAAAGATTAAAAGTTAATTGTTTTTTAGTTTTTTATTATCCATCTACATATTAATATTCATGTGCATGTTAAAAAATTAATATTTGATGTATTAAAAATAATAATGTTATATTCTCAGCGCTTAAACACTTATCAGCATAGTAAGACGTCAAAATCAGTTTTTCTACCTTAGTCATCAAGTCCCCTTTACCTATAAATCTTCTAAGGCCAGGTTACTTGCTCCTCTTCGGAGATGGTCTTGACCACTCACTCCGAGACAAGGCCAGCCGTTCATTGAGAACACACTTCTAATGATGTGTGGGACCACTTTGTCTGCACCTCACGTACACTATACTAGTACATCCGTTATCTATTGTAACAATCTGTTACATAAAAGAATTTTTATAAATATCCTTCTAATGATAAAAAAAAAAAGACTCATTCTTTTAAGTCTTAAACTCTAAACTTATTATGAGCAATCTCTTTCTCCTCTAACAATTAGCTTGTTCTCTTGTCATTTTCACCTTTCTGCCTCTCTAAATGAACTGACCTTCCTAACACTATCACATACTTCTTATAACTTCATTCCTACCTCTTTTCTTATTATACATTATATCAATAATAATATTATTAATAAAGAAAAAGTTCAACAAATAAGATTAAAACCATCATAAGTGTCTTTTTAAATATATTAAAAAAATTAAAAAATAAATAAAACACTTGTTATTATATTTAATTTTCGCATATGTCGGCAAAATTCTAAATAAATAAGGGCTAAAGAGGCAATGACTTGATACATGAGTAGTCAAATCAGATTATTAACTAATCAATATCATCTCTCAATATTCATGGACCACTCATTTTTAACCACGTGGACTCATTTCTCCGGCCTCCCATGCCTTTTTATTTGAGTTTTCCTTTTCCATCTTTTTTTTTGGGGAGAAATCTATATATATTAAAAGAGTCCATGGTATTGCCATGGTCACAAGACCGGGCCCAGAAAAAATTTTCGGCCCGCCTCCTAGGCCCGGGCTCGGTCTGGCCCGAAAAAATATCATAAGCCCAAGCCCGACCCGGCCCGGCCCATTTTTAAAATAAACATTAAAAAATTATTTTAAAAATAAAAAATTATTTTAAAAGTATTTTAAAATTAAAAAATTAAAAAATAAATATATTTGTCGAAACCGTTTTTTTTTTTAAAACCAAAAATTTGGTTGTCGACTTTAAAAAATAAAACTGGAGTCGCCACCGATCCTTTATTAAGGTGTGACCGGCCCACCTCAAAAATCATTTTGGTCTGCGAATTTTGAAAACAGGTTCGGGAGTCAGTTACGCACGAGGAAGGGTTAGCACCCTCGTAACGCCCAAAAATCGGTACCAAATTGACTATTTAATGTCTTTGTGTCGAAAGTTAAAAAAGATTTTAAATTAAGCTTGAATGGTGAAATTGGCAAAAGGATAATCAATTGTTCAAGTCATGTAAAGAAATCGAGTCCCAATACATTAGGATACAATTCCTCATAATCCCCAAACTTGAATATCACTTTTATTTTATACGAAAATCTTCATTTTGAGAAAGTAACATGCCACACCCAATACATTAGTACACGACAAGTTAAGTTCCCAAAAATGATTTTTATTCTCATGCATTTTGAATAAAGAATATTCTCGGTTATTTAGGATTAACAAAGAAAATCGGAACCCAATACGTTAGGGCTCAATTTTCTTGAAAATCCCAAACCTTGAATATTGCTTTTATTCAAACAAAAACTTCGAATCAAGAGAAAATGATTTTGATATACTGATAAAACCAAATTATATTTTCAAAAAGGGTATGTTAAAAAATGTACAATATGAAACAAAAATTTAATGTAAGGCATATATGGATATGTGTTCACAAAATATATACAAGTATAATGTGCAAGCAAATTCGAGAATATGAGTGTGCACATATTTAACATACATATTCTAGTATACGTATGAAAAAAATGAAACATATAAAGCACAAGGCTTATGATAATACCGAGATATATGTATGTACAAATTATAAAAGAAAAGTATATGTATTGATACATGTGAAAATTAGGAGAAATAAATAAAGTGTAAAGGTATGTTCATGTATTTGCAAAATTTATATATACATATATATATTTAAAAAAATAAAAAATATACTTAGGTTTATATATATATATATATAAATTATTAAATATATGAAAAAGAAATATGTATTTAAAAAGAAATTCGAATATGTACATATGTATATAAAATAATGGAGCATATATAAAATAATAAAATGTTTATAATAATTTAAAACCAAAATATATATATATTTTATACTATAGAAAATGAATGCATATTTTATGCTGTAGGATATGGGAAACACATATGTATTAAAATATGTAGGTATACATATATACATACGTTTGAAAAAAAATCTACAAAGGATAATATAAAAACGTATATTCATATTTACAAAAAAAATTGAAACAAAAATATAAGAGTGTATATATATAGAGAGATTAAGAAATAAAATAGAAATAAAACATGTGAAAATATATAACATACGTATACTATAAAAATATACCTATATATATATTAAAAAAACTATGCGTATATACTATACATAAAAATACATATATATATTATATAAGAACCATGCATACGAATGAATATAGGAACAATAATAGTAATGATAATAATAATAATAAATAATAATAATATAATAATAAATAAAAGAAAATTAAAAAATGGACCCAATTGAATTAAAACGAAAAAGGCGGATTTACAATAAATCAAAAGAAAGGACCAAATTGTGAAACACGCGCAACATCAGAGGACCAGAAATGAAATTATTCCCACCCGCTTAAACGCTGTGCGGTAAGGGACTAAATTGAAACAAGACGTAAGTTTTGGGGCAAAATTGAAAATGCACTAAATAACTGTATTAACGTCAAATAAAACAACAGGGGACCAAATACGCAAATTGTCCACATGACGTCAGCACGCGCGGATCCTCCCCGGGTCGGGTCACCGCGCGGGTATAGCCCTATACGGCGTCGTTTTGGGCCACTGAAACAGGCTCTATACGACGCCGTTTCGCAATCGTTTCAAAACCCAGAAATTTTCCAAAATCCACTCATTTTCCCTTTTTTCAAACAGCAGAGGAGACCTCTACTAGGGTCTCATACCCAAACACCCCCTTAGCGCCGCCGTTCACGCCTTCGCCTCAAGCCTCGGCCCTCCACCGACCGCGGCGATCGTGGGCTTCACCGGTGAAGCCTCGAAGGTAACCCCTCACCCCTTTTATTATTTTTTTAAAACGAAATAAAAAGAAAAAGAAAAAAAATAACGAAAAAGAAAAACAAAATTAAATTTCACCTTGAAAAAGAAAAAAAATTGCACTTCGTGCTTTCTTTCTCTTTTTTTGTATTTTTTCGTGTCTTTCCACCAAAATCCCCCCCTATTTTACAAAATCAAACGACTTTATATAGCCTAAAGCTTATTTGTTTTACACTATATTTTCGCTAATGGACTCTCTGAATCCGTGTTTGCAGGTGCGTGGAGAGTTTGGCATGCGTGGAGGCCAAAACTTGCGGCGTCCGGATCTTCTTGGAGGCGCTGAGGCGGGGAGCTGCTGACTCTTGGCAAATCTTGCTAGGGTTCTCTTTTTTTTGGGGGGTTAAGGCTAGGGTTTAATTTGGGCTTTGTAAAAATTGGGCTGTGTCCCATTATTTATTCCTCTCGGGCCTGGGCCAATTTGGGCCTACTACAATATTTATTATATTCGGTAGGACTGGTGGGCCCGGCCAAAAAGTGGTGCTGAGGCTGACCCGCTTTTTAAAGCAGCCTCGTTTTTGCTTAAGCCCATATTTCGGGCATATATTTTTACCCGAACCCTCCCATCTAGTCACAACAGTCCATGGAGCGAAATGTCATGAGCATTTAACGGAAATGAATAACAGGCAATTCTAAGTTTTGGGTCCCCCACTTTTGTTGTTTATGCGATTAGATCTTTGTTTGAACTAAATGTTCAATTAGGTACATGCCTCTAATTTATTTATTTATTTTGTCACTAAATTTAGAATAAAATAAGTTATATATGCTCAGTATAATAAAATCTTATGTTTGAATACAATTTATTAGTTATTTAGAATGATAATAAATTTAAAACTATAAATAAAAGGACGGTCGTTTGGGTATAGGATTATTTTCCTTTTACATTATAAAAAATGTTAAAACTTCAATTTTAGTCCTTTTATTATGCCTAAATTTAAGATTTAAATTTTATAATTTAATTTTTAACATAATTTGGTCCATATATTTCTATAATGTTATTAGTAATACCAAATAGTTAATCTATTAACGTTTCTTTTATAATATTATGTGGTTATATATATAATTTGAATGCCCTAAGGGTCATATTTGGGTTCAGAGGCGGACCATTATGGTAGCCTAAGGGGCCTTGCCCCTCTAAAAAAAATTGAGAAAATTTAATTTCTCCCTTGAAATTTTCAGAAAATTTTTATTAGAACCTTTAAATTTTTGAAAATTCTCATTGTACCTTTTAATTTTTTTTGAAAATTTTAATTAAGCAATTTTTAAAATTTTCATTAATCTTAATTTTAATTAGACTCCTAAATTTTCTTTATTAAACTCCTAAAATTTAAAAAACTTTTACTAGGGCCCGTCAAAACTTAGTCCTATACTATTTGGGTTTGCCTTTGTTGACATTATAAGTCAATGGGAAAATTTCAGTTTTGATCCCTATACTATGTTGATACTTTGATTGAATCCATATACTTTAATTTTTTTACATAATTTGGCCCCTCTACTTTTATTGTGTCATTAGTTAGCCTAAATAGTTAATATATAGTTAATATTAACTATTTCAATTACAATGTTGATGTCATTTTTTCTTAAGAACATTATTCCATCAAAAAAATATTATGATAAATTGAATGAGTGTTTTTAAGAAAAAATTCACACTAGTATTTTCAACGTTACTTTTTTGTTACATTAGTACCAACTGATTTTTTTTTTTTAAAATCTAATGTGACAACAATGAATTTAACAGAAAATTTTAAAAGTGGTAGTAACTGGACCTAGATTTTTAAAATTTAAAAGTAAAGGGACTAAATTTCAGAAAATAAAAGTAAGGAGACAAAATTTAAATTTACGAAGTGTATAGGTGTAACACCCCTTGCTCGACCAGATCACCGGGTCCGAGCTATAGAATGTTACACTCATTGCCGGAGCAACTTCAAACAAATATACATCATGCAATCATTTATACATGCAATTAAATGTAATTCACTTACATAATGCACAACATAACCATTTCTGAGTTTCACACGAGCTGATGAAAGCTCTTTTCCTAACCTAAGGTTGAATTAGGATCCAATTGTAAAGTTTTAAAAATCTCTGGTCAACGTCATGACTTCATAAATTCCACGTCACAACTTTTTCAACTTAGTGAGTTATGTCGTGACTCCACTCACTATCGGACAATGTTGCGACGTCGAGAAGTCATGGTTGCGACATTGCCCCTGTTTTTGGCAAAATGCACATTTGATACATATTCAATTGTTTCCAACCACAACATGTCATCACATCCATTTTTGTTCCAGTTCCTCCTATTTTAAAACATAACAAGTCAATCTAAAACAATCTTATAACTCTTGGAATCAACCATTTAGCATCACATACTAAACATATTCTCCATTTAAGCATATTCAATTTTCCATTTCAACCATTCATACCTAAAGCATTTCATTTACCATCCCAAACATGTTTCATTATGCAAACTAAGAACTAAACAATTTAATAAACTTGGCTTGAGATGATCAAAGCATATACCAAGCTATATAACATGCTTAACTTACAATATACCATTTCTAAGTTCATTCATCCAATTAGGTATTTCAACTAACTCATTTACAACTTTTAACATTTAAAACCATACCAAAACTTATGATCATCATTCATAAAAGCATCAACCTTAACCAAATCATGCAACTATTAGTTAATTACCATGTTAAGCATTCAAATTTAACCATTACCACATTTATCATATAACAACTAATTTAAAATGACCATTTACTCAACAAGGTACCCTTATATACATGCCACAATGTCTAAACTCAAAATAGGCACAATTCTACCATCTCGAAGACAATGTGAACTCTACGTTGATCCAACTCAGCAAGTTCCGCAAGGTAACGATCTACAAGGAAAAGAAACAACTAGAGTAAGCATTAAGAATACTTAGTAAGTTCAAATAGAAACACTAAACTTGCTTTGATTACTTAGAAGTAAAACAACTACCCATCACTTTGACATACAATTTGGCTATCTTTGGCACATAATGCTTAAACTAATCACTTGCCAACATTAGCATTCAAATAGGTTAGAGATACTTATATATCTTGAATAATATCATTTAATACCAAAGAAATTTCATATCACATAACTAGTTATAAGCATATACCATTTCATATTCAATGGATTTTCAAGCTTTTCCATTTCAATTAAGATTAATATCGCCCGATGAAACTATAGTAAAACTGTAATAGCCCGATTCTGGGCCTAGTCGGAGCAGTAGTTTTGGGACTACAAATTCAACGAGGAAAAAATATTTTTATTATATTTTTTATGGTCTATAATTTCACGAAATGATTTTTTGAAAATTTTGTTTGGAAATTTCGATGTTTGGGCACTCAATTTAGTTAAAAGGACTAAATTGTAAAAAGTGCAAATGTTGAGTTTTACATGTTAGAAGTGCCCAATTGTTATGAAATTTTAAATTGAAGGTCCTTATATGGTAATTAGACCATTGGTTAAGTTGGTGGACAAAAATGGACATGGTTAGGCATGTTTCCAAAGTTTTTCATTAAGGGCATTTTGGTCATTTAGTTATTAAAAGGAATTAAAAACAAAATTAAAAGCCAATTTTTGTCCATCTTCAAGCTATGGCCGAATTTTGCATGAAGAAACCATGACTAGGGTTTTTCAAGCATCCAAGCTCGATTGTAAGTCCATTCTAGCCCCGTTTTTAATGATTTTTACGTTTTTGAAGTCCTCGTAACAAGATCTAGCTATTTCTACCATTATTTTGAACTAGGGTTTGTGTTTAAAAATTTACCCATGAATGATATGCATGTATTTTTATGTTTTATGGAAGAATATGAATGTTTGGGGTGCGATGAACATCTTTTACTAAGTGATTTTCGATGAAAATGCTTAAAAGGATTAATTTGTAAAAGTTATAAAATATGTCACAAGTGTGCGAATAAGTGAGTATTGTGGACTACTATAGTTATGAAAATGGTTTGGGTAGGCCTAAAATGCAAGGAAATTGAATAAAAATTATTTTACGAGCCTAGGGGCAAATTCATAATTTTGTGAAACTCTAGGGGCAAAAATGTAATTTTTTCAAAGTGTATTTTTGGACTAGTTTGAATAATGTGAGTGTTTATAAGTTTAATGTGTGATTATAAATCAAGAAAGATGAGAAATTGACTTTGATCAGTGAAAAAAAAAGTGAGAAAAAGTGAAAAATTTCCCGATTGAACCTCCGGAATAGAAAAGATACGAATGAAGTGACAGTAATGATCACATGTGTGGCACGGACTGTGTGCAGGCCACTATGTGAAAGTGATAGTAATGCTCACATGTGTAGTACTATGTGCAGGCTACTACGTGTATTGAGTATCATTGATTATAAAGGTGGTTGCTATGTGCTGATTCCATCGGGTACCATTGATTATAAAGGTGGTTGCTATGTGTTGACTCCATCAGAAATCATTGAAAATAAAGGTGGCTGCTATGTGCTGACTCCACCGGAAATCATTAAAAATAAAGGTGGTTGCTATATGCTAATTCTACCGAATATAATTAATTATAAGGGTAGTGCTATGTGCTGATCCACCGTGTAACGGTTATTATTCCGAAGTGAATTGGCTAAGTGAAAATACATGTGATCACGTAATGATTAAGTGCAATTGAATAAGACCATGTGATGAACAATGTGCTCGATATTTGATCGACCCTTTGGTACAAGGAAATGAAGTAATGAAATTATGAAAGAGTAAATTTAACAACAAAACAATTTAGGACAGCAATAGTTGTGTGACTTTGAAAAATCACTAAAAATAGTGGAAATTGAATTAGAAGCTGAATGAGATGTGGAATTAAATCTAAATGAGTCTATTTTCACATAAAGGAAACAGAGTAAGAAAAGAGTTATATAGTTTTAGATATTTGAATTTTAGTGAGACAGGTTAGAATGATTTTAGAATCCCTGTTCTAACTTTGGAAAATTGTTAAAATTTTACAAAAAAATTATGGTCTGAAATTATATTTTATAATCTTGAATGAGTCTATTTTCAAAAATAAATAAACTAGAACATTATTTGAATTTTGTACAATGAGATAATTAATTTTTAGTGAAGAGGGGTCAGAACAGTCGAATAGTGAAACAGGGGAAACTTTAAAGAATAAAATGTACTTATTGGCTAAGCCAAAAATTCTGAAAATTTTATGGTAAGAAGATATATGAGTTTAGTTTTGGGTAAAATTAATGAATCTTAATTTGGAGCTCTGTAGCTCGAGATATAAATAAATTATTGACTCTGACTCAAACAGTCAGCTAGGGGTGTGCAAAATTCAGGTAAAACCGAAAAAATTCGGTTAACCGACCGAATTCGGTTAATCGGTTGGTTAACCGAATTTTTTCGGTCGGGGGTCGGTTAATTATTTTTTGATTTTTCGGTTAACGGTTTATTCGATTCGAAACCGGTCGGTTAACCGAATTTTTTCAGTTAACCGAAAAAATTAATAAATAAAATTATAATATATAAATAGGCCCACTATTCATCTAAACCCAATCTAAACCCAAGTATTTAACCCAACCCAATTACCCAACCCAACCCAATCATAAAATTAAATTACAAATAATTTAATAAATAAAAATAAAATTTTAAAACTAAGACTAAAACTAAAGTCTAAAAGTCTAAAAATAATTTAATTATGTAGTGATTCAATTTGATTAATTCGGTTAATTCGGGTAATTCGGTTAATTCGGGTAATTCGGGTAATTCGGTTAATTCGGGTAATTCGAGTAATTCGGTTAATTTTTAACCAAAAATAAAAAACATATAATTTTCGGTTAATTCGGTTAACCGACCGAATTAACCGAAAAAATTTCGGTTCGGTTAATTTTTTTGAAAATAAATTCGGTTCGGTTAATGGTTAAAGATTTTGAAAGGTCGGTTAATTCGGTTAATGTTATTTCGGGTCGGTTAACCGGTCGGTTAACCGAATGAACACCCCTACAGTCAGCTTGAATTTACATATGGGAAATTAGTGAAAGTATGTATAATATTGTTTAAGTGTGTTATACACATTAAGGATGAGGAATGGAGAGGAGGTGGAGGAAAAATTGGGAAATATATGAATGATTTGTGTATAATTGGTAATAACCTCGATTATAATTTATAAACGATGAAACAGAAATGACTCATATATTTGTGCATTATTGGTCATGGTTTAAGCTCATGTGGGAAAATAAAGTTTCATAGTATGTGTGTATGGTATATTTGGTATATGATTTGGAATGAAGTAATGTCATGAATGGGTATTGAGTTAACACATGTTAGTAAGTTTGATACATGAATAAATATTGTGCTCATCCATGCTTATAATGCTTGTGTTATATGTTTATTTGGCTAGCATATTTGGTATACATGCTTAGGCTTTGGCCAAGTTGTGGCGGGATTATGCCACGTTAAATCTATAAGTTATTCATCGAAATAGTAAGTGCCTAAATGGAAATATGCTTGTGATCATGAAAGGGGAGGTAAGGTTTAAATTATGTAATCTCTAGTGAAATGGTTTATCATGTGGTTAGTTCCAAAAATAATTATGTTTCAATGCACTAGCTTGCAACTATTGTTGAATGATATGTTTATGTCTAGTGTGATAAGCATAGGAAACGGGTGTGGAAAGGTAATGAAATAATAAGTTCATACTTGAAGTGTAAAATGACGAAAAAAGAGGATGATGAGTTGAATTGATGTTGTTATTTAAGCTAAAATGATATTTTCATTGCAAAATTGAGAATTTCATAAATGTGTTAATGAATGGTATAATCGATAAACACTGATTTAAATGGTAAATACATATTAGTATTGATCTTAATGATATTGAATTGTAAGAGAATTAAAAGGAAATTGCTGGTGATATGATTTGAATTGTAAGCATGAGAAATTGCGAAATGAATGAAAAGAAAATGAAGCATTGAATTGCATGAGTATGCATCGGGTCTAGTAGGCCCTATTTATTATGAATATAATATTTTGAGGATATATAGTGAAGAATTATAAAAGTATGTTAATAATTTGAAAATTTTAATTTACATAAAATTTTATAACTTGGTTCAATACGTTTACAAGTGTATGTGTTCTGGTAATGCCTCGTACCCTATTCCGGTGTCGAATACGGGTAAGGGGTGTTACAAAAACTGACTCGGATACATGGGTGAACTATGTTGATCACATAACCTGAAATTACATCAGGGTTGCTCACACAAGCTGAATTTATATTAAGATTGATCACACAAGCTAAGTTTATATTAGGTTACCCGTACGGGCTAAACCTATGTTACATATAACCCAAGAATCTGCAACAAATGTTAGACCTCGTTATACCATGTAAAATCACTGATTAAGCGTGTGTATAACACTATTGGCATGCCAATCGTATCTTAACCTTTTACCAAGTTCACATAGGCATTATTTCCATATATCATTACCAATCCCTGTAATCATCCATAATTCATGTCATGCCCTATACTATTTCATAAGAGACAATGATCACATAACATTTCAATTCAGTCCTTTTCTAGCCAAACATGCCAATTTCACTAGTTTCTTAATTATATCAAAACTTATATATGAAACCTAACAAAAAACCACACATGATATAAAATAAGATAGTAAGTTCCAGATGAACTTACCTGTTCAAAATGTGAAAAGAGTGGATACTTCAGGGACTAATCTGTAATTTTTGCTTTTCCTCTATTAGCTCCAATTTGATCCAAATCTTGATCAATTAATGGTCGAATGCCATGAAAATTTCCTAGGTTTTTATTCCTTCAAGTTACAAAAATTGAGAGGATGGATGGAGAAGATAACATTCTCCGCAACAACTTAACTTATATAGGAAGATTAAGACTTAATTAACTTAATTTAATTAACCTAATCATGATTTAATTAACTTAAACAATTCATTAAGCATGGTTAGTGGAATCGTTCATCGTCATCCACTAATTCCCATTGGAATATAGTGTATTTACCATTTTAAACCTTTGGCTAATTCCAATTTAAGTCCTCAAATCTTTTGTCAATTAAAATCTATAGCAATTGGACTTTTATAATTTAGTCCTTAAACCTTAATTAACTAATAATTCGACAATAATTACCAGACCAATCTTTCATGTACTTTTATATTATATTCATAAATATTCATATTTAATATTTACGGACTCAATATAAGGAAATAGGGTTCTAAAATTGCATTTTTCGGTACTACTGAAAATCAAACTATTACAGTAGGGACTTAAAACATATTTTAGCATTCAAATTTTTACTCTATAATTTTTCAAAACAAATAATTAACCCACTGTAAAATTTGGGAAACCATACTAGTATATTCAATATGAAGGTCCTCTTATGCTAACATGCGGCACACACCCACTATGATCTTTTTTTCTTCCATTTTGTAAAAATGGTTAAATTTCAAATTTTGTCCTTTTGATATGCTTCCTTATGCTAACACATGGCACAAACCCACCATGTTCCTTTTTTTTCCTTTCACTTTTAAAAATCATAAATTTTTAGTTTTAGTCCTTCTACTATACTTAAATTTGAGATTTAATCCTCATATTTTATTTTCTAACATAATTTGGTCTCTATATTTTTATAATGTTCTTAATTAGTTCAATATTTTTATAATGTTATTAATTAGCTCAAATTGTTAGTAACATTAACTTTTCAATTAAAATGCTACATAGTTATATATAATTTGAAAGTAGATTTTTAAATTAAAAAAAATAGAGGGCTTAATATTGAAAAATAAAATTATAAGGACTGATTTCCAAATGTACGAAGTGTAGACACTTAGGCTTAGTTTAACATTGCTTCTCAAAAGTGCTTTTGGGTCAAAAAGTATTTTTTAGCAAAAGCTAAAATTTCCTACTTATACTTTTGGCTAAAAAAATGCTTTTTGTCCAAAAAACACTTTTGAAAAGCTCAAAAGCATATTGTTTAGCAATGATTTTTATCTTAAAGGCTTAGTCATGGTTGTTTGAATCAGATTGGCTAGTTGGATCAAGAATCGGCCGAGGTATCGGTCCAGAGAAAGGCATAAGACCAGTTGGTTCACAAACCGATTGAACCAAGTTAAAAACCGATTGAACTGATTTTTATTTTTTATTTTAATGATTTTTATTGATTTATTTAATCCAACATTATGAACTAGTGGCCTAATATGTTCGACCAGCAATCCTGTTCTAAAAATCTTGTTTAGAGTATATTTTGATATTCAAAATTTTACTTTATAATTTGATACAAACAAGTAATCAAGTCAACGCGAAGCGTGAGTGCACCATACTGGTATATATATCAACATGGATAAAATTAGGTTTTTGACTTAATTTTTGTGTTCTTTTAGAATATATATTTTTTGAAAGTTAGTATATATATAGGAGAACTCTTTATATTCGTAGGTGTCGAGTTTAGGGTTTTGTCAAATCACTATGTGAAGTCATACCGTGCATATAAGGAGGTGTCTATTCTAGGGCTTTAAACTTTGACTAGGGAATTATATGTTCATTATCCCAACCAACCTATTTGATTAGTAAAAGTCAACAACTATGGGAATTGACTTCCACTCTAAATATTTTTCCATTTCTCCTTTCTTTCCTCCGAAAATTCACGCAAACTCTAAAAAAAATTGTTATTTTGTACTTCTTTTCTCGGAAAAAACATGCAACAAAGTTTTAGGAAGAACACACTACAAATTATATCTTCAATATAGTAAAGTTAAAAACTCAACTGTGTTTTAAATTTTTTAATTCTTGTAGAAATATTTTTAAGAAATTGTGAAATTAAATATTACAATTTTTTTTGGTTTTTTGAATAGTTAGATGATTGAGTTTTTGAATTTGGCATAATCTAAAATTCTAGTAGGTCGATGCACTTATTAAAAAATGCTTGAAGACAACTAGTTTATATGTGGCATCTTTGATAACAAAGTTTAGTACGAGAAGCTGCTTGTCATCTTGTTGGCAATATGGAAGCCAAAAATGTATACATTATATTTTTAATGTGAGGAAGTGATTGTAACACAAGAAGATGACGCTTTAACAACTAGCCTTCTAATTGACGAACAGACGATAACGAAGCCAGTAATATTGATGTGACATATAAGTGCTATCTATTTTAGGGTACCATATCGTCTAAGGATAAGCCAAATATTGAATTAGATAAGAATTCGGTGACATGCATGTGGTCAGAGAGGCTTGTCCAACTGGCCCGTCCACAATATGTAGTTGTAGAGGAGAAGGATCAATATGCTAGAGTTTGGGTACTTTGGATGATGGAAAGAATGTTGTTGCCAAACAAGTCTAACAATAAAGTTCATTACATGTATCTTCCTTTAATGGAGTCTTCTAAAGTGGTCAGTAGATTCAACTAGGGTTTTGAAATTTTGATGTATTTGTACGGGGCTTTTTGCAAGGCTATGTGATGATCGGTTGATGAAATAAATGGTTGTTGCATGCTCATGCAAACATAGGCATGGAAACGAATGTCGTGGTTAATACTTATCCCTTTTACAACCATAGGACTATGCAAGTTCTTTTAGCCTGAATCTAATTGTTCATGTATCGGCTTCTCTTATCCCTTATTTCGACTACGTGGGTTCCTTTATCCTAGATCCAATTGTTTTACTTAATTAATTATTGATGTAGGGTTCTAATCAATCAACTAGTCAATACTTGAGTAGGATCTTTCGATCTTCCACTAAAATAACGTGTCGACAATGACTACTTATCTTTCGACCTCACAGTCTAAACCGATTCGGGGTTAAGGTGTTCACGGATAGGCTATACCAATTTTGGGTTTCCACCTAAATGACTTTCTAGGATCATCAAGCCTAGGGTTTAAGTTCTTCCTCTCTCAAACAGTTGATCTGCTAAGAAACTCTATCATTCAATCAATTAATTAAGTTAAAGTGATTAAAACATGCAAAACATGTGTAAAGCAAAAATTTATTCTAATCTTTACACAAACATTCATCTAACAATGTTAAAGAAAGAGATATAAAAAATAGAATAAGGAAAAAAAGATGCTCATGGATTTATCGATGAAAGCGTGGCTCCGAAACAATCTCCACTTGCGTAAGTCTCACTTCGAAATAGGATCTTTTGATTATAATAACATAAATAACCTAAGTAAAAATTAAGAATGAAATAAAGCCCTAATAATCAAAACCCTCAAATTGTGTGTTTAAACTAACTACAATGGCCTTTATATAGGCTAAGCTCGAAATATTAAAGTGCCTAAAATATTATTGAAGTCCTTAGAGTTCAACTAGGACAAGCACTCATTTCCCTCAAAAACATAATTAAAATGTGCAGGAATTTTTGGGTTGTGTAGGGGTTTGATTGCAACATAGGCCTGCGGTGTTGCAACCAATCACAAAGGGTATGTCGCGACACAAGAGGGTTGTGTCGTGACATCGAGTTTAGTTTCACTCCAGAACCTGTTTTTAGCTTCTGTCTTTGACGTTGAGACATTGGTATCTTGGTGTCGCAACATAAGCATCAGTTTTGGCCCGAATTGGCATCTTTAGCTCCTGTCTTGACCTACAAGACTATGTAACCTTCTTGGGATATATAGAATGTAATAAAAACTACTAAAAAGCGTAAACTACTACTTTAAGTATGAAAACCTAAATATATATAAGATGCTTTGATTTAACTATCAAACACGTTAAAGTTATGTGTAAAAAGGGTATAAATAATAGTGAAATTCATGGAAGATCAGTAACACCACAATACATATTGACAACTTGAAACCTTGTTCCTAACACTTTAAAACCAAGTCAAAACGTGTCACAAAACATCCTAATAGTGCCTAGCCAATATGCCACATTAGCACCATCACAAACAAATTATAAACATTATCAAACATCAAACAAAATTTGATACCAAAGTGTTCCATTCATATGGTTCAATCATGCATATTAGCCTATATTACAATGGCACATTTTGCCATGATAAACTTACAAAATCTCACTTTAAAACACGCCAAAAATTACCTGAACAGTTAACAATTTTGACAAAATAGGTCTAAAACTTAGCAGATGTCATTTAACAGGCATGCCTTACCATTTCATTCAAGCATCACATATAATCAAATTCATCCTTGATTCAAAATCAAGCTTACATCAATTAGACATATATATATATACACCATTCATGCCATCTAAGCATACCATATAAACCTTTAAAATCAACATTACATATAAACTACTTTAATAACCTTGCAATATCATCACTTAAAACTCAAAAACACTTGATCACAACCAAACTTATATACATGCCACATAATCGAGTCTGGAATAAAGAAAATACTACCAAATCAGAGGCTGGATAATGTGAGCTCTGGGTTGATCTGACCGACGCATTCCACGAAATGACCTATATAGAGACAAAAAAGAAAACAAGATAAGCATTACGGATGCTTAGTAATTCCATATGAAATTCACTTAACTTACCCTAATAAATTAACAATTAAGCAATGGAAACATAATGTAGATAAATATGAAAATATTTTGGTATCCTGTTACTTTCATATATATTTCCATGGAATAATCAAATTGCTAGTTTGCTCATACATCAACCTTTTATAAAGCAATTCACATATACATGTACAACAATTCAATATAGCATAACATATGTTATCTAGTTCGTACTCGATTTATATATGTACATACTTAAGTTCTTATTTATATCACATTTAAACCATGTTCGTTTGGCCACATAACAATTTAATCCATTCCAATCCTTTGACATTCTCACAGTCATGTAACATATCTATATACATTTTCATGAACCATCATTTTCAATAATCAAATGACATTTCACAACTTAGCCCTTCACGATCAATTCATTTTTTCATAATGATTTAATTTGAAGTTATAAACATACAAAATAGCATAAACAAATACTAGTCCAAATAAAGATCACATGAACTTACCCGACAATTAATATACTCAAGAATTGAAACACAAATACCATAGTAAACTCAAGTACAACATTTAATACATCTTTGAACCTTTATACTAATTCAGCTTCACAACCTGCTTATTGCCCGAAGAACTTTAATAAATATACTTCAGACACATGGGATAAGATTGCTCACATGAGCTGTGAAAATGGATCTTATTCCTCATATTCAATCCACTTTCAATTTCTGTAGCCATATACTCGCTTTTTGTATTTTTGATAATAATTCACATACATTTACGGTGAGTTATCATCATTTACACATCATTCAATCATAGACATGTATGTATTATTTCGTATTGAAATCATTTCTCTTACCATTCATTTATTTTGAGGAACATCTATATAAAACAAACAGGGGCACTGAAGTACATACAAGGGCACAAGAGTGCAAATCAGAGGCACTAGAGTGCAATCAGGGGCATTGGAGTGCAATCAGGGGTGTTGAACTGCAATCATATACATTTTAAGCCATAAAATGTCATCATGTACAAAATATCCAATCATATAGCCATTTTTTCGTTCATTCCATATTACGTACATATTCATATTTATCACATATTTATTTTCTTTCGATTTAGTCCATTTGATGTCAACAACAATATATATACTTACAAATTCAAGCTAGAAAGCAATAAAAAAATAATACAATTAGATTATGAATTAACAAAGTAAGTCTGTATGAACTTACTTGGAAAACAACAACCAACGAGAAGTTGAGGACTAATTTGTAATTTCTCATATTTATTGATTATCATCCGATTGATCGAAATCTCAATCAATAATAATTCATTTCAATTTATTGATTCTAAACATATTTTAACAGCTTATTACAACAATATATCAATTCTATTTCATTTTACAAAAGTTCCTGAAGTTTCACATTTTATTCAATTTAGCCCTAAAGCGAAATAGTTATATCTTTAAATTTTAAGCTTCGTTTTTCAATCCAATTTCAATTTCATTCTTGTAGAACCCTATAAATTCAAAAATTAAATAAATTTTATGTCAATTTCAAAATATTTTATTTTAGTCCCTAAGTTCAAAACTAACAAAATTCACTTTATAATTTAGTCCATAATCAAATCTAAGCTTATAACAAAGCTAATTAACAAAAATAACATAAAAAATTCATGGTATTTTACAACTTTAACATTTTTACGATTTAAAACCCGAGTCAGTTAAATTAAGCTACAACAATATCAAAAATATAAAATTACAAAAAAAAACCGACTTTAGAAATCTTATCATGCTGAAAGAACTTGAAGCAAATAACCATGAATTTTTCTTTTTAAGCATTCGGTGAAGAGAAGTGAGAAAGTGAAGATGTCCACTTTCATTTTCTTATGTTTTATTATATTTTATCAATTTTTAATTTAATTAAAACATAAATTTTGCTTAAATAAAGACACTAACCGTCCGTTAATATTAAAAAGTGGTAAATTTTCACTTAAAACCTTTAACAAATACGCATTTTAGTTAATAAAATTCAATGGTGATTAACTTTTACAATTTTTACGATTTAGTCCTTATACATTAGTTAACCACTAATTTGGTAAAATTACCAAACCAAAATTCAATTCACTTATACAATAACTCTGTAAATATTTAATAAAAATATTTACGGGTTCATTATGAAAAGAGGTCCTAATACCTTATTTTTAAAACCACAAACTTTAGGATTAATACATTTGTACATTTACTAACTTTCCACATAACTAAAATCATTAGACCGAATTCGGTATGCTATGGTAATAACCTCGTAAATATTAATAAATAATATTTACAAAGAAAATAGAGTTCGAAACTACCGTTTCGATATCGTTGAAAACTTGACTGTTACATATATTGTATTTGTGAATCTTATTGAAAAGTATTTTATATTTGGGACATATTTAATCTCATTATTTAATATTTGTAAATATTTTTAAAAATATACATAAAATGTTTTTTGAAAATAATAATAAATATATTTGAGATCTATTTAATAGATTTTTTTCTTGATCATTAAAATATATTAAGACTAGAATAAAACATATGGTTCAATATAACAACTACACTAAAATCATAAATTATCGGTTAATATCAATAAAAAAGTTAGTATATCCACCGATACAATATTGGCTTCCTTGTTCCACCATATTCCCTGTAAAAATCTCTCTCATATAGATGCACAGTGGGGCTGCGTGTATTTACTCAATCATCTTCAACGATATATGATGCAATCTTACAAGATAAGTGTAAAGCAAATCTAATTTTAATTTATTCTCTTCATTATTGCAGTTTAACTTACTTTTCGTAAAAGAAAAAACATGAAAACAAAACAAATTTACTATTCATTTTAAAATAGTATTAAAGAATATAAAAATTCCAAGGGATGAATATGGATTTTAGTCAATTACGACGCACATTAAATTATTTAAATATTTAAAATTATATATTATAGATACAACTTTTTCATAAATTGAATCACAATAATAAATTATATGAACATTAAAAATAAAATAAATACAATATAAATAAATAAATCAAAATACATAAAATAAATTACTAACTCATTAGCGGTTTGTTTTGTGACTATTTTTGTGAAATAGATATCTATTTTTGTGACTATTTTTTTATATTCATTTTAAAATGAGATATCTATTTTTACTATTTGTATGTTTTAAAATAGTATTAAAGAATACAAATTATTAGATATCTGTTTTTTATAATTTGTATGTTTTAAAAATATTTGGTGCACCATTTTAATTTTTCATCTGCTTTTTGTTAATTGTGTAAAATTTAAATTCCAGTATATAAAATGGAAATCATTTTATTAAGATTTTAAATTTAAAAATATTTATTATTAATTTTTAATCATATTATTTGTGAATTTTTATAATTTTGATAAAATTTAAAAATAATAAAAATAATTTAATTAATACATACAACTAACTCATACATTCTAGGAGTAAAAAAACTAATACTTTTATAAATGAGATTTTGGTTATATTAGTAAGTTTACAATATTTTTCAATTGGGTTGGTGTTTGATTTAACTTATGATACCAACTTAATTAAGACACTTTATTTATAGTATAGATTTTAAAATTTTAAATTACCTATATAACCTTACCGATATATTAATTTTGCTATATATATATACTTTTTTGTGATTAAGTAGGTATCTGGTTAACTCATTTGTCTATCAAGATTTTGCCTATTATAGAGAGATGGTTGTTATACACCTACAATAACATGCTATTTTAGAGAGATAATTGTTGTAAACCTACCATAGAAATCATATCATGAATTTCCATCCAAAGAAAAAAAGTGAGAATTATGTTCAAAACTGAAAGAAAGAAAGAAAGTGATAATCAAATCAACAAATTAAAAGACATATAGTAGGTGCATGTGTAACACCTCGATACCTAACCCGATTATTGGGTCTGAGTTACAAGGTGTCACATTCTTTACTAGAGCAGCTACAATGGGCAACATCTAATTTGATGTCAATGTACATTTAAATACAAGTAGACCATGCTAATTAAATAATGCATTATCCTTTATAGGCTTTAGACGAGCTTATGAAAGCTCTTTTACTGACTCGAGGTCAAAATAAATCAAATTGTAAAGAATACAAAATTTCAAATTGACATCACGAATTCGGGGGTTTTCTCGTCGTGATGTGACTATCTGACTAAGGTTCGTCGTGACCTCGGGGCTACGTCATTGCAACATGAACCCTGAATTGATTCTCGTCGCGATGTGATCCCTGCAATTTAAGAACTTCTGGTACCTAAATGAACCATACCAAAACTTCACCAACAACATATAAACTAATCTTAGGACTTCAATTTCAAACATTCATCATTAAAGTCAGCCTAAAATACAATGTTCAAACATTAACACTAATCAATTTACATAATTAACCACTTGTGACATTAAACGCAATGCATTTACAACTTAACAACTTGTGACATTAAATAAAATGCCCCTAGGTACATGCCTTAAGACCAAAATAAAATACACTTTACAAACTTTGTTGAGTTGAAAACGGTAGTCTAGATGTTGACTTCAAGTCCCGGGGATTTGAGGAATACCTGAACTTGCGCACGGAGAAAGCAAACCGTACGCTGAGCAATAAGACTCAACGGTACATTTATGATTCACGATATATATAACAAGCATTGACACTGTATATTAAGATAAATCATGCTTATATGCACCTAATATTCAACCAATTCATGTCCCAAAGTGGCAAGCAATTTCAATCATCCATTTGCATATGTAACATACTTATAACAAGTCCAAAACAACCTTTCCAACATTTTAAGATGTATAACTATATCCAACTTACTTAACCATTAACAATCATTCAGTTCATACCAATTCTATACCATTCTATTATCAAGCATTCATTTATGAATGACATCATATCATTTATGTACCATGAAATTCATCTCTTTTACTTTAATTTCATACTATTCAACTCGTTTCTGGGGTCTGACGACTCATTCGTATTCATTTTGGCCATAGGGCTTGTTTTTTTTACTGATTTACATATATGACCACATATCTTCTTTATCTCAATTCTCATAGTTACATGTTTGGCTCAATAGCATCAAATATTACCATATTTATATTATTTACCAACTTATGATTTGTAACCCCTATATCCTGACTCAAACTCTAACGGATACTCGAATCGTCCAACCAACACACCGAACTTGTACCGAAGTGCATCATTGGTTAAATAAAAGTAGGGTAACAGACATTGATCTGCCGTAGTTTGATACATCAAATTAGGCTCTGCAATACACTCAAAGAGCTTATTCTCAAACAAATTGTGTCTTTTATATGTTTTTTTTTATTGATTTTTAGCTTTAAGCATTAATAAATGTTTTTGCTTAGTGTTACACCCTTTTTAGATTAAAATTGACCAAACAGTGCCATGGGGGACTTAATGATGTGATTGAGTTGGTGTAGGGAGACGATAATGGGTTAAACACAAGAAGATCATCATTTAGAGTAGGTATCGCAACACCGATCCGATGGATATCGTGATACCCCAAAGAAGCTGACGTGAAAAAAATTGAGGCAAACTCCAGTGATATCTTGATACCAAAGATAAGTATCACGACACCGAGACCCAAAGACCCCTAATTTTGATACTATTTTGGGTATCGCGATACCATTCCCTGACGGGGAGCAAATTTACTGTAAGTGTAGTTTTTGTCCAACACCAACATCAATCAAAATACAACGTCTAGAGGCACTTTAGTTCAAAATTTTGGGTTGTAATTGGATGTTAAAAGCCATTTTTGGTTGAGAACTAAAAAAAAGTTGTTCACCTTACTTTCTTTTCATATTTTTAGCTTTCTAGTTAGCTTCTTCTTCCTTTCTAGAGAATAGTTTTAAGCTCTTTCTGGTTTTAATGTTAGTTAGTTAGTTTTTACTGTAGCTTAGTTTTATTTGCATTTTAGTACTCCAACTCTCTTTGTATTTTCAATTTAATCCAAAGTCATTAATATAGCTCAGCTCCATTTTCTTTTCTTAGATAAAAATATGAACTTTAGTGTTATTTATAACCACTATTGTTTCTACCTTCATCTTCATCAAAAAAACTATCAAGAAAACTTTAATGCCATGTGTGGTTCGCATGAATGGCAAAACCATTCATTCTTTATTCGATGCAATAACCTTAAACCGTTGTTTGCTTGACCGAATGAGTTAAATGACTGAATCGATATTACAACCTTATTCCTTAAATGGTTATAATAGCCATTCAACAGTACAACCAAAGAATGACTATTCCAACCTCTCATATTATTTTTCTCAAAAATACCCCAAAAATATTGTTTAAACCACAATTGAACAAGAATATTGCTACAATAACAAAACTTTTTTTAGTTAATGTACAGATAACTGAAATTAGCCTAGAAATCAATTGCTTCTTCTACACATATAACTAAAATTAACAACCCATTCCAGGTGATAGAAATCCTTAATGCAAAGAATCCAAAACAAGTTTTTTTATATAATACATGAAGAACATAAAAGAAAACTCAAGTTGATCTTGGGTTTGGGCGATTTGAAATTATTTAAGATTCAATTTTTGTGTAGAGAAAAGGTGAAAAATCAATGGTGCCCAACAATGGGGGGAATTTTTTATTATGGATATATGGGTTTTGGTGAATTTTAGGATAAACTAACCAAAAAAATTGGAAGAGGAGGTGAAGATAAAGTTTAGATGAAGTTTCGTTAGTTTTTGGGTATTTAATTGGTGATGGAAGGTGGAAGACAACAATGATTATGGTGGTTAACCAAAACTGGGAATAAAAGCTGTAATTTTTGGGGTTTAAAGACAAATTCTGGAGAGGAAAATACATGAGAGAGAGGAGAGTAAAAAAAATGAGTAAAAAAACTAAATTGGGTGTTTATACCTAGTAAAAAAGGCAAAGCAAATTTATTGTTTTATATTCAATATTCATATTTTTTTTGTAAATCATTTGATAAAACGGATGTCTATAACCCCCAATTTCATCCTATTGTAACCCCTAAATAATTTATAAGGTACCCTAATGTTGATCTGTTAAGTATGACTCATATTTTCAGTCAAATTTAAAAAATAATCTTTTAGTTAAACTCTGTTTATTTATTTTAGTCAAACACCGATTAGTTTAGATTATTTTATTATTATTTGACATATGAATTTAGTCTATAAATAGGATCTTTTACAACCTGAGTAAATACACCCATTAGAGATTAGAACTCATAACACATTTAGAGAATTTTGTGTTTACGTTTTGAGGGTTCTTTGTTTTTGGGGTTTAGGGTTTAGTTTTATCTCTATCTTTTATACTATTTGTTCTTTTGCCATTATAGTAAAATTATCTTTGTCCATGGTTTTTTATCCTCTTTGGAGGGGTTTTTTCATGTTAAATTTGTGTGTTCAATTTTTCAATTTATTCCGCTATTTTTGTTACTTGTTGCTTAATCGGGTCGATCCCTAACAAGTGGTATCAGAGCTAGTTCAATTTTCATAGATTAGCCCATTCAGATATGGCAACAACAAGGTTTGAAATTGAGAAGTTCGATGGTGAGATAAATTTCAATCTGTGGTAAGTTCGGATGATGGTAATTCTAGTTCAATCCGGTTTGAAAAAGGTTATTACCGGGAAAAAGCCTAAGAATCTAAATAAAACAGAATGGGAAAAGCTTGATGAAAAGGCCTTGTCTACAATCCAGTTGTGCCTCGCAAATACGGTATTGCAAGAGGTATTGATGGAGAAGACCTCATCCGCATTGTGGAAAAGGTTAGAAACTCTTTATGCGACTAAGTCTCTGGCTAACCGTTTAGTGTTGAAACAACGTCTATTTACGTTTCGCATGAACGAATGTGAGCTTCTTAGATATCACATCAGTCAATTCATTACTTTTTTAAATGATTTAAAGAACGTTAAGGTTCATATTGATGATGAAGATCAAGCTATGTTATTATTGTGCTCTTTACCCTCTTCATACAAGTCTTTCAAGGAGACCCTAATTTATGGTAGAGACAAACTCTCGTTCGAAGATGTGAATGGTCATTTGTTGAGTAGAGACAAACTCGACAATGAGCTTCATTTGGATAGCAAGGCAGATAGGCAAGCTTCCGTTTTGATGGCATCAAAGAAACGAGACAAAAGGTGTCGCTATTGTAAAAAGTTAGGTCACGTCAAAGCAGATTGTTATAAACGGCGAAATAAAAGAGCTACTGAGAGTAACGAAGAAGATGTAGCTGGTGCTAATTTACCTGATGAAAGCGGTGATGATTTCTTGTTAGTGTCAACGAGCGATAACTCCAAGCTCACGTCCAAATGGATCCTAGATGTGTCCCAATAGAAAATGGTTCACTACATGCAATTCGGTTGAAGGTGGAGTTGTGCGCATGGAAAACGATTCATCTAGTAAGGTAGTTGGTATTGGAACTGTTAAAATCCGGACACACGATGAGCCAATTAGGACACTCTCAGATGTCAGGTATGTACCTGATTTACGAAAGAATCTCATCTCCTTGAGTATTCTAGACTTGAAAGGATGCAAAATCAACATCGAGTCGAGCGGTATTAAAGTATCTCGTGGAGCTCTCGTTTTGTTAAAAGGTAAAAGAACTAGTAGTCTTTATATTATGATGGTTCTACAGTGACCGGTGAAATCGGACGTCCCTCATCTGTTACAGAGTTGAAGTCAACTCGTTTGGAGCGGAGGCAACTTGGTCATAGGAGGGAAAAATGTATGACCGTTTCGTTGAAGAGAGGTTCTCTTTTGGACGCAGGTTTTGAAAAGTTAGGGCACTGTGTTCGTGAAAATCAGACCCGGGTTAGTTTAGATTTGGTAGTGTACAAGTCGAAGGCTAGAAGTCTTCTAGTTTCTAAGCACAGATTCGACTCAATTAATTTCCTGCATAGTTCAAGATAGGCTCGTTGCGGACTTTGGCAAAGATGGCGTTGTAGAAATATGAGTCAAGGTGGAGATTTGTTAAGTATGACTCCTATTTTTCAGTCAAATTTGAAAAATAATCTTTTAGTTAAACTCTGTTTATTTATTTCAGCAAGCACTAATTACTTTAGATTATTTTATTATTATTTGACATATAAATTTAGCCTATAAATAGGCTCTTTTACAACCTTAGTAAATACACTCATTAGAGATTAGAACTCATAACACATTTAGAGAATTTTGTGTTTCCGATTTGAGGGTTCTTTGTTTTTGGGGTTTGGGGTTTAGTTTTATCTCTATCTTTTGTACTATTCATTCTTTTGCCATTATAGTAAAATTATCTTTGCCCGCGGTTTTTTATCCTCTTTGGAGGGGTTTTTCCACGTTAAATTTGTGTGTTCAATTTCTCAATTTATTCCGCTATTTTTGGTACTTGTTGCTTAATCGAGTCGATCCCTAACATGATCCTTAATACTTTGTAATTTATGGTTCTTGAAGTCCTATAAATAAAGGGCATGTATAAGCTTATAGTAGGTCAATCTGAAAGTTGAATAATCCTTTCATCTTTTATTCTTCTCTTTTGTCCATTTTATATTTCTTTTAGTTTTATATCCATTCTATATTTCTTTTAATTTTATAACATGTTTTTATAATCACTTAAATATTAATATTAATTTATACCATAATTATTCAAAATACTAATTTATACAAAATGAAAATATTTAATAATTATATATTTTTATTAAATTATTTAAAATAATTCATATATTAGTGTGATTATTTTTAAAAAACATTAAACAATATATTAGTCATTTGAATAATTTTTATGAGTTTTATTTTTATAAAAATAAAGGGTAGATTTGTCATTTTAGCATTTAACGGTTTTGGTTTTTTAATATAGACACAAATAAAAACAAATTTTAATTTATTAAAGGGCCTATTCCGTCATTCGTGTATTTTTTCCTATTACATATCTATTTCTCTCAACCAAATGTATGAATACTATTACAATACTCATTCCATTTCGTCCAACCAAACCACTATTGTGTTTATTCAATTCCACTACAGCCTTATTCCATTCCAGTGAACCAAAAATGCCGTAAGTTTCTTTGACCCTCTTTTTGTGCTTATTTTAATCTATGATTTGAATGTATATTGGGTTGTTGCTTGCATGGAAATGATGATGAGTAGTTAAATTTATGGTGGTTGGTTGATGAAAATGTTGTTTGGTTAGTTTTTGGTATAAGGACTAAATTGTAAAAACTAAACTAAATTGAATAAACTTTAAAAATTAGAATTTATGCCTCTAAGGGAACATATAGATAGGTGAGACCGAAAGGAGATCTATTGAGCATCAATTTGTTTATCCCAAGTTACTTTAGTGAGGTCGAGAGATAAACTGGACTGAATTATCTAATTTGGTAAAATGATGATTGAAAGGTAAAATTGAGCCAATTAGAAGTTTAGGCTTTTTAAATCCCTAATCCAAAGACTAATTAACAACATAGAAGTCAACCAACCACTGTCGTTTATTGAATTGTTAATTTCGTAGTTTTATGATTTTACAATTTGATCCTTGTTGGTGTTAGGTAGTTACTTAGCTTAATTATCCCCGATCATGAATTACCGTAATATAGAGCTTAATGGGTTGTTAGCTAGACTTCTTTGTTGCATACTTGTCGATTAGGAATCACCCAGTCCCCGAACTTTCTTGGGTTTGATCTTTGGAATACTCTAGTGTTCTATTGTAACACTACAAATATGACAACTCGAGCTCTCACACTTGCAGTGCACCACTATATTATTGATTATTTTTGAGTATATTCTTATCCCCGGTGCATGCATGCCAGGGCACAGTTAGGTACATAAAGTTCAAGCTAGTGCATGAAGTGCATACTGGTACGCAGAGTGCATACTGGAGCACAAAGCCATTATTGGCACACAAGGTGCATCCTAGCACATAAGCGCATAATCCTGTACTCAATCCAATCCTATGGCATGCCAACTATTTTCAACATAGCCCAAATAACTAATAGGGTACAATATTCAACTTATTACAATTTAGTACAGTTACCATTTATTAAATATATTCACTGTCGTGATTCAATTCATTAACATATCATATGTAATTCATATAATTCAATACATAATTTCACCTAATTCCATAAAACATATCATATTTCAAGCAATTCATGTTATTTTACATTTTATTCACTTTAGTCCTCTATTTTGACAATCTATATTCAAGCTCGATCCAATAGTTCAATTTATCCCTGTTTACTCACCTTGACATTTCTATATGCAGATAAGATTAAAATGCAATCAATTAATATGACCTTAAATCCTAAATGTACAAACTGAGATTTCGTGCATCACTCATCGACGATTTTCTCTTTTCCTTTCCCTCACGACGGTCAAATGTCTTAAGGGTTTTAAAGCTTTTCTTTCTTCTTTGGTTATGGTGGACAGTGTTGGAGGAAGAAGATGATGGCTATTGTTATATTTTTCCACTAATTTTTTTTCTTATATACTATGCTTAATTTTAATTAAACCTAATTAATTAACTTAATCATAATTAATTAAAATTTAATCTTTAATTAGTTTAATCTAATTGTATCCAACATCATCATCTACTAACATCTAATTAAAATAGGTTTATTTTCCATTTTAATCCTTTGGTTAATTGCTATTTAAATCCGTAAACCTTAATCTAAGTAAAAATTTATAGTGGTTATACTTTTACGATTTAGTCCTTGAGCCATAATTACTTACAATCTCGGCTAAATCTTTTAACCAAATTTCAATACATCTATACCCTAACTCCGTACATATTAAATAAGGATATTTATAGACTCAGAATTCCAAAATCGCTTTTTTGGATACAATTGGAAACCAGGTCATTACAGCATGCATTATAGCTTTTATGCATATTTTATTTTACATTATTTGACATGACTAAGTATGAAGTTCAATTAGTCAATATGAATTATTAAATTCAATTAATTAATTTATCATAAGTTATTAAAATTAAGTTAAGCTTATGATGTTCCAAATTCATAGTAGAATATTTAGTCGAAAACTTAATAGTTTATTCAATTGATATCTTTAATTCCACTCATTAAAGATTATTTTATTTAATAAAATATGATTAATAGATTTTTCATGTGAAATTTAAATAATTTATTGAAATGATATTTTAATTAAGATATTTTTTATTTAATAAATTCTTGATTAAATGAAATAGCTATAATTTTACTTAAAATTTTAAAAATATGTTGTTATAGAGAACTAAATTAATAAATAATGTACTTCATAATCATGAGTGTTGTTGTTATAAGTAAAAAGTTGTTATCGAAAATTATAAAAAATCAATTCTACTAAAATTTGACTGTTATAGTGAAATGTTATCATAAAAAGTGATTGTTATAGAAAAGGCGGACCATAAATATAATAAATCTAAGTCAATTCTTTAAATATAAGATAAAAACAGAAAACAATATTTTATTTTTTTCCTTTTTCTTCTCTATTTTTCCATTTTCTCCCATTTCCCTTCACCCAACCGAAGTCCAAGTATAATATCTACTTTAATCTACAGTTATAGATCATAGATATAGTTTCATTTCGAAATTCCAATTTGGATTAAATTTGAATGACTTTTAATGGATTTAAGTTTTACATTCATGAGAATGGTGATCCATCATCAACTTTCGAAATAAGCTAAAGAGTATCCCATTCCAACGGCCATTGCTATATTGCATGGTTATTTACAGTACGTAACAATGTGGGTTTACGGTAAAAAAGAAAAGAGAAAAAAAAAGAGTTGTAAAAGGTAATAAAAGAAGAAGGTAGGACAGTGGAGAAAAAAAATGTAGAGAAAGGGGGGACAGAAGGAGGCGTCCAATCAAATATATGAAAAATCCAGGCATTCATGCATGACGAAAGCAATCCAAATTGCCCACATATGAACAAATTTAATGCAGGCTCAGCTCAGATTTGACGTATTTGTCCTAGTTTTTTCGACAAAATTTACTTCTCTTCTGCAATTTGTTTTGGTACTGATTTGTGACTAGACACTTGGTGCTTAGCAACCCAACAAGCTTATTATGCAACTTATGGAATCCTTTCCTTTATTTGGATTTTTTTATTCTTATCTTCCTACATTAATTTTTAAAACTATCATAACTGATATTAACTCTAAGAAGATATACTACATTTCAACACACTGAAATTCACATTCTCTTACACTAACAATAATATAAATATTAATCGAATTAAAATTCAGCTACATTATATATAATCCAATTATATTTAAAATCTGAAAATTTTCCATTTATAAAACTTAAACCTTAACTCTTACATAGAGATAGCTGACTCCATTCGGTTTGATTAAATTGATAGAATTTTTTCAACCATTCGTTTAAGGGGTACATAATTTTAAATTATAAAAAGAAAAATAGGGAAGTAGAGGTGGAGTACGTGAGAGTTTACTCGCTTTACCAACTTTCTCAGCTCTTGAGACCCACTTGTCTTTCATATATATATATGTTCATATATGGAGATTTAACATTTATGGAGCAGGCAACGCGCAGTAATCGTGGTGCTTTTCTTTTATGAATGTTGTGATTTTTGTAAGTCATATAATGGATAAAATAGGGCTATCATCATGATCATGCTTCATTTGGATCCATGAAAAGAAAAGTTCCATCAAATGAAAGTTATAGGTAGAGGATATATAGTTGAACGGCTGAGGTTTAATGGGGAATGTTGGTAGGGAGAAACAGATAGAGATAGAGATGAAGATAAGGCCATGCTGGGGAGCAGCAGGGTTTTTGTTATAATATTATTATTAGGTCTAAAATGATAATATCCTCAATTTATGTATAAAGTGATAACATATATATATTTATTATCACTTAGTTAAATAGTTCAACCGTATACAATCAATAATATATTTATGTGCTAATAGGGTCAATGTTAGAAATTTATTTAAAATGGTTAAAATTAAATTATAAATTTTTATAATGGTTACAATTTTATCATTTTATAAAATGAATCAAAATTTTATAATTTTTTAGAAAGTTCAAAATATAACTATCATGTAAATTTGCAATTTTTGAAGGAACTAAATAATAAAATTTTCATTTAAAAAGGGCCAACACCCTTCCTGCCCTCGACAACAGCCTTATGTGCTAGTTTTTTTTTTAAATAAAATTCCACGTGATAGCAACAGTGAACAGTGTTATCAGTTTCTACACTAGTAACGGTGCAAAAGTAAAGAGATGGCCTTATGCTAAATTAAAACTAGCTAGAAAGATTAAACTTCAAAATTCAGTAGAAGAGAGGGACCAAAACAAGAATAAAACCAAAAAGCAGGGCCTTAGACAGCATGCATTTATGGGTTTGTCCTCGGCTTACGTTTGCTTTACAGTGAAACTAAATATCAAAGAGAGAGAGACAAAGAAAGAGCTTTTCAAGAGTTGAGACTTGAGATTTGAGGGAGACCCCTACGAATCTGATAATGAGCTTGAATGAACCCTTACAGCTAAAACGCGGTTTGCGAGATGGGGGCTAATGAATGGTGTAGATGCTATTATAGTTATAATATATATGTACATGTAGAGCATATATATTGAAACATGCAACAGTTTTGAAAGTGCTCAAAAACCTGAAAATGCTAATGAAAAAATGATTCCATAAACAGTCATGGGAAGCCTAAATTAGAGCAGTAATCACTATCACAGATGACAAGACTTTCTTGGCTGCCCTTCCTGCATGCTTTGCCTGCCTGGGTTTTTTCAGTATTTTAATCAGACTTGATGACTTTTTTTTATACATTTTATACATTCATATTTTATATATTAGAAATAAATATCATTTTTATGAAGGAAAATTACAAGGATGAACCAAGCAGCAGTTTAACAGCTCACACAGTTATACATAACAAAACAAAATAAAAATATGATAATTGATGCTTGGGTTAGGGTTTTTTTTTTTTTTTTGGTCTTTTACAAAGAGATGATTTTTATATAAAATATTACACAAAAATTTTAAAGTCCGTAACTCAATAAAAAAATTTATAATAGTATATATACATAAATGAAAAGCATTGGAGCATTTGAGGCAACGCGGGTGAAGGTCCTAAAAGCTGAGAAATCTACCTACCTACATGCACGAGTATTATATTCATGGAGAATCATGATGGTGGTGGTGATGATGACGATGATAGGGACATGGGGTTCGACGATAATTCAAGACCCCTCTCTTTTATCACTGCTGTTGATTAAGACTCATCTACTAACCATACCCTCTTTTAGACTATTAGGGTTTTCCTTTTATATTTTTATATATATAATTTTTCCTAACAGTATGTTGAAATTTGCAATTTTTTTTATAAGTCATAATTATTACGTGGTTAAGGAAATTATTTATTTTATGATTTTTTAAAACAGTGGTTGTTTGGAGGTCAATTCACTCGTGATAGGCGGAGAATCGATGAAGGGACTAAGAAGGGAGGAATATAGGTAGGAGAATTTAGGAAGATATGGAAAGGAGGAAGCTGAGAGTGTAGGTATCAAATTGGATGCTTAAGGAGAAAGAACATCATTTGCTCTTTGTGTGTTGGGATATATATAGGAGGAGGCCCCCTTATCACTAGTGCCATGTCATCGATAATATGGAGGTGGCCTGCTCGTGTAGTCAATTACGTGGAAGGTCCATTACACATCAGTTGTTATCGAGCCTAGTATTGTTCTGATATCCCCTTTGCTGAAATAGTACAAGATTGTTATGTCTCAGTGTCCCTCCAAGGGTCTCCATGGACAATCCGTAGTGGGTGGCCAAAAGCGAGTGGACGAAAGGTATGCGGGTGATTAGTCATTCACTACTGATGGTACCAGATGAAGAGGCACCCACAGGTGCCTTCTAAGGGTATAGGTATAACAGATACATTCAAAGTAGAATACAAATACATGTCTGAGTAACTACAAATATCAAACTAATACAACACAAATGAAACACCCAAGTAATCACAAAGTATAATCAAACTACTACAACAAAAATGGACTAAGAACTAGTACAATTGAAACTAAAGCTGACCAACTTGACCAATTGAACTAAAACTCACACATGGCAACCGCATATGGTAGGACTCGGAGACCCACACATATATTGAGCGTAGTGAGTGTCGAACCTACTACTCAAAGGTGAAGTTAAAATTTTCTATTGGGAGTCGAAATAAAATTAATAAAAATCTTAGGTATTAAGTTCCTATCAAAGACCCTAACTGAACCTTACCTATAAATAACCGAACCCACTTTTTCATAGAAAATTAAAAATTATATAATCTTTACTATCTTACATACACACTAAATCTTAAAACTAAAGTTCAAAGTTCTATAATAAAAACTTTTGTACGAAGATTAAAAAAAGACATGTATCTTAGAATGTAACATCAATGAGGAATATCTAGTGTCTCAATTGCAATAAGTTGAATATAGAATGGCCTGACAACAAAATCTGCTGAAAAATATGAAATTGACAATTTGGTGCCAGACGGAGTGCCCACTCCTCTACCCACCAAATGTGTATGGAGACGGTGTGTATGGAGACTATTTCCATATTTAAGGTATAGGAAATTTATTGAATTGATTATTTGGGCTATGTTGATTTTATGGATGATATTTAGCACATTATGGAAGATCATATCACTTTGAAAATCATATATTGGTGATTAGATTGAATAAGATTACCGTTATCTAATCTCTTGAATCAAGAAAGTTGAATTGGATCAAATCTCTAAAAACTTAGCTGCCAAGAATTCTTGTTTATCTTGTTCATTATTATATTGTATCCAACTTATAATGTGTTGTGATTTTACTTGTTGATTTCAAAAAGGGTGAATTTAGTGGTGGGACTATTGAGTCTTCAAAGTATAAGGGCGTGGGAAATTATCATGGGGTGTGATTAAGTAGGATCACTTTGTGTAATTGTTAGATAAAGTGGATATTACACACTGAACTAGGCTTCGCAAACGTAAGGAAATCGAATTGCGTAAACAACCTTCTTGTGTTCTTATTATTTCTTTTTTGTCGTTTAGTGCTTGAAGATGCGCCCACTACCTTAGGCACCAATTTGGCTATGCAACTTCTATTCTTAGCAGCGACTGAATTGTTAACAGAATCATTACCCACTCAAGACATGTTGATTTCTATCATATTAGTCAAATTGGGGGGTGTTTACATTCATGTTAGCATTTATTTCCATTCTGAATGAGTGATGGAGACTTAAAACCTATGCATTTCACATTTCCTATGTGATGAAGCTACAATAACACAAGAAGATGCTACTTTATTGACAACTTTCTAGTAGAGGAGCTACCAGTAACAAGAAAATAGAATAAGAATATAGTAGTAGTACTTGTTGAAGCGTTTGCAAGGGATACTAATTTTCAGTCTACTTTTGATGGTTTTTAGATTAACTATACGTGGTTGAAATGTTACTTCAACATACTCCCACTGTATCCAACTTCCTTTGATATTGAACATCAAACCAGAGCTTACATCCTCTAACAGATTGATTATTTTCTACCAGAAGATGTATGCACCTCTAAATGATAAGAAATGATTAGTTCAAGTTATTCGAACAAAATTATTGTCAACATACATTCATACAATTTATGGATAGCAAGCATCATTAACTCTTGGGTATTAATAATGGAAAAAGTAATATTTGAGGTAATCTTCATATATTATATCACTGCTGAGATCATCAATGCACTTGAATAATTAGAAATTTTGTAACCACTAATGAGAATATCTTCGAGCTCCACTACAATGTTACCACTTTTCTTGTGTCCCAACACCACCATCACGACTTCTTTATTATCTTTAAGGTCCATTGCTTAATACTTACAACCTCTTGTTCTAGACCTTACAAATTTATACTTCAGAATAAAAATTCATTTAGTACCTTTAGCCTGGATTTTCCTAAGAATCTTTCTTTTCATGTCCTCTAAGGTGACATTATTCCTAAATGTCATGTTAAAAGGAGCTTTTAATTGAAACATGATGCCATCCTCAATCGAAATAATATTTCCATTCAAATAGACATGAGTCATAAATCAGTCCGTCATCTTCTTAATTAAAGTTATCAAAGATTAAATTTCTAACATTATATAGAATTATAACGACTTCATCAATTCTTAATAGCAAATAAACTAAAAAAAATTCACACTAACTTACTAGAATGTCACGTTGTGCCCTTTGCGCCACGTGTTATCTGGCTTTGCGGAGGTTTGAGCAGATAGTACGGAGAATGTATATGCAAGGTTTTTGGTTTTACAGAGGTTCGGTTGGATTGTACAGAGATATCTGTGCAAATAGATATGCATGGGTTCTATGAAGGTTTAAGAATCTGCGGAGTCTAAGGCTTTGAGCCTCATATGTGTAAGCAAGTCCATGACCATGGCATATGAAAGTTATGAAAAAATATGTGGAAGTTCGCAGGACTATTTTATATGTTGAAGTCCATCAAGACGATTTTATATGTGGAAGTCCGTCAGGACTATCTTATAAGTAGGATTCTGCAACGAAGGGGTCTGCTTGTATGATTCTGCTAAGAATGAGTTCATTCTCTTATAACCTATTATTATGTGAGAAATAAAAGAGACAAGCTGTCTGTGAATGTGTGTCCATATATGAAAGATATGATAGTCTGTCATGACTATCTCATATGTATGATTCAACAAATAGGAGATTCGCTCTAAAAAAATCAACCTACTTGTCATCTATTTTAAAGAGAAGACCTCCAAGAATGGGTTTTATTATTACGAAGCAATGGCAGGATAAGACAGATCGTCAGTTTTGTCTTCTTGAGTGAGATGAGTAGGCTTTCTTTATTAATCCGTAAATGGAGACTTCATTATGAATCCGCCAGTATGTTTCGTAAATCATGAATTCACAGACTTGGGTCTGAAACAGGATTCTGTAAGAATCGTAATATGAATTTGAGTCAGTCAGGACAAGTCGTTAATAATAGTCCATAAAAGGTTCTATTCGTCGAGATTGTCTTATCAGGTTACCTGTATATTTTGGTGTAAAAAACACTATGGGTTTTCTTTCATGCATCTGCAAGTAAGAACCCACAAGGATTTCCTCTCAAGGAAGAAGTTGTATATAGGCTTCCTAGGCAATTAATGAAGATGGAGTTCGTAAAGTTAATCCGTCAAGAGGTCAAACGTTATTGAATCTGTATCTAGATATTACATCTATGAAATATACTCTTTGAAAGCTTTTTGTGTACAAGGTTTTGTATAGCTGAATATGCAAACTTTTGTATTCAATACGCCAGTAGTAGATCGAACGCAGTTGAGTAAGTTGAATCGTTTTCCAGGATATGTGAGTAAGTAAGCCTTGGTGTCCTCGAAAATAATATACCAAGTACAAGTAAGCCAACTTGTGGGTTGTAAATAATAGGCCAATGAGATTGGTGAACCGTCCTAGTATAGACTGTCAAACTATACTTTTAAATCACGTAGTGCCAACTTGTTAGCATTCTACTAATACGAGGTATGGATAACTCACTAAGTTCATTTGAACTTGTGTTTGTAACATTATGTGTTGTAGGTAATAAGGGAATTAGATAGTTCGTGAATGGACCAGACCATAATCCTTCGTGTCCAAGCAGTTGTGCTTACTAGTCATAATATGTGTTCAGTGGGGTGACCCAGAGGTGGATTCTCAGGGTTAGAGTCTTATTTGTAACTAGTTTTGATAAGAATATTATTTTCGAACTGAGCATATATTTGATATGCTTAAACTATTTAGTGAAAAAATTTTCATCTTAGATCAAGGTTTCATAAACGAAATAAAGCTATGTGGTGTGGTCAATTAAATAACTGCATTAAGTCAAAATAGCGGAAAATATATTATGTAACACCCCTAACCCCTCTCCGTCATCGGATTAGGGTCACGAGCATTATTAATGAATCAAACAATTAATTCAATCATAATAAACATATAAACTCAGTAATAACATTATAATATGTAAGGGTAGGTCACGACAATCTAATACTTTCATACTAGATTCTTATACATTCGAATAATAAATTATGTTATGCATTTCTAAACTTGGTATTCCACTGTCTACACTCTTATCACTATTTATCCCCTTTAGAATGTCAAAATTCGGATACATATAAGACTATTCCAATTATTAGCATCAAAGTATTAGTCTATACTCTGTCTACGATTATCTTTTTAATTTATCTTTGATAATGTTAGTGGAATGCACTTAATTTAGATTTGCTAATCCACCCTAATTCATAGTAAAATTTACTCTTACACCTCTATTACTAGTCTACGATACCCTAAAAATAGTAAAATTTACTCTTACAGCCCTTATTACAAGTCTACGAGACCCTAAAAATAGTCTAAAAAATAGGTAGGGACTAATTTGAAATAATTTTGGAAGTTTAGAAAATAATTACAAAAATTTTGATTTCAGGGGTCACACATCCGTGTGGCCAAGCCGTGTAACTCTCCAACTTGGGTCACACGCCTATGTGTGTTGCCCGTGTGTAACACAAGCCCATGTGACCAGGCCTTGTGCACCCAAAAGTACCTTAAAACTCAAGTTTACCGTTTCCTATTTACTTGGACACTAAGCAACTCAATTACCAATCATTTAACCTATTCAAAACACAATTAAACATGCCCAAAATATACCAAATTCATCACCTAATATCTAACCAATGTACCCTCATTGGTACCACATTTTATATGTTCAAAAACATCAATAACACATCAAACATTCAAGACTTTCATTCATATCACACTTACCATATTTGAACTAACTTTCAAACTTTTAAAGTTACCAAATATGAAACTAAGCACATACCAAAATATAAACTAGGCTAGCATACCAACATAACCTGAACCACAACCATATATTCATATAAACATCATTTCACTAGCAACTAAGTTAATCATATCTTATAAACGATATCAACAAAAAACTCCCTAGGTACATGCCATTACAAAATGAAATATCACCACACTTGAGCTCGGAATTTGTGACTTGATGCTGAGTCGACAATAATTCGAACAGTACTTAACCTGCGCACGGAAAACCAAACCGCACGCTAAGTAAAACTCACTGGTATTTCTATATTCTGAATAACATAAACTTGATATAAATATTTAAAATGCAAAATGCAACAAGTAAGATACATTCATGTGTTTCAATTCAATAGTATAATTTTTACTCATTCCTTATTCACATCTACTAAGATTTTCACATGTTCATATATATAAGTATATATATCAATGACATTTCATTTAACATTTGAATACATCATCTCATACAATGGCATGATTCATATCTTTGATCAATACTTGAATTCATTCAAGTTTCACATATCAATTCATCAATTCATATATCATATCTCATCTCATTTCTCATATTTTTCATTTCAATATATCTCATATTCATTTATCATCTTTGTCATTTCAATATCAATCACATAAATTATTATTGTACTTTCCCTTATTAACAGCATACAGACTCGGACGAATACACGGATCTAACCAACAAACCAGTTTGGCACCCTATGCCTCATCGAATAAATCCAAAGTAATAATTGCGTACAACGCTATATAAATTGACACCCAGTGTCTCATCGATTAAACTGAAGTAAATTGGCACGCAGTGCCTCATCGACTCGAGGTCGAAGTAATCTCTGAACTCTTCCTATCTTATGGCATGCCATCTATATCTGACTCAACCAGATACATTTAATAGGGATTCATTTCACTTTTCAATTCAACCAATGTCTCAATTTCATAAATATATATATCGTCACATATAAGAATATATTCAATTTGATAATAATAACATTTTTCTCAATGCATATATATTCATAGTCAATATATTTCATAATATACAAAATCAATCCATTTCATTTCACTTATGAATTTAATTCAATTATGAATATAATTCAATTTTAAAGTACCAAAGTATTCACCTTAAATGCTTACCATATGTAAACGATTATATATGCAATAATCTACTATTTAATCCGGATTATAGAAACACAAATCGTGATTTCTGAGCTATTCAACGTCGATTTTATCATTTCCCTTTTTGCTTAAGGATTCCGGTACGACGTTAGCTTCGGAATAAAACAATTAAATCACATTAATACTACACATTTCAACTTCACATTAAATTTCAATTTTCACACTATATTTTGCTTATTCTTCAATTTAGTCCTTAAACCAAGACTAATTTTAACCTTCACAATTAACTTCATATTTTTATACTAATTTCACTTTAAACCACATTTAGCTTCCTCTTTTCTAATTTGACTCCTTAATTTTGAATTTTCACAATTTAGTCCCTGTTGTTCAAAATCAACAATTAATTCCACAATTTAGTCATTTTCCATTTCTAACTTAAAATTCTATTTATTTAATCCCTAATACTTAAACTATTCAACAATGTCAACATCTAAGATCTTGAACAATACTAAAAATTACAATATGGGTTGGGTAGCCCTAAGTACCGAGATTCCAAAAACGTAAAAATTACAAAAAAAGAGACTAAATTGACTAACCAACTTGAATTTAAACCTTAAAAACCCTTAGATGTCGTGCGTCCTACCTTCTTTTCTTCTTTCTTTTTTTTTCTTTTATTTTGCATGTCTTTCTCTTCACATTTTTCCACTTACTTTCTTTTTATCTCTTTTATTATTTCATTTATTATGTTTTTATCATATATTATATATTATATAATAATTGTTTACATACTTTTAAATTTATTAACTATTATAATATATATCATATTATTAATTGTTTTAACTCATTTACCGTCCACTTAAAGAAACAAAGGTATAATTGCTTCTTTAGTCCCTTTAGTTATTTTTAAATCATAATTTAACTTCTATTGTATACGCGATTTACTCCTTATACTTAATAACTTTTAATTTCAAGTAAATTCGCTTAATCGGAACCTAATTAACTAAACAACTAGCTTTGTAAATATTTTTAATAAATACTTACGAATTCGATTTACAGGAACTGAGTCCCGAGAATGCACCGTTCGCACCCCTAACTATCGGGTCGTTACATATTATAAATGTGTTAGTTATATTTCAGTTATGATGTGCAGCTCCCTGTAGTTCTGATCCGATGATCGGGTCGGGTATGGGATGTTACATAATGTTTGTGATCTTCATTTTGAAAATAGTTGTAAAAAGACATGTACCTAAGTTAATAGGATAAATTACGAGTTTTAGTTAGTATTTTGGTTGCATAGTATGTTTGGGTTTGTTTTGGACCTCTGAAGTTTTACTTGATGAGTTTCAATGTTTGATTAATAGATTAGAAGACATGTTCATAAGTATTAAGTCATTTAACTAATTATGTTAAAACATAATGCATTGAATGATATGTTTTTGAATGTTTTATACATCTTTGTGGACATTAAATAGGTGTATCTTGATTTGGTATTATAATGGGTATGCTTAAGCAGGAATAGTTGTTCATTTTGTTAAGTTAGAATATGCACTATAGGTACTCTAGTAAGCAAGTCTCGAAACATCAGGAACATGTCTTGAGATATCAAGAACAAACATGATATAGTTGTTCATTCTCAGGGTAATGATATTAGGACATGGCTAAAATGTCTTAAGAAATAGAGGATCTAGTCTCGAGACCATGAAGTCTAGGTCTCAATATCTCGAGATAGAAAACACCGATTGTAAGGGGTTCGAAACAAGAGAGTTATGTCTCGATATATGTCTCTTTATATAAGGCTCAATGTCTCAAGACATGAACCCTAATGTCTCGATACACCAAACATCAAAGCTAAGGGTTTGAAATATAGGAAGCTTGTCTTAAGACATGGACCCCAATGTCTTAAGACACTCACTTGAATTTTGATAATTGAGTTTGGGTTCGAGTTCTAACCCTGAATCTAACCTCGTATAACCCCGAAGCACGTTAGTAGATGTCATTGAGCCTTTATCATACATGTTTATGATTATCAATGGAAAATTTCTTGAAAATTATCACATTTGTATACTATTTACCTAGAAATTATTCAATTTAGTATAAGTTGCTCAGACAACATAATGTGACATAACGCATTCGAATCTAGCGACTGGGTCAGGTGTGGGGTGTCACAATACATATCAACAATTGGTAATAACAATGTTAACATAATATTGGCTAAAAAAATGATAAATTTTCTATCAACAACTACTAAACATAACAATAACGATAGTAACATAATATTGTAGATTAAGCCTTAGCCCAGTTGGCATAATTGTTGTTGCAACAACTAGGAGGACGCGGGTTCAAATGTAGTTAAGAGCGTATTTTCCTTCGATTTATGGGTTTAGTGGAGGTTATGGATGTTAGTAGAAATTGAATAAAACCTTAACATTTGCCAAAATAACTTTTGGAAACTTTAGATATAAGATTCCTCCTATTAAAGGTTCCTTCTATTTAAAGGTTTAATAACGGTCATGGGTAGTACCTATTTGGTTTTGTAGAACATATAGGGAGAGGGGAACAGACAACTTTTGATATAATGACTTTGACATTGCATTAGTTAAGAAAAATATTCCTGAGAGAATATTAACACTAATCTTAACCTCCAAAGGTGTTAAGATCATAATAACGTCATTTCATCTTCAACATATGATTGGATAGAAAATTCTACCATGGTTTACAATAAGGTAGTGTTTGGTATGATGGAAAGTAATCACTTTCTTGAGAATTTAATCAATTGGAAAGTGATCCAACATTTGGTATGCCAAATTTTATTTACTTTCCTTGGAATCTAACTTTCTATTGGGAGTTACTTTCCCATGAACATGACAATGTGATTCTCATAATAAAATGTGGGTAAATTACTTTCCCATGTAGATTGGAAAGTTAAAAAAAAATACTAAGACAAAATTGGCTCTATTTTATATTGGTTTAGGGTATTAGTATATTAATAAACGTAAAAAATAAAAAAATATATAAAAAAAGCTATTGCCTCCTTCCTCTTTCCTACTTGATTTTCTCTATTATTTCCACAGAATCCTTGCAAGTAAGTTTTTGTTCCTTGATTTAATTTTTTCCCTGCTACAAATTTGATTTACCGCTTGTACTTGTATGAAATACTTTTCTTTTTGTAGAATATGGGTAGAATTGTTCCATTTAAGTTGTGTAGGAATTGTGGGTTAGATTACCTATGGTTTTACATTACTATGATTTAATTATTTGTAGTTTTACTCAGAGCAATACTTGAAATCAACTACTCTTTTATATTTCTATGGGTTAGCCTTTAGCTAAAACAAAACATGATTTCAAGTAATTTTTAAATTTATTTCAAAGCAAATTTTATATGTCCATGGTTTTATATATGTATTATTATATTTAGAAAATATATGCAAGCAAAAAATTGAAACAATTTTGCTTTCAATTAAAATTATAAATTAAAAAATAATTTAAGAATTATAAATTAAATTGTATTACTAAATCTTTAATCCAAGTGTTTGTTAAGAAGAAAGTTTATTATAAAAATTAAATACATGAATATTATCTTTTATTTAATAAGATAAATTAGTAAATTATCACTACATTCTGATATATAACTTTTAGGCAGAAATTGGAAGGTACGTGTTCGTCATGTTCCAATGGTGCATAATAGTGTTGCAGATCAAATGGCTAAGTGTGCGAATTCTGGTTTGATGAGTTTATGTGTATTTGATGATCTACTATTATCTGTTCAAGGGTGTTGTTAGCTGATTGTAATAACCCTTCACAGGCTTAAGTGTTGTTTGATGTAATCGCAATTTACTATTATTTTCTACCAAAATAAGATAAATTAGTAAATTATCATTACATTCTGATATATAATTTCCTTGAGATTCTAATCAATACCTTTCAATGTATTCCAAATGTTGTAAAGTAAATTTTTCTATAATCACATTTCATTTGAATCATAACATGAGAAAATATTGAACTGTAATTAAAAGAGAATTATTTTTTCTATAATACTATAATAAAAATTCCTAACCATTGCACTTCAGCTTACTTCTTACTACCAAATTACCCCTCGAATGACCCTTGTGCGTGTAAGATTATAAATGTAAAAAGTAATATGTGTTTAAAGATGCATGTGTGTATATGTATTTATACTAGTGTAGATGCTGGTGACGTCATTTTTAAATAAGGGGTACCCCACAATTGTTAGGCAATGTCTACTATACGGATAGCCCCACTTTGTAATATAAGAATAAGCAAGTAAATAAATCACGAGTATATTAACTATGATGTCTCTTATTTTAGGTACCATGGAAGCTCTAAGAAACCTCGTAACCAGAGCTTGTAATAGCAATATATATTAAAATGGTGTATAATTTTAAAATTCGAAATTTTGACTTGGATGACGATTTATGGAATATAAATTTAAAAATTGTGGTTACTCGAAATGAAATTTATTTTATACTATTTAATATATAATTAATTTTAATTTTATGATATAAAATAAATAATTTATATTTAAAATAGTAAAATAAATTAGATTTTTTTAGAAATATTTATGAAACAATTTTAAAATTTTATTAAATAATATTTAAAATCACTAAATAAAGTTTATTTTGTTAAAATAAGTCTAAAAATTTTAAATAAAAAGATAATATGAAAAAATTAAAAACTGAACCAAACCAAATTATGATAGATGACTAAAAAATTGACCAAACCGAACCGATATCACTTTACTTTTAAGGTATAAAATTATCCTTTGTGAATCTCAAGTTGTGACCTGTTAACCAGATATTCATTTACTCTAGAAATAACTTGGATTTAAATCACAATTGTATGTATATATATATATATATATAGTATATTAAATAGTATAAAAGAAAAAATATTATATTTATTAATTATTTTGAAAGAAAAAATAAATATTTATCTAATTCAATTGATGTTTGGTTAATTTATGATATCAATTCAATTAAGAAAGAAAATAATTTTAAAAATGCTTTCAAATTTTTATTAATAAAATTATAAAAATAAGATAAAAAGTAAAAAAAAACTAGTAAATACCATATTCATTGTGACTTTAATCAAACCGTGTGCAAGTGTCTAGCTAGTAGAATTAATTATACATAGATATAGAGATAGATAGAGATACAGAATTTATATTAGATGAAATGAGGAGACATCTATACTATACGACGAATGCCTTATTTAAAACACACTTGTCCATCTTTTAAATTAAAAAGTAATGGTTAAATTTCAATTTTAATCCTTCTATTTTCTATGATTACATAAGAAACCTATTCATTCTTTTCTTTTCTTTTGGCATGAAAATGTAATTGCTAAATTTCAGTTCTAATCCTCTATCTTTTTAAGATTGTGTAAGAATGGTTAAATTTTAGTTTTGATCCTATATTTCACTCAAATTTGAGATTTAATTTTGACATAATTTAGACTCTTTTCTTTTCTTTTCTTTTCTTTTGACATGAGAAAATAATGGCAAAATTTCAGTTCTAATCCATCTACCTTTTAAAGATTATATGAGATTGGTTAAATTTTATTTATGATCCCTTTATTTGGCTCAAATTTGAGATTTAATCTATATACTTTAATTTTGACATAATTTGGTGCCTCAACTTTTATAGTGTCATTAGTTAGTCTAACTATTTTATTTGGTATGCTGAGATGAATTTTTAGAATTGTTAACACCATTAAAATTCTATACGAAATTCAAGTCTATTACAATGTCATTTTTGTTACATGGATACCAAGGATTTTTTTAAATTTTAAAATATCACACCACAAATTTAACATAAGGATTTTAACGATGTTAATAAATGGACCTAAATTTTAAATTTTGAAATATAGAGGACTACATTCTTGAAATTAAAAGTATGAAGACTAAAGAGAACAAAATTTTAAGTATATTGTAACTTTTAAATCTTTACTCTACAATTTAATCAAAATAAATAAATAATGAATCAAAGGCGAATAATGTAGGAGAAACCATAGTAGTTATCAATATATAAATACATTTGGTTACATGAAGTATAAATCCATATAATTAATGGAACCACAAATAAATAAACAAAGAAATCAATATCAAGTTTGCAATTGACTCAAAACCACGAATTTAATCTCTGATCAACTTCTGCCATTATATAAAAAAAATATAAACATATATTATCATTTTTCTTTGTTGACAAGTCAAATGCTAAAGCCAATAAAAAAAAATTCGAAAGGTGTATGAAGACATTTATTTGGTGAGTAAGCAACCGGGCTGCAATCATGGTGGCTGAACTAACTCATTGCTATGCAAAAAGACAGTTAAATCTGCAGAGGATCTGAATCTAAATTTACTTAATACTGTTATTGTCTCCGACCAAACACCATTAAGACTTTGGCTATACTTAGGGTATGCCCACTTCATCCACCTTTTGTTCCAATAATATGGTGAAATTGACATTATAATCATTCAACTCCCTCCTACCCATTTATTCACACTCACTCACGAAATCTATTGGTATTAGACTGAATAAAAAAAAGCCCAAACTTGAATGCCCCAAACAGGGAAACATCAGCATGACAACCTGCACTTGGTACTTTGTTCACACTCCATTTAACCCCCCTTTGCTGTTCCCCCCCCCCCCTCCCCCCTTCTCTCTCTCTTTCTCTTACTTTACTTCTCTTATAAACATTATAACCATTGTATTTACTTTTATCCTCTCATCTCTCCATCTATTAATATATATATATGTATGTACCCTCTTTTTCTCATTACCGCAAAACCCCAAGTCTCAATTTTCCAATCAAAATTACTACAAGACATTAAGCAAGGTGTTCTGGTTTCCATAAGATGTGTCCAGCAGGGTCTTCTAGGTGGTGTCCAACACCAGAGCAAGTTATGATATTGGAAGAGATGTATAGGAGTGGGGTGAAGACCCCAAATGCTACACAAATCCAACAAATCACTTCACACCTCTCTTTCTATGGCAAAATTGAAGGCAAGAATGTGTTTTATTGGTTCCAAAACCATAAGGCAAGGGAAAGACAGAAGCTTAGAAGGAAACTTACCAAGCAACTCCAATTACAACAACAACAACTTTTTCATCACTACTTTGATTCTCTCCCCTCCCCTCCTTTTCAACATCTTTCTTACTATAACTCACCCCCTCCTCCTCAGGTAACTTAACTAACTCTAATATATATATATATATATATTTATTTTGATTCCAATGTTAGTTAGCTATCAAACAAGACTACCCTTTTATTGACTTCACCTTTCCTACCCAGTTAGAAACAGTTAAAATTGTCCATAGGAGAATATATACATATATAATATTATCCTTTTTTTTCAATATTTCATAAATATATAATGATGACTTGAGGATCTATGTAGGGTTTTCTTACAAGGTTTGTAAGATGTTGCACATGCATAAAATTTAAAGATGTACGCATGCATGTGCTTCCTTTTTTGTTCTCTCTAATTCAATATATTGTGAAACTAAATACGAAACTTGTCTTATTGAATATTTTTTTAAAAAGAACAAAAATCCAAAGCTTATTTAAACATACCTGGCCCCCATTTGTTTCTGTACCCATTTCATTTTACTATTTAGTTAACCATTTTTTTTGTGGGTGATAATTTTTTATAGCAGGTGGGAGTTCATGATGCAGCAGCAGCAGCAAAGCAAGGGATTAACTACACGTGGAAGCTTGATGTATCTGAAAGAATGGATGTTGATAAGTCTATGATGAAGATGTACGGGGGTGATTTGCTGATGATGGTTGATTTGAGTACTCCCTCTTTATCATCACCATGCTTCTTCACCACCGCCACCGCCACCACTGGACCACCTCCCCTTAAAACCCTTGAACTTTTCCCAGTCACTGCTTCCAATCTCAAGGAAGAGTGCAACAAGAATAACAACGGCTAATTTAAAAACAAAAAACAAAACCTTTTTTCTCTCTGTATGAGGCCTAGGTTGTAACTTGTAACTAGGTTTCTATGTTTTTTTGTTTTCTTTTTTGAGATGAAATGTGGGTGTAATTCTGCTTGTCTTTTTCTTTTTCTTTTTTTTCTGGTTTTCTTGGCTTTCTGCAATGTATCTGTGGTACTAGTACTGTTATATTTTTACCTATGAATCTGCACTGTATTTTTCACTTCTGTTTTTTTTTTTAAAATTCGAAAACATTATCAGAATTCTAGAATATGAACATGAAAATGTTGTTCAAATTTTTCAAGCTTGTCTTTTGTGTATCTTAAAGCTGTCCCTTATGCAAGGGCTATATCAGTACCTGATGGACCTCTAGTCACACAGAAATCAGCCTTTTTTTTGTCTGTATTTTTTTCATTTTTGGATCTTTCAGACAAGTCAATCAATTATTAATAAAAATTCACATGAAGAAAGAAACCCCATTTTTTTTTCTTATGGATTTCCCCCCCTTCTTTTTTAAATTTATGTCAAAATGTAGCATTAATCCTTGTATTTTGATAAGTTTGAGATTGAGTCCCTATTTACTTTTTCGATTTAATAATTCCTACCCAGCATTTGACAATGACACCGATGGTATTTCTGGGTCAAATTTTGCTTACTATTAGATATGCTTATTAAGTTTATAATGGTTTGCTTCTAAAGTTGATCCTATTACATGAATATATTAATGAAAATTTTAGATTAAAAAATACGAAGCTTATCAATGATTGAATTAGAATTTTAAATAAAAATAAAAGTATTTTAAAATATATTGATTAAATCTCAACCCTATTCATGTTTAATGGTACTCAATAGTAAATACACTAATAACCTACATTACTTTATGGAATAAAAGCAAAAAGCAAAAAGCAAAATCTACTGTTTAACTTTAACACTATATATAACCAGTCCACTAGGCTTTATTATTGTAAGTTAAGAACTGGTATAAAGTATTATATATATATAATGGGGAATGTTATATTTGTATTAGAAAAACAAATTTGGGTTTGGAGGTTAATTTATTATATTTGATTATATTTTAAAAATCCATTTAAATTGCTAAGTAATAATATATATATCTTTTGCTAAATAATTAATTCTATAAATGAGTTATAATATAGATATAGAGTTGACTAAGCATGCAAAAATAACTAATAATAAATATTAAACTAAGTTTTAATCAAATTAAGAAAACTCCTATATAGAAAGTCCATGTAGGTGTTTGATTATTGGTTTGAGAACATTCAAATTATTGCCTTTGAAATTTGAGTCAAGCTTTCAATGTCAACCCATTCACCTTCTCCCATTTTCTCTGAACTACAAATAGGCGACCCTACAATCTGAATTATTTATGATTGTCATTACGTAAAAAACATGCACATTATCTAATGAAATCTAATTTTTAGATTTCGTATTTTATGAGCAAAACATATTTTATATATATATTATTTGGCTATCTGCTCAAGTTTAAAGATTCGTTGAATATTTGAAAAGATTTAGACATGAAAAAAAACTTGAGAAGTAACTTAAATAAAAAATTAAACTCGTTTAAAATATAAATCGATCTGAGTCTAATATCCAAAGTTTAAGCTTAAACTATTTTTAAGTTTATAATATATAAAGCTCGAGAAGTGACTTGAACAAAAATTTAATCTTGTTTAAAATACAAATTGGGTGTAGATTAATATCCAAAGCTTAAGCTCAACCTATTTTTATGTTTATAATATGAATTATGTAATTTTAGCATATGAAACTTAAACATCTTATATTATAATATGAATATTAAAATTTATGTTATTTAAGAATTTAATAAAGAAAAGACTACATAATGATAGTAAAAGGTATATATAATTAGTATATATTACATAAAATGATATATTTAAAAAATTAAACAATAACATAAATTAGTTTAAACAGATTAGGGTAACTATTTACAATTATGAACACGATTAAATAACATTTTTATTTTATATTTCTAGCCAGATCAAGTTTAGATAAATATATACGGTATTGATACCATAATAAGAAAGGGTGATACCACCTACTCCCCCCTTCCCGGGGTTTGGTAAAATTCATTGTTTAGGCCTTTACATTTTGGTAAATTTTTGTTTTGGCTCCTGAGTTCAATTCACTACAAAATTTCTAGTTGCACCCTTATCATAAACTTGGTATGAATCCAATGTGGATTCAAAACACCTTAAATCTAAACATAAGTTATTAAATTTGATAAAAACAATGTTTGAATAATATGATAGGTGCATATCAAAAGTATAATTGCGTCTAAACACATATTCGTACCATATATATCACTTTTCCAATTAATGGGAAGGGTTAATAATAAAAGGAGGAAAAAGAAAGGAAGAAGAGCAATTGAAGGCAAACATAATAATAACAAAAGCATGCATAAAAATTAATGTAATATTTCAACTTTAGGGACAAAAGATATACGTCCAGCCGATATAATTTAATTACCACATAAAAGAAAGCAAGCAAACGTAATAAAAAGCACACAATAATAATTACTATATATCAGTTTGTAAACCAATTTCATTTTATTTTATTTTTTAAAAACTTACCCAACATTGCATTAAAATCTTAGCCCAAACTAGATTTCAAAACACTGTAGGCTGTTAGATGGCCACTTTTTTTTTTTTTAAATTACCCTTCAATTTTCGTACAAATAAGGTTTTCCCAAAGGAAATTAAAAAGGGGATGAAATGAATGGCAGAAATCTTCTGAAAATATAGGTTGTAAATGACTATAAAATAATGGTCTTTGAATTTGAAATGCAGCCAAAAATAGATATTCATGGGCCAGAGCTGGACTGACTCGGAGGTGGGAGAGGGGGCTGAATTGGATAAGCTTTCACATATTTGTATCAAAATAAATTCCATTCAAACCTAGATTTAATTAAATTTAATTATTTTTATTGTTATTTATATAATATAAAATGTTAAAATATTAGGAGAGTTTGTATGCTTAGAAGTTTAACTTCACTGGATTTAGTATTTAATCCGAATTATTAGGTAGTAGAAAACTTTAGATTAAAAACAATAATTTTTGTAGTACAAAATGGATGAAATGATATATTTATTTACCCGTGAGGTTAAAAAGGTAATTTGGGGTCTGCTGACACACGAAAAGCAATTTAACACTATCATTTTGCTGTCGTAAGCCCAATGTCGGAAAAATTCAGAAACTATGTCCCACAAATCCTACAACCTTGCTATAATCTACTTTTGTCTTTTGACGACACACATATGGACCTTCTTGGCTCAGTTAAATTATTTTCTTTGTCTCGCCTGCATTTTGTTACTCTTGTCATTCCTATGATTTAAAAACTACCATCTACCTGGTTTTCTACTTTTTTTTAACTTTTAATCCTTTTAATTTTTAATTTTAGAAATTCAATCTCTCATTTTATCTAATATTAAAATTAATGTTCAATTTTAGAATTCAAAGTCCACTATTTAATATAATTTATTTATAATTCGACTTTACTTTTTACCGAAAATGAAGGGTTTAAATTTCTGTAATTAAAAGTAACAAAACGAAAATTTTAAAATCTAAAGAGTATAAGGACATGGAACACAATTATACCTTACTTTCCCATCAAGTTTATTCGATTGTTCGGTAAGAAAAATTCCTAAACCGACTTAATCAACATTTCGAAGGTTTAGTGGAGGTGCTAAAGGAAAGTGGTCTTGGCATTCAAAATCATAAATTTAGAATTTAACCCTCATAAAAGTTATAAATTTAATAAAAATTTACATTTTTAATATCAATTTCATTCTTACGCTGTTGAATATTCTACACCATAGTAGGTTGATCAAGCGTCACCTTCTTCATATACATTTGTCAAGTAATTGTGAGTTTCTATCATTTTCTGTCATTCTCATGAAAGGAAAACAATTTTACTAGGCCTCAATGTCCCTAGTAGGGGATTTGTATCTTGTTTCTGTTTGAGAATTTCAAGTGCTTGAAAAAGTAATAAATTTATAAAGTGAAAGCGTTTTATAATGTTTCAAAAGGTAAACTACGTGCATGATTCACCTTCTTAGGCATACAATGAAGCGTTCTTACTCTATGAACTTAATCGATAGAGTTAAGAGACAAAATCTTCATTGGAGATGATACTTGACATGTTGAGTGTTTGATCCTGTTTGACCTTAACATGTCATATTAATTGATACTTTGGTGAAAGTTTAGGGAATATTTTCAAACTCATTGGCAGCTTAACAAATACCAAGATTCAAGTCTCATCAACAATTTTATTTGATAGATAATCTATTTATATCTCTTTCAACTCTCTATCATGTTAATGATGTATCCTATTCTTATACTTTCTAATTAAATGCTGAAGTTACATATTTTATGTAATTAAATTGGTCAAATTATGAGAATGCACCACTGATTTTTCCACGTTTATATTGAATTTTATACAGGGGTGCAATTTGGGGCTAAATAGAAGAAAAAGGAAACAATTGGACTAGATTGAAGGAAGAAGCAAAAGAAGGGGGGTCGAAATGGAATTTCGAAAAGATGTAATTGGCTGAAATTTTCTGATTGACTTAGTAAGAGATTATGTAGGGATTTATTTTGATCATGAGAATATTTTTCCCTAATTTTATGCACTTTCTATGTATAGTGGCTTTAAATTAGTAAAGTTGGCTCAAAGCCACTAGTATAAATAGGTGGTATTATGTTCATTTCATAATCAAGTTTCATTTAGAATATAATCTCCTTCATTCTCACGAAATTATTTGTTGTCTTTGGTTCCTTTTTACTTTCAATTTATTAATTTCCAGCTTGTCACCAACCTACACCACTTACATTTTCTTTTTCAAACCTTTTTCTCATTCCCAGTAGGCTAAAACCATTTTTATACCCAAACAAAACTCCAGCCACATACTTAAACCACCCACTTTTTACCCATTTCAACCCTATTTCATTTATCCAACCCTCTCCAGATATGTCAAACTCTAATATGCCCCAAACTTTAGTCATCTAAACTTATTTCAGCTTTAGGTCGGTGTTAACTTCGTCAAGACCCGTGAGTTACGAACCCAAGCAATTCAACTCCTAATTTCCAGTATTTATTATTTCTCTAGATTAAGAGTATGACTTCATCAACTCACAAAGTCAAATCAACACTAAGTTAAAAAAGACGTCGTTTGAGTTAGTGTGGTTAGACGTACAGTTGGAATTTCGAAAGGATCGATTGTCTAATTGGTTTTCTGTGAACACATTGGCGTGCCAAGTGGGGATTGCTGTTTGGTTCCGTCAAGGGAAGTAGTAACCGGATTTAAATGCCCCACGCGGTTAAGGGCATTGGTTCAAGCTAGGCTCTTTTAGAACGCAAAGCTGCCGGAGTTCTAAATCACGAACATTTCGTAGGTTGTTAGATCGGAAAGGGTTAGTTATAGGACGTTCCATAACTAATTTACACAATGAAGAGTTGGTGTCTGAGGCGTCCTTGGTAGCTTTAACTAGCTTATTGGAAAAGAGGAGTTCATCTAATTTCGAGGATCGGTTCAAAGACGGAAAAACCCTCGCCTGAAGCTGAGCTAAATTTAATTGATTTTTCTTCAAATTTACTTCACTGTTTTTCTTATTTAATTGTCTTCAGCTTTTACTTTTTACACATTTTTTTCTCTGTTTATTTCAGGTTTCATATTTTATCCCCCCAAACTTCTTGGGCACGACAACTGCCCAGACATAAATCTGGTCGAGAAAGAAACAATTTTCAGTAAACCCAGTCTTTGAAGGATCGACCCTGCTCCCTATACTGCTCAAATTTGCAAATTAGGTGTAGGATTATATTGGTGGAATCGATGACCATCACCTTCATAACCTTCTCCCACCTAAATTTTGTGATGAAGAAAAACCCAAACATTTTTGTCAAATTCTGCAAAGCTATTCGAAGGATCCTTGATCTCTAGTTTACCCAATAAAAATGTCCTTTGTGGACATTTATTATGAGCTCTAATAGATCCATTAGAATTGTCCATTTCTACACTTGCCATAGTTTCAATTTGTTTCACATTTCAAAACATTAAACATCAACTAATTGGAGTCTGGGTTTTTTTTCCCTATTTTAAATTGATGAAACTTTATATAAGCTTTTTGTCTATGCATTTTTGACAAATATAGTTCCTTACAACAAGTTGATTATTCTAGTCCTTCAACTTTTCAAAATGTGTTTTTCTAGTACTAAGAAACTTTTTCCATTAATTCTGTAATATAATTTGGGTAAAAGTATCATGGAGGCCCTTGTACTAGAAGATAGATTGCACTTTTCCCCCTCTACTAAAAAAATAGGCAAATTAGTTCCTATAAATTATATCAAAGTGTAAATTGGTCCTTCTATTAAAAATTCTATCTATTTCTGCTATTAAAAACTGGTCTTTGTACGTTAGCATGAGGTACACGTAGCATGCCACGTATCATTGTTTGTGTACTCTGTCAGCCATGTTAGTTTTTTTTTACAATAGAAATGAATCATTTTTTTAATAGAAAGGACCAATTTACTCTTTAATCTAATGTATAGGAATTAATTTATCTTTAGAAGGGGCAAAATATAATTTAACACCTAATATAGGGGTCTCTATGATATTTTTACTATATTTTGATGACATATACGCTTTTTTTATTCTTTATACAATTGGACAAATATTATAAGTTTTCTCATTTTATTTATCTTTCTTTTTTTTATAACCACAAATATCATTTTCTGTTTTATGGTCTGAACCTAATTCTGTTTAGGTCCAAATATTTGGGGAAGAAGTTACACTTTTACTTCTTCCAATCACTTGTTGGTTTTTTTCCCCTTGTGTTAACTGTGTAATTTTTTTATTCATATGTATAAAAATATTAAATGTATATATCACGTTATCAAAGGTAAAAGTACTAGGGAAGCTTTTGTATTTAGGGGCGGATTACATTTCGGCCCATCTACTGAAAAATAGGCAAATTAGCCCTTATACATTTTGAAATGTACAAATTATCCCCTTTGTTAAATTTTATCTGTTAAATGATGATGTGGAACATTAAATCTATGTTGAAAATTATTTTTTTATGGGTAAACTATAAATATATTCACCCAACTGCCTTTCGTTCTATTTTGATCACTCAACTTGTAACCTCACCAACCCGGCCTAAACATTAGGCTCAAATTCGGGAGATTACATCAACCATAGGAATGGCCTAGTAGCAATTGAGGTTTATAAAACAATCGATTTAAAATATTTGTTTATTTTAGAAGAAAACTTAGCCTATGTTTAGAAAAATTCATGAGTTAAAAAAACAATTAGTTTAACATCTTTCTTGTAAAGAATGATTATCATTGAAATTTTATTTATAATCTTGTAACAAAAAAATGATTTTTAACTTAGTTTTAATAAAATCTATATTTTATGCATATTTGATTATAATCCATAATTCAACATTAAAAAACAATTTAACAGACATGCATGCTAATTAAAACCAACCTAAGTCTTATGCCACAGTTCAAAATAAAACAATAGTCTCTGAATAATAAAAATATCAAATAATAGTTTTAAAATATTCTTATGGTAGAATGGTCAATCTAAGTCGAGCCCTCCGTATGCCAAGTTCATGTCCTAACCTAGTGAGTTCTTTGTAAAGAGGGGAGTGAGCTATGAAGCGCAGTGTGAGTTCCATCACAAGAAAAGCGGTGCAAACAGTAGGCAAAACATATAGAATATCAACTTCAAAGGATAAATACACTTTCTGATATTTCAGATTAACTCATTATCATAATATCTTAATATATATTCACAGTAATGCAAATCCTTATAAATGCAATGCAATTTCACTTTATTAGAAAAGGTTTCTACCCCATCGCTACATACCACAGTAGGAGTTCCCCAAAAATCTTCTACCGTTACACTACGTTGTGGATAAAACCGTTCATTGTTGTGGGCGAACCGCTCATTGTGGATAAACCACTAGTAATAAAAAGGGTAGATGAACCAGGTTCTTTTGTTAAAAAGTTTTTGCAGACAAGCTTTTAGAAGGATGTGGATGCACAACATGTTTACAAATTGAAGATGCTAATACGATGTGGTTAAACCATTCAAACGATGCAAATAAAAGCTGCTCAAACGGTGTGAATAAACCACTCAACGGTGTAGATAAACTGCTCAACTTCCTCCGTTCACATTGTCTCACCCCATGCAATGTAATATGACAAGCTCAAACATATCAATACGATAGCATTTAACTATGCTTTTAATAGAGCAATATGGTAGCAATCAATATGCTTATAACAGTTTAATACATTAGCAAATAATATGCTTATAACCAATCAACTCTATAGCCAAAAGTAATGTTTATTAAGTGTTCAGTTTATTGGTAACATAAGGCATGTTGTACACACAATCACAAATACAAATATTCACATAACATTAGTTCAGTCAATTAGATCATGGGTTCTAGTATTAATCATATTATCAAAGGTTTAATTGAAAAAAATAAAACACTAAAAATGTTTTAAAAACCATTTAGGGCCTAAACATAACAAATTATAAAATTTTGGGTAAAACTATAAAAGTTGGAAAATAGGGGCAAAACTATAAAATCTAAAAAAGGGGAAAATTATAAATTTGAGAAATAGAGGCACACGGCCCAGACCGTGTAATAGACTGTTGTCGTGTGGAAATTGCAAAATTAAGTTATAGAGGAGACACAATCGTGTGGCCAGGCCATGTGTCTAGGCCATGTGGTTCATAAACTACACTAGGGTTTCTAAGGCATATGGTCGTGTGGTGGATCGTGCGGTCCACTTGTGTGGTCCACATGCCCGTGTGACTGACCGTATGAAGGGGTCTTGGTCATGTAAGAAACGAACTATCCTAGGGTTTTAGGGAGACATGGTTGTGTAATTTACACGCCTGTGTTGCCCTATCTTAAACACGATTTTGCCCCGATTCGATTGTAAAAGAACACACACCTTTCACTAGGATCTTGAGTGATGTCCCTCACGTTCAAATATGATTTGGGCTACCTAAAACGGATCATTCAAATGACATTTATACACAAGTTAACATTTGTTTTCAAGAATTAATCAAGATTAATGGAGGATTTTAGCAAGAATCACAAAATATTGAAATTTATTTGAAAGATTAGCGTGGATTGATGCTATTTCAGAATTTACGAGTTCTACTAATTGAAATGGTTAAACTTACTGAAATTTTTACGAAGGTACAAAGGTTATAGATGATGAGTTTGAAAATCGGTAGGAAAACGTTTTAACGGAGATTGATTTTGATTCTGGGTAAGCAAAGAAATAATTTTCAACAACAAAATAATGTGAAATATGATGAAAAAGAAAAGGGGGAGAAAATAAAAGTTGAAGATATATATAGAGAATAAAGGAAGGAATTCTAATTGGAATGAAAGAAATAAATCAAAATTCTAATGTAATTAGGAAAAGAGACTAAATAGCTAAGTTTTTAAACTTTTAAGGGACTGCAAAGTAATTTACCCTTTTTGCCAAGGGGAAAAAAGAGAATGTTTAACCAATTCAACTACTGCCCACACTTGTTTATTTTTCCACTCTATTTAATATTTATTATAATGTGTTCTTTTATCCTAAGTTGATGAAAAAAACGAGAGAGATGAGGTTTGAACCTAGGATCTCTAAAAAATGCACTAGCTAATTAACCATCATGTCTAAGACTTATTTCTTGATTATTTGTTTCATCTAACCTCCTTATTTTGAGGTGTTACACAACTATTAAATTTTTTTGTTTAGTCACTAAACTTTTCAAAATTAAATATTTTAGTCATTCTGAGTTAATGTGAGCTTTTTACTTGGTCTAGTAACAAAATTAGCTTTATAATATTTACACATTCTATCAACTTGATCCTAAATATAAAAACAATTCAACAAATTTAGCCCTCAATGTTTACAAAATTTGTCATTTTAGTTCTAATTCTAAAAATTCAATAAAATTGGGCCTCAACATTTACAAAATTTGTCAATCTACTCCAAACTCTAAAATTTTAAAATATATATTTAAAAAACCATTTTAGCCTTTTATAACCCATCGGCTAACCCATGTGAGATATTAAAATAAGAAAAGAATATCATCTTTTAAGTCACTTGCAACAATTTCTTTTACTATAATTTAATATTCACAATCGGACTAAACTAATTGATTTGGAACCTATATTGAATAATTGGTTACATTATCACCTGAACAAATAATGTTTTTAATGCCTTTATTTTCTTTTGGATCTTAAATTTTTTGTGTGTATTTTATCTCAACTTTTTAGAGTTCTTTTACAAGTGACTTGAAAGAGGGTACTCTTTTTCTTATTTTAATATTTCACATGGGTTAGTCGATGAGTTATAAAGGACTAAAAATAATTTTTTAAATATATATTTTAAAGTTTTAGAGTTAGGACTAAATTGATAGATTTTGTAAATATTGAGGGCCAAATTTATTATTTTTAGAATCAGAACTAAAATGATAACTTTTTAAACATTAAGAGCTAGCTAAAATTATTCATTTTTTTTTATATTTAGGATCAAATTGATAGAATGTGTAAATACATTAGATGACTAATTCTATTACTAGACCAAAAAAGTCAACGTCACTCGAGTGACTAAAATATTTAATTTCGAAAAGTTTAGTGACTAAATCAAAAAAATAATAGTTAGGTGATCAAAATAGAATGAAAGGCATAGTTGAGTGACCATTTTAATCCTTTACCATAAAAATAATTTTAGCATGGATTTAACGTTCCATGTCATTATTTAACAGATAAATTTAACGGAGGAGCTAATTTGCACTTTTCAAATATATAAATACTAATTTTTCATTTTTCAATAGAAAGACCGAAATGCAATTTAACTTTAAATATAAGAATTTTTTTATAAATTATCACATGTTTTTAAAAAGTAAGGCATGTCAAATTATTTGACATCAAAACTGAACAACACCTTTCAAAAGATAAAAGAAACCAAAAAAAAAAAAAATCAAATTTAAATAAATCAATCCACCAAAATTATATTAAACAAGACACTTTTACAGAGAATTTAACCTTTTATGATGCTAATAAATGGAGTTGCACCTATAAGATAGAGAATGCCATTTTTGTTAAAGTTTTGAAGTGGGGCTCCATATGGCCCTTAGATGATGATGATATTATTAAAGGGAGGCTGTGCTATTGAAATCTAGCCGGGCCACCGCCGTGGCCTGCTTCCAATAAAATTTTGAAGCCTAAGTTGATCCGGTCCATTCCATTTTTTCTTTATTTTTAATAATAATTAATTTCAAATTATAATGCTTTTATTATTTAAATCAAATTCGGGTGTTGAAGGTAAAAAAAAAAAATCTTATTTGGGCATGAAAAAATCTGAATTGCTTGAAAATTTTAATACACTCTTAATAGAGTCGATTTTAAAAGAAAAATGATACAGGATGAGATTTTTCAAAATAGTTAATATAAAATAATTATGACAATTATTTGTCCAACTCAATCTCATTTAATTATATAAAATTATTATTTTATCCTTATATGTTAAAAACATAATAATGTAAAAATTATTAAAACCCTAAAATAATAAGTTAAGATTTAGCCTAATTTATTGATATTTTATTTGTAGTTTCTAACATAAGAAAATTAAAAGAAATTAATTGCTTGGAAATTGTTACTTTCAATGTAATTTTCTTTTTGGTGCTTGGGAGTTTTGTCTTAATTCAAGAAAGTTATGTTTTTTTTTTTTGAGAATTATGTTTAAAAGATTCAAAATAATAGAAATAATTAATAAGAATTAAGTTGAAGTACAACAGAGTGAAGATGAATGTATTCAACATTCATAAAAATGGTAGTAATTTTTAAAATTACAAATACATAGTGGAGTAGGAAGGGTAGTAAAATAGAATATTATAACTATGGAGTGGTGGTGGAGTTTACAAAATCCACTCGCGCTACACCATTACCATTCCTAACGAAAATGTGCCACTCAACTCACAGACAAGTTAAGTGAATCATAAAAATATACTTTAAACCAACAAATGATTCTGTTAACTTGATCCGGATCATGATAGTCTTTATTTGATTATTATGTTTTAATTTATTTATCATATTATATGTATAATCTATAACCATAAATAATTTTAAAACAAAATAATTTAATATATATACATTACTAGATACAATTAATTGTCTAAGAAGCTATCTAATCTAATATATATGTATATATCTATATACACTATATATTTGCATCTGTGGAGAAGAATAATGGAGACTTTCAAGTGAAGGTGTTCGGAAAGAAACATAAGTGCAACCCACAATGGAAGGTGCAAAGAGCTTCAACAGCTTTCTTGGCAAATAGATACAAAGAATTAATTGTTGCTCATCCATTTATCAAGCTTAATTACATACAATCTGTAGTGAAAATAAAGCTTGGTATTAATATCAATATCAGTAAGGCTAGAAGAACTAAGCTAAAGGTATTAAAAGAGATGGAGATAGATGTGATTGAAGAGTATGCGGCTTTATATAATTATGCAGAAAAGTTAAGAATATCTAATAGAAGGAGTACAATTGAAATTAAGACATAAAAACTTGCTCCTGGATTTCCACGATTATTCCAAAGGTTTTATACTTGTTTTGATGCTCTGAGGAGAGGTTTCTTAGCTAGATGTAGGCCTATCTTAAGATTGGATGGGTGCTATTTAAAAGGAATAGTTAAAGGAGAGTTACTAACTACTGTGGCTAGTGATGCAAATAACCAAATGTTTCCTCTAGCATGGTGTGTTGTGGAGGTCGAGTCTACAACATCATGGACTTGGTTTCTTAAGATTTTGAAAAGAGACATTGGCACTCCTGATGGATATGGGTGGACATTCATATCAGATCAACAAAAGGTAATATTACCTTTAATTAATTTGTTAATTTGCATAGTTTAAAGTATATCATATTTTCATATTGTTTAATTTAATTTTGTAGGCTAAAAAAAAGCTTTTAAACAACTATTCCCACATGCAGAGCATAGGGTGTGCTAGGCATGTATAGGCAAATTGGGTTGGAAAATGTCCAAACGGGTTCAGAGGAAAAGGTTTGCAAAAAGCTTTTTGGGCATGTGTGAAAGCCGCTAATGTACCATGTTTTGAACAAATGTGTGTTGCTTTTGAAAAAGAAAAAAAGATGGTAGTTGTAGCTCTTTTAGATGCAAATGAGACATGGTTTTGCAAAGCATATTTCAACTATAACGCTAAGTGTGATTCGACAGATAACAACCTAGCCGAGGCATTCAATGCTAGCATCGTACAAGCTAGGTCAAAGCGAATAATAAGTATGCTAAATGATATTTGGTTGGCTTTCATGGAACGAATTGTTAGTAAAAGGAAAACAATACTTGGATGGAAAGGGTTGTGTGGTCCTCTAATTAGAGCTAAGCTTGATAAGAGCATAAAAGAATCTACTAAGTGGAATGTGCATTTCAATGGAAATTATGGATATGAGATCATGCGTGGTAGGATCACATATATTGTGAACTTAGAAAGGGTGACTTGTTCATGTAGATTATGGGGCTTGTCAGGCATACCATGTGCACATGCAGTGTGTGCCATTAACAACAAAAAAGAGGATCCAGAGAAATATTTGGCAAAATGGTATAGCAAGGAAATGTACATGAGGACATATGAGTACGCTTTACAACCGATAAATGAACTTGACTTGTGGGAGAAGACTAGAAATGAAAAAATATCACCACCAAAGTTCAATATCATGCCAGAAGGCCCAAAAAGAAGAGGGTAAAAATGGTGCAAGATGAATCTAATAAGACGAAGAAAACAAAGAGGCTAACCAAAATTGGTAGAACGATGACTTGTAGCATATGTAAACAACCAGGACATAATTAGAGGGGTTGTACACAAATATCTACTATCAACTAGGTAATAATTTATTTTTTAGTGAAATTAATTTGCAAAATTATGAACGAATGCATTTTAACTTTGTCTTTGTGTAATTCTACTAGTCACAATCAATGAATACTGGTAACCAAGAGTAGTTGCATCCATATTCAAGACTAATGAAGACTCAACAACAAAGAAAAAGCAATAGAGGCAGAATGAGGTTTCAAACAAAAAAGTTCAATGAGAAGTAACATTTTAAGTGCTGTTTATTACTTTTTTTTTTTAATCACTTAAGGACATGGATTTTTAATTGTACGGGAAAACTGGATTTTGTTATTGTTGTTTATGAATTTTTAATTTTTAAGATTGATAATTGATAATATGTATGCATATAGTTAAAACTTAAAGTCAATTAGTTAGAAAGCTACTCAAAATCTCAAAAAGGAGGTTGAGCCCCACTTTAACAAATAAACTCTATTGTTGCTAGCAAACTAACAAATGCAAACCACAATTCAATTTAATAAAACTAGGGATAGGGTACAAATTTACTAATCTACTTATGTGAGAGGTTCAAATTTATCATTAATCATTCAATTGAGAAGTTTTACTATAAAATTTGATCATTTATCCTTTTTAAAGAGTACAAAATTTTAATTGATCAAATACCTTCAGGGAAAGAACTATCAGGAGAAGTATTGGTGACGAACTATGGTCTCCATCAGCTTGCCCTTAAAATCCAAAACTAACCTTTCTATAAGCACTGTTGTCTTCATTAGACTTAGTTTTTCACTGCTATTTTCACCTGCAAATACACCAAAGGCCTTCCTTTAAGACTACATTTTCATGGCCTATCAATTATCTACCTATCTTGCGGAGTCATGAATTTTAATCCATATAAGACACACACACACATAGCATGATAAAGGAAAAGCACTAGAGCTGGAATTATAATATGATCAGCTTAAAGAACCAAATCCTAGCTTCTTAATTCAACCAAGAAAAACATTACTTGAAAATGATTTGTCATCAGAATTCTAGTTTATTCTATATGTACAGATTTCGTTTTCAGACTCTTAATAGCAGTATAGAAAGAAAAACAATCATCGTTTCTAAAATTAAAGAAAAATTATTTGACTTTTTTAATCCAATGTCGAAATGGCTGTAAGCTCTTTTCTTTTAATCACATTAAAACATGCAACAATACATTGAATTGTGAAAAACACGTTTAAACTATATTTTAAAAATTGAATATATAACCCAGTGATATTGGTACAAAATTTCACAAGAAGTATATAATGAGCCATGTTTGCTAAAACACATAAAATAACTTTACAAAGATACAAACACCACCGACCCATATAAGTAATTGACCCTCCTTGGCTCCTCACCAGATAAAATACAAGAAATTTACCCTCGCTGTTGTTTTTTGTCATCTTTCTTTATGATCTACATCAACCCAGATTGTTATCCGACTAAAACCATTGTTGCTTGGAATTTGATAGTAATTTATGGATGAGTACAATTTCGCATTTGCTAATTTCTAACCTTTTACCCCATGCATTTGGCAACAATTTGTGTTCTAAGAGATCACTCTTCCATTAGAAAATAACCAGAATTTTCATCTTTTGATAAACATGCTTTCAAAAAAAAAAAAGAGTGTGTAAAGCGGGAATAAATTGACCAAGCAAAGGATACTGAAACCGATGAAGCAAACAACGGCTACCAGAAGAGCGGCATCCGTTTTCCACAGGGCAGTGGCGAGAGACCCATTCTTGATAGAGGAGAGTGCGACAGAAGTTGAAAGGTTTGAATGGAGAGGTAAGGGACAGGCTAATTGTACTTACCAGGCACAGGACTTATTTGCTTAAGAAAAACAACCCAATTTTTTTTTTCTTTTATCTTTTAACATAAATCATATATATATATATTTAATATAACAAGGTAGGTACCCTAAAATTGCAACAAGTGACACAATTATGTTTTTTTTTATGTAATTTATATATTATTTTAAAAGATAATTTTTATTATCTTTAAATAAAAAATATTTATATTTAAAATAAATAGTTAATTAGATGAAATAATTTATTTATTTATATATTATATAATAATTAAAATTTTATGTTAGTTTTATGTTTAATTAAATATTAATTATATAACCATAAATTTTAAAAGTTTTATAAAATTTTAATTATATAAATAGAAATTTAAAAAGTTACTTTTTCATTTAATTTACATGATCAATTATATATTATCTATAGTTAAAATTATAAGTTAATTTTATGTTTAAATTAAATATTTAATTAGATAAGTTTGATAAATTTATTCATTTTTCTTGACTGATTAACTTGACTAACTAAAACAATCATGCTCAAATATTTAAAGCTTCCTATATGGTCGATCCCACAATATTTCACCCATCAATCATTCTTTCTTACGATATTTTTATTGTACCTTTCAGTATAGAAGATGTTAGAGTTCCTTACAAAAAAATAGAGATGAGGTCGTCATTGTTGATTTTTGACAGATTCCATTCTATATTTTACTAGACATTGGAATCAAACGACCCCATTGTTTTTCCAACACAAGAGTCGAAGAGGTTTTGTTAGTAGGTGCCATAGAAGTTTTTAAGGGTGATCGTATCATGGTGAATATCGAGGAGGGAGCTTGACTCAAATCAATAGATGATCTCAATGAGAACGTAGAGATCTTCAGAGGATGAAGGGTCAGAAATGGTGATGAATAGTATATATATATTTGGAGGTAAACGATCTTATTAAAAGAGAATAAAAGTTACAAAGAAAATGATTTTTTTTTAAATATATAAGAAGAACTGTGAAAGAGAAAAAGAAATTTGAAGAGTTAATATTAAAGTTTAATTTTGGGTTAATTTCATTGTAGATCATGTTGTATTTTGTATGGTTATGTTGAAGTTCTTATTTCATTTAAATAATTTCATTTTAGTTTTTTTGTTACATAGAGTATATTTTTTATTTACATATTTACATTTTAGTCATTTTACATTTTTTATGTCTTTTATATGTCTAATAAAAAAGTCATTTCATATGTTTTATTTTTATTTTTATTTTAAATTTAAGATAATTTTGATTTTAAATTTGAATTTTAACTGTGATGTTAATTTTTTTAATTTTAAGTTTTAACTTTGGGTTTTAATTTTGATGTTATATTAATTTTAATTTAGTAAATATTCAATTTATTGTATAATTTTGTTAACTTTGTACAAACTTATGAAATGGAGCCTTTTGGATGGATGAAATAACTTTCTCGTGCCGTTATAAATGTATTTTTTTAGTAAATTACAATAACAATGCAAAGCTCGAATAATGAACGTAATTAGTGCGACTTGAACCTATATCATACCTAGGACAGTGAGCCTTTTGACCATACCATCACATAGGTTCCTATAAATACATATTTTAATTTGTTAGATTCTTCGATTGTTCCATACCATTTATTATTTGTACTATTTTATAGTAAATTTGATTATCATTATGCTAAAAGAATAAACCTGATAAAAGTTAATATTCTTTTAGTAAGATAAGAGTTAATCTTTAATATGCCACCAAAACAAGTATATATTTTTCAATAAATTTTATCAATATGAATAAATGATAACAATTAATTGTGAGATATAATAAAAAATATATTTTTCAATAAATCAATGATAAGAATAAAGTACCGTTTCAAAAAGTGATAACAAAATAATATAAATTTATTTTTATTGGATAAAAATAATATAAAAAGTAAGCTTTTAATTCAAATAAAATAGCTGTTTTATTTTCTTTCTAATTGATATCGTTAATGCTATATTTATGTCATAATCATGGATAATCCATTGTCTAAACTGTATATAAAATTTATTGTTTTTAAATTATAAATTTTATTGTATATAAAATAAATAAATAAATCTTAATACATATTTTTATTATTAAATAAAATTAACTAGTGCACGCACGGATATACAAACTTATATCTTATATATACATTAAATTAAGGTTTAGACATAAAAAAAGTTTATGATTTCATTTTTGCATATTTTATTTATTTAATATTAATATTTGTTTTTCATATCCTTTATACATGAAATATATTATATTCCACATTAAACTCTTGCATTGTACGAAAGAAAAGTAAAATTTAGGAAATAATAATTTTAGTAGATAAATTCCTTTCTATGAGAAACATAACCGTCTATTTAACGACCACCACCTTTCCGCTGTAGTCTAAAGCTTCAAAAAAATGAAAAAGGTAAAAAATAATAAAAATGAAAAAGGAATTGAGGGACTTAAACGACGTCGAAGAGGCAAAATAGCGCCTAAAGCGGGCCAAGATCCAACGGCGGGAAACTTCCTAAATGCTAAATCACGAGCCTTTCTCTTCTTCTGCTTCTCCCTTTCCCTCTTTCTCTCCCGCACGAACTCAACTCACTGAGTCAAGTCCAGTCAAGTTCCTTTCCACTCTCTTTTCTTTCTTCCCCCGCCCCCCCCCCCTCAACCCTATGCCCTTTTTCGTCTTTTCCTCTGCAATTTCCATCCAAGGGCTCCCATCCTTCCACGTCACTTCCGTCTTCTTCAACTCCCCCCCTTCCCCTTCCCCTGATCCCCTCATCTCCTTCCTCTTTTATTTCAAAAACTCCCTTTAGGGTTTCTCAGATTTAACTCTCTCTTCTTCTTCTTCTTCTTCTTCTTTTTGCTTTTTTTTTCCTCCTTATTTTTCTTGATTAGAAAATTAGAAGAAAAGGAGATCTCCAAATCTTCAATTTCGCCGCTGATATTTCTTCACTTCCTTTCGGACGAGGTATACATATACATATATATGTTTTTATATTCTCTTGAATGTTGTTTTGCTTCTTCAACTTAATTATTTTTACTGTATTTCAGTTTTTCTTTTAGTTCGTAATTTCAAATTTTGAGAATTTATTTCCTTTATTTGTTTCTGTTAGGTTTCTGATGAGTTCGTTGTACTCGGAAAACGGTGAAAATAATTCTTTTTGAAATATTAAATTGGTAGAATTGAGGATTAGATTTTTTTTTTTTTGTGCTTAAGGTTATGATGGCGATTGAGAAGAGTAATTCCAAAGTTTCACCCTTTGATTCGGAGTTTTCGCCTGGTAGTAGAGAGATGACTGTGTCAAGTGATGAGGACGAGCTTCAACGTCCAAGCTCAGCCGTTGATTCTGATGATGAATTTGACGATGATGCTGATTCAGGAGCAGGTTCGGATGACTTTGATTTGTTGGAATTAGGTGAAACCGGGGCTGAATTTTGCCAAGTCGGGAACTCGACCTGTTTGGTTCCTTTTGAGTTATATGATCTTTCTGGATTGGAAGATATTTTGTCTCTTGATGTGTGGAATGAATGTTTAAGTGATGAAGAGAGGTTTAGCCTTACTAGGTTTTTACCTGATATGGATCAGGATACCTTTATGCGGACCTTGATCGACATTTTTAAGGGTAATAATCTTCACTTTGGGAGTCCTATTAAGAGTTTGTTTGATATGTTGAAAGGAGGGTTGTGTGAGCCGAGGGTTGCACTTTATCGGGAGGGCATGAATTTCTTTCGAAAGCAGCAGCATTACCATCATCTGAGGAAGCATCAGAATACTATGGTTGTCAATCTTATTCAAATGAGGGATGCTTGGCTTAATTGTAGGGGATACAGTATTGAGGAGCGGCTTCGTGTTTTGAATATTATGAGAAGTCAAAGTAGTTTGATGTATGAGAAGTTGGAAGATAAGGATTCTGCATCCTCTGATGGAGAGGATTTGGTTGATGGTTTTTGGAGCAAAAGAGTTAAGGACTGGAAAGCTCCACAGAAATCAGGTCGCTACTCTGGCTTTGGGGTTGAACCAGTTTTAGAGTTTGCATCGCGAGGACAGCTGATGGATTTGGAACCATCAAAATACAGGAAGCAGAATCCAAAAGGCAAACTGAAGACAGGTGAGTCAAAACTTCCTTTTGCAAGAGAGTTTGGCAGCTGCTTTTCCCCTGATTTAGATATGAATTCTGAGCCATATGGTTTGCCAGGAACACTTCCTCGAGAGAAATATGAGTCTGCAGCACTCAGGGCAAGGGATTGGATGAGGTTAGATGATGCTGAAGACCCAATGTTTGGAACAGGTATTCAGCGAAACCAAAATGCTCTCGATGATAGCATCATGGGCAAATCTGGTTCTTCGAGAGCAAGGAAGAAGTACAATCTTTTAAGAGGGGAAGAATTAGCCACTGATAGTTTCATGGCTTCGCCTTTGTCTTCAAAGCATGCTTTCCTTTCCTATGGTAGGAATAGGAATGCGAACGCTTCAAAGCCTCCTAATATGAGAACATCTTATAATTTTCCCAAAAAGTCCAAGCGTTTCAAAAACGACCCACTATTTGCAGCCGGAGATCAAATAAAGTCTATAAAAGGCCGAATTCCTTCACTGCCATTGCAAGGGAGTCGAGTTGACTTATCTGGGCGCACTGAACTGTTTTGGCAAAATGAAAACCAAGGAGAAGATTTCTCTGTGGATTTGTCTGTTAGACCTGATGATTGGAATATTAAGCACAAGAAATGGAAAACACTGCGGGAGTCTCCTGATCTCAGTTTTAAATCTTATAAAGCTTCCTCACCACTGATGAGTGACCAATTCTTGAAATCTGACAGTAGAAAGAAAACATCGCAGGAGAAGATTAGAGGGAACCATTTGCAAAATGGAGGAGCAGTTATGGCCCTTTCAAAAGGTAGTAGAGCATTTATTAAAAACGAAGAAACAGAATCTGACTCATCTGAGCAATTTGATGATGAGGAGGAGAGCAACCCTCTAATGAGAGGCAAGTTGGCATACACCAGTGGCGTCGTAGAAAATCCTCGCCTGTCTTCATTGAATTCTGGCCTTGATTCTAAGAAGACCAAATCTTCAAAGAAATATACTATGAAGGATGGATGGCCTCTTGATGGAATGAACCGCTACTCCAAAAAGAGCTTTGAGGAAAATGTGCACGTGGCAGGAGTAGAAAGCTACTATTCGGAAAGAAAACAGAAGGGTAAGATGCATGAAAGCAGTCCCTTGCCTAACTCTGGTTCTAGAGTTTTCGATGAGGTTGGTGGGAAACAAGTTTCCAAGTTGGTCAAGAATGGCCATTTACGAGGGGAACCTGGTGACAGGTTACGTAGGTCCTCATTGAGGGCCTACCCTACTGAGAAAAGGCAGAACGGTGAACTTGCCTATGATCATTTTATTACTCAGTCAAATTATCAGCATGATTATCTTGATGAGGAGGATGGTTCACCTGTGGCACTATCATTGGCAGATGAATTTAACCTGGGTAGAACTGGGAAGAAAAGACAGAACACTGAAGCATATGATCGCTGTCAGAAGTCTGAAGCTTCGTTGCTAGGGAGCAACAAAGTGACAAAGAAGAAGAAAGGGAAGAGGTACATGGAAGATGTCAACGGAAGAGGTGAAGATGGCAACGTGCAGCCTAACCCCCAGCAGCAAACTGATGATTCTCCTTTCGTGAAGAAAAAGGGAAAACGGAAATTGGAGGTTGATACAGTTACTTCAGATATGGAACCTTCTGAGCCTCATGGTGCAGATCTGGGAACCACAGATTTGGAGATGGAAACCAAACCACAGAAAAAGCCATTTACTTTGATTACCCCTACCATTCATACTGGATTCTCATTCTCAATTATACATCTTCTTTCTGCAGTTCGTATGGCAATGATTACTCCATTTCCTGAAGATTCCTTAGAGGTTGGTAAACCTAGAGAGGAGCAGAATGGAAAGCAGCAAGGTGATCTGAATGGGGTTCTCTCATGTGACAACACAGTTACCAATAGTTCAGACCATCTTGTGCAACCAAGTGTGCCTTTTCTTACCGTTCATGATATTGTTCATCGCGTGGCAGTAAATCCTGGAGATCCGTGTATCCTTGAGACAGAAGAGCCACTTCAAGATTTAGTTCGGGGAGTTCTGAAGATTTTCTCATCAAAAACAGCACCTTTGGGAGCAAAAGGTTGGAAGGTACTTGTTGCCTATGAGAAGTCCACAAAAAGCTGGTCTTGGGTTGGCCCTGCTATGCATAGCTCAAACAATGTTGAGACTGCTGAGGAGGTGATATCACCCGAAGCCTGGGGTCTTCCTCACAAAATGCTTGTCAAGTTGGTTGATTCTTTTGCAAATTGGCTAAAAAATGGTCAAGAGACTCTCCAACAAATAGGAAGTCTTCCTGCACCTCCGCTTGAACTGATGCAAGTCAACTTAGATGAGAAAGAAAGGTTCAGAGACCTAAAAGCTCAGAAAAGCCTTAACACCATTAGCTCAAGTTCTGAAGAAGTGAGAGCTTATTTCCGTAGGGAGGAGCTTCTTAGGTATTCTATTCCTGACAGGGCCTTCTCTTACACAGCTGCTGATGGAAAAAAGTCTATAGTTGCTCCCTTGAGAAGATGTGGAGGTAAGCCAACTTCAAAGGCTCGAGACCATTTTATGCTGAAACGTGATCGGCCACCGCATGTTACAATTCTTTGTCTTGTGAGAGATGCTGCTGCCAGGTTGCCCGGAAGTATTGGCACACGTGCAGATGTTTGTACTTTGATAAGAGACTCTCAGTATGTCGTTGAAGAAGTTTCTGATGCACAAGTAAACCAGATTGTTAGTGGAGCCTTAGACCGCTTGCACTATGAACGTGATCCTTGTGTACAATTTGATGGAGAGAGGAAATTGTGGGTTTATTTGCATAGAGAAAGAGAAGAAGAAGATTTTGAGGATGATGGAACTTCATCTACTAAGAAATGGAAGAGGCCGAAAAAGGATACTGCTGAGCAATCCGTTCAAGTAGCTGTAACGGTGGCTTTTCATGACACTGGGGATCAGTCGGGATTTGAATTAGGCTCTGAGCTTAATGTTGAACATTCATGCATTGACAATGATAAAAAGATGGAGATGGAGTGTTGTGATAGACAAAATGCGGAGGATAATGCTGACTCTAGTCATGAGTCTGAGCAATGTACCACTCAGCAGGATCATCCAATGACATTGGAGCCTCCTGACCTAAATCCTGTGCAAGATGGCGAATTACAATGTCAAGAAAATTCCACTAATGAAGATATTGATGATATTGATGATGGTAGAGAAAAACCAGTTGAACACCTCGATGCAAGCTTATTATGATCAAATACTTGAGGTAGTTTTCGATTGTTCTATGCAAATTTTCTTTAACTAGTTGTTGCGGTAATAACTCTTTGCTCACCATTTTAACCTCAGTGGTTTTAGTATATTTACTATGAATTTAGTTGATACTTAGAAGGCTTTTAGCCTTGTATGATTGTATCAGTAAGTTCCTCTGTCATGACACTCCTAATATGGCTTGTACATTTTTGGTGCTTGTCATTGACCCTGTTGATTTCTGACCGAGTGTAACATTGACATTTTTGCAGGGCAAAGTCCAGCTTAGGTAGGGTAGAAAGCTTTCAAGGTATGTATTTATAAATTGAAAGGTTACACTTACATATAGATAGTGATTTTAGAACAAAATGTAGACTAGAAACTGATATTCTGATGGTCAATGAATACTTCATGATTCTGTTAATCATCACCATAATAATATAATCTATATTTTTGATAATGTCAAGGTTTACGTGGGTGTTTTTTTTTTTAATGTACATATTTACTGGAGCAGATCTCAGTTATTTATAACAGCAGCATATTTTGCATATCTTCTATATACTTTGACCAGCTTGTTCCTTGATACAAAAGCTGCGAATAAATAACATTGTTGTAGTAATTTTCTCTATTAATGTAATGGGATAATAAGCATTTATCAAATTTGTCCCATTCTTAAAAAATACCATTTTAATGCAAATTGGCTTACAAAGTTAATTAACGGAATATAAATTTTTTGGGCTAATTGCACCAGGCATTGCTAAATATTGCTTGGATTGTATAGTAGTCCTTAAACTTCATATATTTTAATTGAGTATTTAAAGCATGTCTGCTCTTTTATTCAACCTAGCTGTCAATTTACATTAAATGACATTTCGGATATGGAGTATGTTTAAAACATGTGGAATTGTAATAAATTTGAGGAGGGTTATTATTTTTTATACATAAGATCCAAACTCTCCATGTAATATGCATACATTATTTACAATTTGATTGAAAGACTTAATTGGTACTTTTTGTACGGATATACCAACATTCTATGAACTCAATTAGAGCGTATAGGGATAGCAAAAAAAAAAACCTTAAGCCGACCTCCCAACCCTATAGGGGTATTTTTACATCCCAATCCTATAGGTTTTTTTGTGAATTGGGTTTTGCGGTGGGTCAGGTTGACTTTTTATTGAAATTTACAAGGTGAGATTGAGATTGAGTTTAGATAAAATCCCCTTTTAATTATAAATATCATTTATAATTGAATGTCATTTCAAGGTTGGAGTTGGTTATTTACAAGTGAACATGGGGAGCAGAAGAACACCTGATCCATTGCCATCTCTAATCATAATTTGAGAATGGTTGTGCAATTAACCTTAATTTTTTATAACATAAATATACCTAATAAAGGAGTATATTTAAAGTTTACGAGATAGGGCATTTAAAGAATAGAAAATCTCAACTCAAACATGAACCACCAAATGGAGGGTAGAAGCAAACAGTAGTAGTAATAACAATAATAATAAATCACTGTTTTAGTATTATATTTAAGAACTCACTGCATGTTCCAGTTGAATTCTTTCAACAAACAATGAATGGAAGCCCAAGGGAAGGAGTCGTTCAGCCACACCGTATTCTGGTTCTGTATCTGCACTGTACACACCTTTTCTTTCTTACCACTATACTAATACTATATATATAATATAATATAATATTCTAATTTCTTGTTTTTATCTGTTTTAAAAGTCCATTCACTTTTTAATTAATAGCAGTGAGAGGAAGTCTAGAATCTTTCAATTGTTGGGATGGGGATTGGGGAGCTGCTGATGCTGCTTCATATTCCCCCAACATGTGTTTTATATCTCCATTGGCTACCTTCGCTGATTTTGCTTCCCAAAACAACTTTAATAGTTCCTCGAATGGAGGCGTTTTCAGTTCCTCTATTGATGACATGCTTGGTAGGTTGAATGCCCTCTTCGTTGGTGTTGAACACGATGGCTTGTCCACCTGAGATTACGAGTTTCCAACCAAAATTAAATAAATAACATTTTCTTACAGTCTTGCTTGCTGATTTCTACAAACTTACCATGTATTCCTCCTCCAGACATTTCCCTGCATTGTCTGTGATTTCTACAATCTTGTGGTAGTGACCACCCTTCAGTTCCCTCAATTCCTCACAACAAGGAATGATCATGGAATTCATGTTCCCACATGCATCACGATCAAGTTGTAATGAATCTGCCCATAATTTTGTTCATCAGTTTATTCCTTTTCTATTTGGTTCAGATTCAGGATAGTAAGAATTGACAGGTCTAGCTGTATATTTTATATTCATTTAGTTGTAAGAATCTAGATACTTACAATCAATGGATGTTAGGCAACTGTTGTTTGCAGTGTCTACATCTTCAAGAGCAGTGGATACAGCACAAGAAAATTGATCTCGGAGGGTCTGATTGGCTTCCATTCCTCCCCTAATTGAATAAAAAGATAACAAAGATCAGTGATCTTTATCTGAAGTTGTCTAAAATACTTTTTTGAGGAAGTAAAGCTTTACCTAACAATGGAATCCACAGAATCAACATTACTCTTTTCTAAACTGAGAAGGGATTCTTGAGCATTCTTCCATTGCTGAGCACTCATCTTTGCTTTCTTCATACTGCAACAGGAATTTTGTAGAATGTTCAGTGCCTACTTAAAAGCAATCCATTGCAAACAGAATACTGATGCCAGGGAAAATTGTGCTTAAATACATCATCATGACAAACATCTCTTCTTGAATTCTTATCATGTGGGGATAATACTGAAAAAAGGGATCATCTATCTCGTGAAGGCCAGTTTTCAAAGCAACCCACTCTCAAAGAGTACACTAGCTACTGGAAGTTCCAAGCAGCATGACTCTTGGCAGGTAGCTTTGCATTGAGCTGTAAGGAGAGCTAGAACAATAAACACTGGTTTTTCGTCTTGCCTGGAACTCGTGTATTTACATGATTTGGTAGGAATAGGTACTTGAATTCAATGTAGTAGCTAATGTACTCTCTGAGAGTGGGTTTGTAACCATTGTCAAACTTTGTTGCAAAACTTTGCTTACTTGAATTATCGGGAAAAACAAAAAAAACAAAAGAAGGAAAACCAACCATACCAATTTTGAAGAACATCTTCCATGTCTTTCTTTCCACTTTCTACAGCAGAAGTATCCTTAATATAGTGGGATTCTGTGCTTTCCATGTGAACATTCCATTCTGCTTTAACAACAGAAGTGGACTCTTGCATGGTAGACATTTCTTTCTGTAGTTTACTGGTTTTGCTGGATGCATTTTCCCGGAGATCGTGGACTGCCATTTGGACCTAAAAAGAAAACAGAAATAAAGGAATTACTCCCAAAATAATTATTGAGCACAGATCAAGAAAACACAGCTCATAAGAATGTTGAAATTAGAACTCGTGTATAGTTACCAGCTTTTTCTTCCTAGCACTTGAACCTGCAAGCAGTTCTGCCACCTTTTGCAGCAATTGCTTCTCTTCATTAGCGGCACATTCCTACATGTATTATATAATGAATTGAAGTTATCTTTAACTGGCTTTAAGAAAAGCAAAACTATCTGAACTAAGAACCATTAAGTACCTCAAACTTCTTTTCAAATTCAGACAATTTGTTGTCGTTTACTGTTTGAGATTCTTCCACAATTTTGGTCAGCTTGGATGCATGCATGTCTAAAGTCTCGAAGAAATTCACTGTTATTTTAGAAATTGACCTTGCATTGTCTACTGCCCTGGAATGTGCCTGTAGATGAAATAGAAAGAAGTGAGTCCGCTACCAACACCTCTCAATTACAGTTTAGCTGAGACATGAAGCAATGAGTTACGAACCTCTCGCTGTTGTTGAGCAAATGCAGTTAGCTTCTCCTCTTGCTTGTAAAGACTACTTTGAAGGTCATTAAGTAACGCTTCAGCCTCAGCAGTAATTCCTTTGTACAGCTGAACCACGTATAAATAACTTCATAAGCAGAAGTAGAAAAGGAAATTCCACTTAGAAACTTAGTGATGAGAATACTGTTTACATCTTCTAGGTCACATGAGTGCTTAGCAACTTCAGAATTTAGATCACCCGAAATTGACATAAAATTTCCATCAAGCTTTTTGGCTATATCGTGCAAAGCTTTGACACCCGAACCATACATGTTCTTCAATTTCCCTAACCTTCCTCGAAGTTCTTCTGTGGCCTGCAGTTATACAAAGGATAAGCTATAGAGGCTATCAATCGAGTCCTTAAATATGTTCAAATGTGTTGTTGAGACTAGACTTGTCATTTGAGTGGGTTAAATTCGTTTCGGATCAAGTCAATCTAGATTGGGTCAATTCAGTTTTAAAATTTTTAGGTTTGGATCATTGGGTTTCCTAGTCGAGTTTTTGTTCAAGTCATTTCGGGTTACTTGTTCAGGTCCTTTTTGAATTCAGGTTTAGTAGGTTCGAGTTGTTGATATTTTATGGTCAAAGCAGGTTGGGTCGAGTTCAGATTTGAGTTAATCGGATTGAGTAGTCAGGTTTGGGTCAGAAATGACAGTTCAAGTTGAAACCATACCTCAGACTTTGTTGATACAAAGGACTGCATGTCTTCCTCCATGTCTTTCAGTTGCTGCTCTTGTTGAGTCGCAGAAGCTGCCACAGTCTTGTGCAAGATATCAAGCTGCTGGGTCAACAGGGACTGAAACTTTTGGATAAGTGATTTGTTTTCATCTTCAATTTTATCCTTCCTTTCTGAAAGCATAACAGCATTCGGAAAAGAAACCTTTAGAGAACAAGCCTGCTAAAAATAACGTGAGGTACTAAGGATACTAACCAATCTTGGCAAACAAATCTGAGACATCTGATGCAGCGTTTTCAAGCTCTGCTCGGAGTTCAAAAGCACGCTCAACAAGTGTTTTCTCTGAAAAGTTAGCAACGGGCATATTTAAAATTCAACTATAAAAAGATAAAAAGCAGAACGATTATTCTATACATTATTTTCTATCAGAAATGTGCATGTACATCTCATGAAGACCTTACCATGTAACTGATGAAAAAAAGTGACAAAACAACCATCAAAATGAAGATAATGAAATGGTTAAAAAAAACAGACCAGACAAGTTGCCCAAGCAACCTCCAACTCACCAGATTTAAGGAGGTTAGATATTAAAAATTCCTTCTCTTTAATAGTTGCATTTGCTTGTCTATGTTTATCTTCAAGATCAAACAATGCAATTTCAGTTTCCTCGAGCTTTTTCTGGTGAAAAAGGAAACGAGAAAGAGAATGTCACTTCTGTCACGGTATAAGACAATAAAAGAGCTAATATGATATTTGTACGTTGACCGTCCAAAACTGTAATACCTCCTTCTTTTCAAGTTTCTCACTTAAATCCACAGTCATCAGCTGCTGTGAGTTGTAAAGCTCCTGAAGCTCAGTAATTTGCTGCAGAAAAGTAAAGAAAGAATAATTAGCTTGACCACTGAATCCTACATCAGAAAAGAACTAAAGGGTTGATTTCAAGAAATGGACCTTCTCCTTGGATTCTGATTCAAGTTCCATGCGCTCTATTTTTTCAGCCATAGCCTGAGGTAAAAGTTAATATTTATTAGTAATAGTAATAGTTTATTACTAATAAATTCAATTCTCCATGAAACTTGGGACAAACATTTCTACCATTCAATCACATGGTTTAAATCCTACCTTCTTCTCTGCTTCTTCAAGGAGAAAACGATCTCGTGGAATGTAAATGCCATTTTTCTCTCTTGCAGAATACACCTCTGGTAGAACATAAAAAGGGAAGCAAAAAATTATCACTTATAAGAACCAAACGATGAGGTAATTAAGTTTCTTGGCAAAAAATTTAAAGAACAGCCAACTACCTTGCTTCAGCCGATCAATTTCAGAATATAAATCTTTTATTAAAGCAGATTTCATCATCTTCTGGTTAATCTGTCATAGTAACAAATTTCAATTATTTCAGCATGTTGCAAAGAGATCAAATATTTTAACTTTGTATAAAAGAGAAATGGGACATAGTTCATTTGTATAATGGGAAAGAATTAGCAATGAAAAGCTCAAACGGTGATTCATAAGACTAATCCATTGACCTCTGGTTTGTTCTTGATATTCTTGGCACGATGCGCATAATCTAGAGTGCTGAGTGTTTCTTCCAGACAATGGATGGATGGTGATATGGTGGCAATTATACATGTTTTTGTTTTCCCTCCCAAAGAATCCCTCAATAGCCTTGTTAGTTTGCTATCTCTGCCATTTGCAAATATATATTATTTATCCAAACTAAAACAAGATGCTAATGAGAAATTTTCACGTATTGATAATCCATACCTATAAGGTACATGACCAGAGTGCTCAACAAGTGCATTGATAACACGACCAAGAGTGAGCAAGCTTTTATTAATTTCTCCAGCTTCCCTTGCTCTGCCCTGTAAGAGCCAATTAACTTGGGATCAACAATTAAAAGGTTCAAATATCCTAACATTGGCAACACAAAATCAGTCTTTGAAGAGGGTAACATAGAATTTTTTGTCCTTTTTTGTCATTTGATTGATACATAAGACTCATAGCCATAGAAAATTATACATTCAGGATCGTGACACAATACCTCTCTCGCACCAGAACGTGAAATATTCTCAGAACCAGCAAGATCAACGAGATTTAGCTTCCCACATTTAATCATTTCTTCCCCCTCTGGAGTACACTCCTTAATGTGGATTGTGATTGAAAATATAGAATGAGAACGACTACTTTGTTTGTTAAGTAGAGTTTCAGCTGTTCGCCTTTTAGCAGAGCCCTTTTCCAAGATTTTGTAAATTTCATTAGCAGTTGTAACTATCTCTTCTTCAAGGCCTCTGACAAAAACTCCCCCTTTCCCATCTTCCATAAGAGCAATGGGTTTCTTAGATTTATCATCAACGAATTTCATAGTTTCCTCTGGTGCCAGAAGATCTGTTATTTCCTCATTGTAAAGCTCTAGAAACGTAACCTTCATACTATATTCAGCATTCTGAGCTTCTAATATATCAAAAATTTGTTTAACAGACCTAGGGATAACACCTGCATCACTTGGGAATTCCCCGTTCTGCGTAAACCACAAGTTCATTTAGAACTGAAAGCAAGCAAAAGATTATGAAATCATTTATTCTATGCCTGAAAACATAACCTTGAAAATTTGGATTCAAATTTCATTTTTATACAAAAATTGTGAGAATAAAAAAGCATATATTCTATCTAAAATATTTTGTAATTTAATAAGATTATATTTTTGAAAGGCATAAAAACATGAAATTCATTTACAAAAAGAATTTCAAATTCACAACTACATAGGCATAAAAGAATCAATGGTTTTGAAAAATAATAATGAATGTTGCATTCATATATGCTTTACCACACTAATACGATTTTCTAAATTCAAGTTTCCAAATGCAACCTTAACAAACTAGAACAAAACCAAACCTTTTTCCTTGCTCCCCCCTCCATTGTGTATGTCTTTCCAGTTCCCGTCTGGCCATATGCAAAGATAGTGCAATTATAACCCTCAAGAACTTCATTCACAATGGGAGACACAGCTAGATCAAATAACTCCTTTTGCTGAGACGACGGACCAAAGACCTAGCAAAAAACAATTAATGTTTCCAACTTCACTCTGTCTACATTTTCTCAAGAGCCTAGCAATTAATTTTAACAAAACATAAAATTTAATCTCCGCCAATGAAATGCAAATTTATAACAAGCATGAAACCTTGTCAAAAAGAAAGGTCCTATCAATTTGCTTATTAGCAATATTCTGTACAGCACAAACTTCTCTTCTACTTTCATTACACGATATCACCACCGGAGTATGTATTCTCGTTTCATCTTCACTCAATGGCCTACAAAAAGGAAAAAGAAAACCGAAATTGTTATTATTAATTTTTAATCCTTTAAATAAATACTAACTGAACAAAAAATGAAAACACTGACCTGCAACGTAAAATAACCTGAACGTTAACGCCTTTATCTTGTTTGGAACTCGAATTGGAATCGGCTGATCGCAGATCTCGCACCGATTTATCGTTTGAACGTGGCGTTTGCGATGGAGATAGCGATACCAATCCTCCTCCTCCTCTTCTTTGCTGCTGTGCAGATTCCATTGCAGAGAGCTCTAGCGACTCTTGCGATTCGTGTAATTGTAGCTACACTGAGAAAACTCGGATTCAGTGTAAATGACGTAGTATTGCTTCAAGATTTAGATACTAGTACGTTTCTTTAGCGAATCTAAAACTTTTTTAAGTACACGCGGTGACTAAAGAAAAGCTCAAACTCAGTGAGTTAACTCGACACTAATGAGACATTAATTCAGTCCACAGAAGATCAAAATTTTGATTGAAATAAAAAACAAAAAGAAAAGAAAAGAAAGGTGAATTATACACAGATTTGGAAGAAAAAGATGTTTTACCTCTTCAGAGTAAAAAAATGTACATAAAAAATCAAGCAGAAAAATGTGAATGAAATTTATCTATAGATTTGGATCGGAATTACCGATTTAGAGTTTCTAAATTAAGAGAATCGGCGACGAAAAATCATTAAAAGAGAGCTTACATTGAATTAAAACAAAATGCCGGCGAGCTAAATGGAAATTCAAATGGCAACGATTGTAGAGAGAGAATAAGAAGCTGAGAGAGTTTTCGAACTTTTAAAATGTAGAGAGAGACTTAATCAAAATCCAAATGGCAATCATTTTTCGTTCTCTTTTTTAAAAATGAACATGTGAGAGAGCTTCACAAAGAAGGGGACTGTAACTATGATATTGGTTCGGTTTTCGGTTCGATTATTAAAAAAATTTAAGTTTTCGATTCGGAACAGTGGTCCACTTTTAAAAAATAATTTTATATATATTTTAAATAATTTATACATAAAAGATTTGTTTTTATATTATAAAAATTAAAAACAATTATGAATTAAACAAAAATTATTTGTTTTTATACTACGGGTTTTTTTATCAGCCCTAGACGGACGGAGGCAGGAGATATGGTTTGATTTTGACGGCGTTAGTATGGATAAACTGTGAAGGGACGGCAACGAAGTTGGGGGAAGCTCCGTACATCGTAATATCCGACCGTTACAAATGGAAACGAAAGGCTAAAAGCCAAAGGGGAGAACAAAAACCTTTTGAAAAATATGAACTAGAAAAAAACCGGATATTGGACATTAGCATAATTGCCTCTCACTTTCCCTAATATTACGAAATTATCCTTTTCTTAAACTTGAGATTTTATTTTTCTAGTTAAATTCTGCTGTAAGTGCGTATGTGAATTTAATATATGTATTCTTATCTGAGCATTGTTAAATTTATATTTTAAAATTTCAAAATTATAACCTTCACCAGAATGATTGTCACATTTTATTTTTAAAATTTTATGCTATAAACATATTATAAATCTGTAATGTCACATGAGTTTATTAATTCAACAAAATACTCATAAAAATCATATCATTTTGAACAATAGATTTAATAATTATCGTTTGAATAAAATTTAAATAATATAAGAATTAAAATTAAATTTGAAAATATAAACTAAATCTACAATTTATGTATAATACGAGATTAATAATAGAATTTGGGCAAACAAATTTGATTACTATCATTTGGGTCAAGATTGAAAATTTAAAATTAAAAAATACAAAGATTAAAATAGATTAATTTGAAAAGCTCATAAACTAAAATTATAATATTTGTATGTAGATTGTTTTATTTTTCTAAAATATTTTAAATAACTGTGATCTAATTAATTATTTGAAATTATATTATTCAGTAAAAATATAATTATAAAAATTATTTAAATATAAATGTTTAAAAGTCTATTCAAGATTATAAAATTTTCATATAGTTTTAAGCATGATTTTTTATTTCAATATACGTGAGTTAAAAATAATAATATTTATTTTCATTTCCATAAATGATTTAAAAATAAAATAATAAATATTTAAAATTTGCAATACAATTAAAATTCTAAAACTTAAAAGATTTTGAATAAAAAACATGCCATTGTGTATATAGAGGGAGAGATTAATTTACACAAATGTAAAATTAAAGTATTTTACATAATTCTTTGGTATGATTAATATTCAATTGAATTTATCAACTAAAGTAGTATCATTAAGTTCTCAATCATAATATTTAATATACTTTTTTATATTATATTAATATTGAAAATGTAATTATTAAATATATTTACTTAATATTTCCTTTTACAATTCACTCTTGGTTTCATCTTTTAAAATTTTCATAGTCAATTACAACTTTTGTATTCTCTGCTTATGTTAGTATTAATAGTTTTTCCAATTCACTTATTTTATTTACAAAATTTCAGATAATGTTTTTAAGATTTTACATTTTAATATATTAATCCATATCCAGTATCTATATAATATATATTTCCAATTTCTAAGGATTTTATAAGAATGAATATAATCAAAATTGACTTCTCCCTTTTACTTTATTTATAGATTAACAGTGTTATCAAATTGAACTTATTACGATATGAATCAAACTATGTCAAATTACAGCAGAGTGATTAAATTTCAAGTTTCAACATAATAGAGGGACTAAATCCATAATTAGTCCCCATTCGTTTTTACCTGATTAAGGTTATTATTATTTCTTAATGTGATTAAGATTTTGGGGGAGAGTGAGGAAAGTTGGGAGCCACTAAGAACCAATGAGAAAGGGACCCATTACAAGAATTTTGTATTTAACAACTAATTTTGTCTTCTAATAATTTAAAATTTTGTTCGCTTTCTTCTATAAAATTTAAAATTGTTTTTAACCAATAATCATCAACCCATTAGGAAAACCTTTTATTTATTTTAATTTTTTTATTTCGTGTGAATGGATGTAATTTTGAATTTCGAATTTTGAATTTCAACTCTTTTATTACATTTTCTAGAAAAGTCCTTTTCTTTTTATAATTAAAGCTTGCATTCTATTTTAATCGGAGGAGAAAGAGTTATATTGGAACCGAATTCTAGATAACATGTTAACCACGGATGAAGCAAGGAAGACATACAATTTTAAAAGTTTTCTGAGGTGAAAGAGAAATTTAAAAAAAAACTTAATGGAATATTTAATAATTGAGAGGGACTAAAATGTTATTATTTCAATCAACTACCCTTAGCTATGCCCCTGATGTCAGCACCTGAACCTATGTACAAGTTATCTAACTTGTTTGAACATATTTATCTAATTAATATATCTCTATTTTTTATTTTAAAGTTTTTTTCACCCACATAATAAATATATCATAGGAGTAGTAACATATAGTATTTCCAATTGAGTTTAAAATTAAAATTATTTTATGTATATTATTTTAAAATTTTATGTGCATATTCCAATTGAGCACTTAAGATTAATTTATCTCATTCAATGTACCTAATTTATGCATTTATGTTCGGAAGAGGACAATTACTCAATGGAGTTAAAAGGATTGTAAAACTGTTATGTGTCCTATAATAATAATAATAATAATAATAATAATAATAATAATAATAATAATAATAATAATCCGCTTGATAAATGTAACGAGTTTAAAAAGAGTATATAGACTTCCTAGTATACTCAGCAACATCAAATGGAAAATTGAATTTAGGTAAAACACATGGATATACAAATACATACATATCTACCTGAAAAGAAATAGACAACTTAATATTTTTGAAAAGGAAAGACAAAGAAAATTCTACAAATTGAAAGAGTTAGTGTACCAAACACCACTAATATATATATATATTTTGGACACTTACATGGAAAGGGTCAATTCAATCTCAATTCCATATGTTTCTAATATAATTTGATTTCGATTTATTTAAAATTAAATATTAATTTATCTGTCCTGAACTCAATTAAAAAAGATTATATTAAATTTTGAATCAATTTAATATGTCATAATTTTTAATTTTATATATTTTATTATTTTTAATGATGTTTTTATTTGTTTTAATATTTTAATATTAATATAAATTTTATTATCAATTTTAAACTAATATTATATATAAAAGAATATTTTGGTAATTATCTTGAGAAATTTTTTCTAATTTCAACCCAATCTAATTAATTGGAGAACTAAACTTGCATGATCCAAAACCAAAATCCAAGAAAAGAATTTATCAAATTAGATCGAGTAAAAACTCACCGAATTTGGATTTTTTCATCCCTATAGGTCACTAGCAAACTATTTAATCTCAAACATTTAGTTAAAAACTAGTTTTAATATTACATGTGTTGCATGTGATTTTATGTGTTAAAACATTTAATCAAATTTTTTAAATATTTTATTTTTAATTACAATAATTAACATAAAATAATTTTTATTTGAATTATTGAATATAATTAAAGCAATTAACCTATCCATTCAAATTTCATAATAGAAAATTTTCAAATAATAATTAAATCACTTTTAACATAATCAACCTATAATATAGTTTTACTTTATATAATTAATGCAAGTAACATTATTCAAAACAATAACTAACATGATTAACTCTAACAATAATTAAGTTACAATTAAGATGCCTAAAATTCTATTTAATTAATAACTCAATAATTAATTAACAAAATTAACTCTAATAATAATTAAGTTATAATTAAGATGCTTAAAATTCTATTTAACTAAGGGTAAACTACATTTATGGTCACTTTTGTTTACCTTAGGTTACGTTTTAGTCACTTATGTTTGAAATGTTACGTTTTAGTCATTTACATTATCATGTTGTAACATTTTAGTCTCTGAGCCATTAATCGTCGTTAATGGTGTAACGGTAAGCTGACGTGGCACGTTAAATCATCATTTCAAACAAAATTTTAGGTTAAATTATACAGTTGATCCTCATATTTTTTTTCGTTTTAAGTAATTTAATTTTTTTCTTTTATGTTCTTTAAACTTTCCTATTTTTTTCCATTCTCTTTTGTTTCTCCCTTTGTTTTCATACCTTTCCCATTTCTTTTAACATATTAGGAAGTCGAATTGGCAATGAAAAAAGAAGTAGGAAGTCGACTGTCATCATTTATCTATAACCAAAATCCTATAACCAAAACCCATAAACCCATACCATGCTTCTTTCTTCACTACCAATTCGACTTCCTGGTATGTTAAAAGAAATAAAGAAGGTAGAAAAACAGAGGGAGAAGCAGAAGAGAATGGAAAAAAAAGAAAAAAAAGAAAGAAATTTAAAAGAACATAAAAGAATTAAATTGCTCAAAACGAAAAATTATGTGGACCAATTGTATAATTTAACCTAAAGTTTTTATTTGAAATGATGATTTAACGTGCCACGTCAACTTACTATTACACCATTAACGTCAATTAACGGCTCAGTGACTAAAATGTTATAACATGATAACGTAAGTGACTAAAACGTAACATTTCAAACATAAGTGACTGAAATGTAACCTAAGGTAAACAAAAGTGACCATGGGTGTAGTTTACCCATTTAACTAATAACTCAAATTTACATCAATAAAATTAGCACAAGTTATCTTTTATATAAAAAATTTTAATTAATAATTTTAATTATAATTATCACAATTTTTCCTATGTTTTATGTTTAGAGTCCCACTCAAGTAATATATCTATTTTAAAATTAGCACAAATTTTTAATTAATAATTATAAATAAAATATAATTATTTTTAAATGTGTAAATATCACAGCTTCTATTGAATTATCAATTAAAATTTATAATTATCACAACTTCTATTTTAATTGTATATTTAATAATGTAATAAAAATAAAAAGTATTCTTGTTAGTTCAATTTTTTAAAATTCCTATTTTTATAAATTATAGATATAGATAAATAATAAATTCCATTTGTTTATTAAGTTAATTACGAGGTTAAAATGATTGCTAAATTCGGAGGTGGTTAAGTTTAGGTAAAATGTCAAAAAAGTTGGAATAGGAAAAATTAACCAAAAAATAATCGAAAAAGAGGAGAAAAAAAAATACAAAAAAAAGTGAGGTTTGTATGAGGTGGCAAAGACGCCCCACGTGATAAAGAGTGATGCGAGGAGGCACATGCCCCTCTACTTATAAACCTTTTCAACTTACCTTCTCAAATTAATCTAACCATTTAAAACTTTTAAAGCTTACAAGCCACTAGTATTTTCCATATTTAAATTTAGGTTTATTTAATTAATTAAAAAAACCAATAATAATATCTATTAAGAGAAGGATAGTTACAGCAGGTCCAGTTGTTTCAAAAAATACAAAAATAAGTATGACAAGTCAATCAAAAAAAAAGTCAAGTTCAACCCAACTCATAGTAAACACAAATCTCGAAAAATAAGAAAAATAACCTAAACTAGCAGGGGTTTGGAGTCTTCACCAACCACCGCTCGAATGTCTACCTCCAGCCAAGGTCATTCAGCGAAATAAACCTCAAAAGCCAATACCAGAAAACATCATGGATTAAACAGAAAAATGACAAATGCGTGCTAAACCATTATCAAACGTGGCTTCAACCATCAAACTCATAGGTCTAGTGCATTGACACTACAACTTAGTCATGTCCCATTCGATAGCTTAGATGATGGCAGGTGATACCAGGAGAAGTCAACTTTTTGGAGGCTTTGCCAAAATCCAAAAGAAGTAGCCTAGAGTTAAAAATTGGGCAATGAAAGCCAAAAAGAAAGAAAGAAGGAAGATGAAATGAAAATGCAGGTTTGGGAAAAATCTACTAATGAATCGAAAAATTACTTTCATTTTGAATGGTGATAGCATTGTTCAAACATTAGTTGAACATGTTTCTATTTAACAGAAGTATTATGACCATTCGGGTGAGCCTTCTCAAATCGAAAAGTTACGTCACTAAATCCAACGAATACTTTTAAAATGTTGAATTGGGATGGTTTCTTAAAACCAAAAAAGATACTTAAATAATAAGATCACTATTCTGGTATGAAATTTTCTAGTGAGAATATATAACGTGATAATCATATATTTGAATTCGAGATCATATTGTACATATTTATGATGGTGAATGTGATTTTTTATATGGCTTGGATATGATCTATCATCTTGAGGTTCTATGAAATTTTGAGATGTTGTAAATTTTGAAATTTACTTTGGAAGCCATGAATCAAAGATCTCATGAGTATAAAAATAACAATATGAATGCTATTTAACCCATTTAGGTGATGAACATTATTTTGATCATAGTAAAAATAATTGATAAAGTCCATGGTGAATGGTGAATAAATGTGTGATTTTATAGTCATTTGATTGGACAACCGATGATCCTCTAATGTGACTATATATGTTACACCCTTGTATATATATGATGCAATAAGAAAAAATAATATTATTTGACTATGAATACAGAAAAAAAGAGAGAGAGCTTTAAAGTCATGTACTGACTTTGAAAAGAAGCTATGACAAATAGCAAATATGTTGTTTAGTTTCACCAAGAGATTTGAGGCATTTTTTCAACAACTTGGTGAAAAAGACATGATGTATGGTTTCATATATTGGGTGTTTGTGAAATTAATTTCTTGGATATCAAGAAATAAATAAAATAGCCAAATATGGAATTGTCATGATAAGAAAAAATAAAGTGATCGCTGTAATTTGACAATAGTAGAAAGGATATCCTTGATAACATTCTTTTGCAAAAGAATGGATAATTGAACATGGTGGGGATGTTGGTCTTGTGATTTTTCAAGACACAAATAAATATAAAGTTTCACCATGTGCTATAAATAATTAACATAGCTATGTTGGAAAGTTGACAATTTGGGATGAGATACAAGCCCATAATATTTGAGTCACCCATGATGGAAACTCGACTCAACGCTTGGTATAATATCAAGTCTTGAGTTCAATGAAACAAAGTACATCATCAGTTTGTGACTGCTAACACTATAAAAAAAATCATCTCAGGATGAAAAGTCTAGGTACCCGTAATGATAAAGGGAATGATGAGTATTATACTCTTAATAGACCCATAACATAAATGTGTTAGAGTGTTATAATTATGAGAGCACTCTCGAGATCTACCTATGTGAGTGGAAGTGTTGCCGCTTTTAAGAGCTCAAGAGCTTGGCTCTGATAGCACTCATGAAAAGAGGTTACAAACATATGGCTATAATAGTGTCCCTGGATACTGTGCATTGATTAGTGTTGAAATCATTGTGTGAGACGTGTTCAGTTAATTAAATAGAATAGTTAGTTCAAAACATAGTCTACCATGCAATTTTGATTAACTTTAACATGTTTTCACTAAGTGAAGGTTCAATCGTAAGTCACTTTTATTTATGCAATTGATTTCCAAGATGATCAAAATATAGAATATTTTGAAAATGGGGGGAGATTGTTGGAACATTTTCAAAATATATATAGTGTTCTAATAGTTACAAATGAAAAGGTACAAGTGATCCAAAAATAATGTCATGGTTATTAAGCAAGAGTTGTCACTATTCATAGTGATCAATTATGTCTCTTGTCACCAAAAATTATACCACTTAATTAATAAAAAGAGTCATAGTTATGCAATAGGTATTTATTCAAGTAGATACCTATTGAATAATTATCTTTATGGTTAAAGATATGACTATCCGTTTGGGTAGTTATATCCCCATGAAGAGACATGAAGCCTTCTATAAATAGGAGAGAAATTTCATTTGTTGGACAAAAAAAACAAAAAACATAGAAACAAAGTTTCTTTCTATTCTTCCACTATCTTTCATATTTATAGATTGTTTTGTAAAGAATTATTACAGAAATTCTATAACACCCCAAAATACATAGGGTTAGAAATTTAATTAATCACCAAGAAATGAGTTTGACTTGATGGTTGTGTAGATAGAGAAATCCCTAAGAAAATCTTAAGTTTAAGCCCCATTCTTCCCATTTTCCTTTTATTTTTTTTAGCAACTAAAGAACAAAATCAATCTAGTATGCATATTAAATGAAGTAGAAAATGATAAAGTATGGGTAGTAGCCCAATGGTTAAGCAACACTCTGTTCTCCTTAGTTCCTAAGTTCGATAATATGGGTAATTTACCAAAATAACCTTCTAAAATTTGGTTAACCTAGCTAGTTAATACTTTTCCTAATCATATTAGAATATTGGTGTCCCTTTTCAACCTAGAGAAGAATTACTTTTCGTATATCTTCACCCCTTTTTTTTTCACCCTTTCTTTTTTGCAACTAATTTCTTTCCTTGTTGAAAATTTTTTGCACTTTCTCAAATCAAAGATCAAATTCGAACGTGAATCGTTCTTCCACTGATAGAAAATCTTGCAATTGTTAACCCCATTTCTCTCATCCAAGTTCGGTAGAATTTGTAGTTATCAAAATAGTATCAATCTACGCTAATCTTGAAACTTGATTTCTAAATCTTTCTCGATTCTTGCCAGATGTTTTAATAACGCTGTCGAATCTTGAAATCAAACGTTAACTCTTATCTATTGATGTTCGAAGGACCCGATTTAGGTAACATGGACCAGATCCAAGCACGATGAATGATGTTCGTGAACCCGGAGACAGATGTGTGCCTTTTATGAGAAAATCAAGGTAAAATCGGGCTTAGGTTAGACCACACGAGTGTGTGGGCCACCCGTATGGACCACACAACCATTATATTACGATCATGTCCCCCGAAACCCTAGGTTTTCGCTTCTCAAACAGTCGTGTCACCTTTGTAGGTTGAAATTTTGAAATGCCACATATGCACAGCCTCTCACACGACTTAGCCACACGGTCGTGTGCCCCATCCATACGACCATGTGTCACCTAAAACTCAAAACTTACAGTTTTGACCCTCCGAACTAGTTTTAGTAAACTAAATTATGCGATTAAGTCCCTAATATTATGAAGTATGTTAGATTCCCTGATTGATCGAGTTAATGTGGTATTGATTTGCTTTTATATATACTTGCATGAGTTATGAACAATATATGTTACTATTGTATCTAAATACTTGCGACCGTATGAACGACATACCTTATATTACTGTTAATCTGAATTCATGAAAAACATGATTTTGCCACTGATTTGCCATGTGGCAGTACATTAAATGTTACCATATGTGATTTGTATTAAATTTGCTACATTGTATTGCATGCGATGGGATGATATGATTGTAGAAAGTATTGGTATTTTATCTGCATTTATTTTTGCTGTGTACCCACAGCCATAGGCATATTCCATCCGTGACAGTCTTGTTGTGTACCCACAACCATAGCAAATTTCACCTGCGATGTTTTGCTGTGCATTCACAACCCTTTGACAACTATCATCTGCAAGCAAGTTGTGCTTCCACGACCATTGACAGATTTCATATGCAATACTTTGTTGTATACCCTCAACCATATGCAGATTTCATTTATGGCACTTTGTTGTGTGTTCATAGTCATTGGTAGTAAAATTACAAACTATTGGTGGTTAATATCCACATTTTGATGTGTTGGTGGTTGGAGTTTTGAGGAACTCCTATTGTGGTGTACAGTGGTGAGGTAAGATATATTCTGTTTAAAATTGAAACTGTATGGCATCACTTAAAACATGTGCATACAACTCTGGAAAAATTATGTTATGATACATATATGTATATATGTGTGTGGATATGATTATTGTTGGCAAATATGTGAATTTAATTATTCTGAAAATTGTTATTGTGAGTTCATATATAATAATGATGGTTGCGTTGTAAAACTGATACTATGAACTGAATTGCTATCTATGATTATTTTATGCAATGTTAATTAATGCGTTTTAATAATTGTCGCATTGATTTTATAGTAAATGGATTCACATTTATCGTCATAGCTCAATCCACCTTAAATCTTCATCCTTACACATAACCCACTAGATTAGGACGCGGACGTGGCATCCGGAGGGTCTCGAATCAGAATGATTTATTTTATTAAAGTATTTTAAGATTATTATTTTTACTTAAAAACTTTATTATTTTATTTTGAACTGTGGCATGGGACTTAGGATTTGAGTTTGTTTTTACTTTGCAAGACACTTATTTTAAATTTTTAGGACATCATGTTATGATTGATAATTAGTATGCATGAACCACAATTTTTATTAAAAAACCTATATATTACTTACCACTGCTAAATTACAACCAAATTTTAAGAATTAATAGAATGATATTTAACTAAGTTTTCTACTAAGTTAAAAAAAAATTTAAAACGACTGTTTCCAAAACTTCGACAGCTCTTTAGGTCACTTCAATGACTAATGTAATATTCCGAATTCAGGTCTAACGTCTAGGCTAGGTTAGGGAGGTTACAAATTCTTTATAGAAATTGATGTTTTTGTTATAATTCGCTCAATGCTCAATGGACTGTTTCCATCAGTGCAAAACGTCGACAGTCATTGAGCTTCATTGTATCCTCAAGGTTTAATTTCCAGTAACTCTTTTGCACACCATAAAATAGGTGGAGACGAATAGTACCTTAAAGAAAGCGACATTGATACATACTTGAAGTCTTCCTTAATTTCTCATAAGTTTATTTTTATCTCTACGCACCAATATAGATTGATCCCAAATTATTTCCGAAAAGGAAAATAACAAGGCCAAAGGAATCTAGAGAGAGAGAGGAAACTAATCAAGCTACCAGTCACGCAAGCATCAATTAGGTTAGAGAAATGAGAGAGAGAGATAAGGTTCAAGAGAAAGAAGAGTTGTCATAAGTATTCTAAAATTATTATTTATAAATTTAAATTAATTTTGAAAAGCTATATCAATGGAATATTTGAATGGATAAATATTTAAATTTATTAATTTTTTAAAAACAAAAAATTTAATTAAATGTTGATGAACCTTATGTATTGACGTGACAGTGATGTGGTGGCTAATATGGAAATTAAAGTGAAAAAGTATTGATGTGGAGGACTTAATTATTTTTATTATTTTATGATGGCTTAAATTGATTTTTAATTATTTTAAAAGGGCTTAATTGATTTAGGATTATATAAAATTCTCAAAAAATTATAAAAGAAGTAGTAATCTTAAATTTTTATAACATTTAATACTTTTAATAACTTATATACTTTTTATAATTTTCTAAAAAATTATAATATTTTAGTAATTTAATTTTAAAACTTTTTAATAAAATTACCACTCATTTTTGTTTCCCACGCATACAACCCTACATCATATTGTAAACCATTTTTATCAATATCTCCCGATCACCTCTCCTTAACCAAAATCATTACTCATTATTCACCTTAAACTGCCAAATTCTAAATCTGTTATCTCTCAAATCCTTTACCCGACACCCCATTTAAATTTGATTACCATCATACTTCATACTCTCCATTAAAATCTAATTCAAACATTGAAAATAATAAATATCCTGTAATTTTCTTATATATATTTTTTAGTTTTTACATCTTTTATACTTTTAATAAATTTTTATAACTTTTTTATTAATTTTATCATTTTAATTATTCTTATATAATTTTCTATAATTTCTAAAATATTTTAATATTTTAATAATTTTTATAAATTTTGAGAATTTTTATATAATATCTAAAATTAAATTAAGTTTCCTAAAATAATTAACAAAAAAATTAAATTAAATCATAAAATAATACAAAAAAATCAATTAAACCCTCCACATAAGCATTTTTCCACATCACCCACCACGTCATCAAAATTTTCATGTCAACTGCCACATCACTTGTTACATCACGTATTATGTCAACACTTAATGTTCTATCAGGAGTCCTAACAGAAGTGATAATTTGACGGGCCCAATTAATTATTATTTTTGAATTAATGGTGCAATTGATTGCATTCTTCAACTAGGGACCTAATTTATTTTCAAAGGACTTAGTACTTTAGCCTTAAGATTTTTTTAGAAGTATTTGATTAAAACTTAATCGGTGGTTTGGTTTAAATAAACAAGTCATTTTTTGTTTTAAAAAATGAAAATTATTAAAAAACATATTTAGTTGAAAACTTTTAAAATATTTTAAAATATATATATTTCACTTTGATTGTTTTTACTAAAAATATTTTATAAAACCAAGATAATTGTAAAATTAAATTTTTTCGACAAATTTTAAATATCAAATCTCTTACTCTAATTGGAATCAAGCAATTATTTTATTTTATTTTATTTCTCATGTGTCTATTATAGAACAATAGATACTAATAATGGTTTCATATTTTATTATTGAAAACAATTTTTATTTTTATTTGCCAAACATGATTTTTCAAATTCTAAGAAATAAAGCTAAATTATTTTAAAATAAAAAATATTTTAGAAGACAAATTATGCATAATTTTTTAATTAATTAGTTAATAATCAATTAGATTTTTTGGGTGAATGGAATCCATTACAAGAAACTACTTAAAAGTACATCCAATCCCTTTTAGGGACGTTTTAAAAAGTTGAGTTTTACCATTATTACCAACAGACATTCTGGCTAGCCTATCAATCTCTTTATTATAATCTCTGGAGCTGTACTGAATCGACCATTTCACCAATTTCGTCATGCGTATTTTGATTCTACTAACTAAAGCGGAATTCAAAACCTTTGAAGTGCTCCCTTAAGCAGTTTATATCGCTTTTTGACTGTCTAATAAGATAAAGATCCTATCAAATCCTCTATTAATAGCAATCGCAAAGCCTGTCAAAATATCCCATAATTCAGCATCTAAAATTGAACAAATTCCCACAAATCGGTTATACCCAAGAATCCATCTATCGTATCTATCGCGTAGAATTCCCTTAACTGTAGCAAAACCAAAATCCTCTTTTACAACACCATCAGAGTTTAATTGAATCCAATTCCCTAACATGGGTGAAGCTGATAAGGGAACCTGCAAGTTGGAAACATTTACCTTAAGAGAAGAGGTATATTGTTTAGCCCAACTATATGAAACTTTAATTAAATCCTCAATACTCTACATTATTCCTTGAAAGACAAATAGGTTCTGGGTCTTTCCAAATACACCAAGCTACCATTCCAAAGAAACATTGCCAATCTACCTCTTCTAGTTGAAACCTAAGATTATTCTATAGATTAGCTATAACCCAATCATGCAAGTCTCCTGAGAAAAATGAGTTAAGCTTGTCTACTGGTATAATCTGTGTCCATATATTCTTAGTTGTGGGACAATCTCGAATGGTGTGAAGGATGTCTTCATAACCATTACCATAAAGGCCACAAGAACCATCCAGCCCAATCTCCCTTTTCATATGCTCCGAATTAATAATGAGACATTTGAGAATGAGCCAAATAAAATATCTAACCCTCTGAGGACCTTGAAACTTCCAAGGGAATTTCCAAATGATATTATTAGGATTGCATGACCCCTCCCAAATTTGCTGAGCTCTTGATTGAAAAGGATCCGTTTGAGGATCAAATCCAAATGATTCTATCCAATTTGGCTTCCAACTGAGATGGAGCAACACCCATTATGTGCCTAACCAAATCCTTCGACACTCATAAACAAAATAAGTCTAGACTCCAAGCACCATTCTCCGTAACCATTTCACTGAGCACGTTATCTCTTTCCATATTCAAATGGGAAAGGATATGATTTGCCAGAGGACCATAATTCGGGATCCAAGGATCACACCAACAATTAATTAATTTACCATCCCATACAGACCATAAAAGGTTTTCTTTGACAAGTGGCCAAGCTTTAGAAAGACTTATCCAAAAGAAAGAGCATCGCCCCCGATGTAATGACTCAAGTAATCCATTAGGAACTTTATACTTTGACTTGAGAAGTCGGACCCATAATGCATTTGAGTTGGATACAACATTGAACCCAAGCTTCATTAAAAAAATGCATTCTGATCTTCCAACCACATAAACCCAAGGTCTCTACAAGATCGTGGCTGAAAAATAAATTCCCAACTAACAAGCGCTATCTTCCTTTCCCCTCTCGACGAACCTCACATGAACTGTCTAACCAATTGTTCAATCTCCTCACATAAACCTTTAGGGATCATTATCGGTTGCATGAAATAACTTGGTATCATTAACAAAATTGACTGAGCTAAGATGGCTCTACCAGTTAAAGATAATTTCCTAGCCTTCCAATTTTGCAATTTATTGCTAACCCGATCAACAATGAACTTTAAAGTACTATTAGCCACTTTTTCATTAAAGAGAGGAACTCCCAAATGTAAACCAAGATTATGTACCCTTTTGAAACCCAGAATATCACTAAGGTGCCTCCTTGCTTCTTCACTCACTCCTTTAGAGAAGAAAATGTTAGGTTTCCTCACATTCAGCCGATGACTGGAATAAGTACAAAAATATTTTAGAATATCGCTTAGCAACCTGGCTTGATTCTCTTCTACTTTCTCAAAAATGATAAGGTCATCAGGAAAAAAAAATGAGAGATGACTAGACCTATACATCTTAGACGGATAGGTTGCAACTAATCATCTTGAATTATGGAATGAATGCTGTAACCAATCCACTCTATACACAGGACAAATAAATTCGAGGATAATGGGCACCCCTAACGGATACCCCTGGTCGGTCAGAACTTTGGAGATGGAACACTATTCCAAAGTATTTGCATAGTAGAATTAGAGATAGCAATCATAATAACATTTCTTAAGAGATTAGGAATATCTACAAGTTTAAGAGACGCATCAATAAGTTCCTAGTGAACATGATCATAGGCGTTCGCTAAATCAATCTTGATTGCCATTCAATTCCTAATATTCTATTTGCATCTCATGGAGTGGATGACTTCTTGTGTAATAATGATATTATCAGTGATGTTATGCCCTGCTATAAACTCCGCTTGTTCCTGAGCATTGATATTAGGAAAAACCGCCTTAAAATGATTGGCAATAAGCTTTATAATCAACTTATATAAGACAGAGCATAAACTGATAGACCTAAACTGGGAAAATTTTTCTAGGGCATGGACCTTGGGTTAAAACACAATCAAAGTATTGTTCAAACGGGGTCAATAATTTCCCCATCGAAAATCTATTTAATCCAACCACAAACTGAACTACCAATGTGATCCCACTGACTCTGAAAAAAAGAGCATGAAAACCATCACTTCTAGGGGTTTTCAAAGGTTCTATATAAAAAAGAACACCCTTAATCTCCTCATTTGTAACAACCTTACCTAAGAAATGAACATCCTTCTGAGACATTTTAAGAAAAGAGTTAGGAGGTAATCCCAACATAGGTTACGATTGCTCATCATAAAGCTTTTGAAAAAAATATTGATCGCCTTAATCTGAAGGGCGTCATCATCATCAACCCACACCCTAGGTCATTTTCAAGGTCGAATCTTATTTTGTTTTTTACACTGTAGTGTGCGTCTATGGAAGAACTTTGTATTTTGATCTCTTATATGAAGCCAACTACACCTATCTTTCTGTTTCCATAAAAGTTTCTCATGATGGAGGACGTTTTATAAGTCTTCATTAACCTTCATTTCAGCACTGATCAATACTTCTGACTCTAACTTTTCCAACGCCTTCTAAATACCAGGTAATTCTTGCAACAAAATTTTTTTACGGGCACCAATATGCTCGTAAATGTTCCTATTCCATTGCTTTATTTTATTTAGAACTATTAAATAGAAAACCCTATATTACTGTTAAAACTCCAAAAGTCTTGTACAAATTTAGAGAAACCCGAGTGCTCAACCCAACCAATAAGAAACTTGAAAGGCCTACCTTTATTCATATTCGAATCATGCCTTAAAGAAAGGAAGAGAGGCCACTGATCCAATTTGAGCCTAGGAAGATGGGTCACCGAACAACTCAAAAAATTTGTAATCCATGCATCATTACAAATGGCTCTGTCAAGCCTCTTAAGGATTCTAGCTCTCTACCAAGTAAAGGTTGAACCTTTGAATATTAAATCATGAAGCTTAGTGGAATCAACAAAATTACCAAAAGCTGAACACCTTTTCTCTTCTCTTTGCCCTCCCTCTTTTTGCTAGGAGAGAGATTGGTGTTGAAATCCCCTATCGCCACCCATGGAACAAACATAGTTGGTATCACTTGAATTGAGATCCTCCTATAGAAGTTTTCTCTTTTGCTTATCCAGGCTTCTATAAACAAAAGAAACTAATAAATGGCCTTTGGAAGGAGTTATCTAAAAGCCGAATTAGAACAAATTGAGGGTGACAGCAAACCACTTCAACTCTAATAGAATCCTTTCACCCAATCCAAATACCTCAGGAAAAACTAATAGCCTCAACCTCATGGGAATACTAAAAATAAAGGTTAGCAATAATCTCATCAACTTTACCACCACTGACTCTCGTCTCAAGCAACCCCACAATATCTGGCTTAAATTCTCGATTATACTTTTGAAAAATCCAGAAAAACTTTCTATTGGCACATCCCTGGTAATTCCAAGATAAAATAGATAAATTCATAAAATCAGAAAATAAAGGAAAGACAGCTAACCTCTACTGATTAGAATAAGTCCCAACATTTCGTTGCTTGCTAACCAAAGCCAATACAATCTTGTTAGACGCTATATCAATTTGGAAATTAATAAGCACCAACATATAGTTCATTGATTTTGAAAGAGAAACTATAGAATTTTTAACAGTGTTAAAATGCTCCCTACAATCCCGTATGATTTTATTATGTACCATTCCTTTCCTACCAACAACACCTTTCCTAATTGTACCACATATTTTAGAATTTAAACTCCAGATTCAAAAATTAGTGAGTCACTAACCTTTAAAGAAATAGTTGCATTCGACCCAATATTATCTTTAAATACCACTGTCGAGTGCTTCGAGAGGTTAAAGCGCATTTGAATTTAAAGTAATCCTTATTTCAGTCGGACCTTCAAATGTTTGATTAAAATGAGAAGTTGTATTTAAAAGAAAACTAGCTGAATTGTTAGGCCATTTTCCACAACTTTCCAAAATAATTCTAGCTTGTTTCGATGCTATAGATTTATTAAAAGGCAGCTTATTTATGCCAACCCCTAATGTCACAGGTTGTAGTTCAAAGCCCGTGAACACTACACCAAATGCATTCGATGGAGGTCTATTGTGTAGATGGGGATTATTTAGCCTGCAAAATTGACCCAATTTGGTAACCTGTTGGAGAAGCCTATCAGAGTGAAGATGTAGATATGACAACTTAGGCTTTTTGTTGTTCTTTGTAAGCTTCTTTTGGCATAAATTGCTTCCGCTCTACAAATTGGTGCCTTGGAGGAGTTCTTAAGGAATCCTCACTTGAGTAAAGACTGGCTTAGGCAAGTTTGGGCGAACGTATCGCCTAAGGCCGCACAGATTGCGAGATGAAAGATTTAGCCCCGTGAAGAGTGGTATCAGAGCTATTAGTTTGAAGGCACCTTTGGGATGTTGAAAGAAGAGTTCGAACAAAAATGGGCCAGAAAATCTTTGAGGGAGATGCTGTTGGTAGTAGAGAAACGTGTGGGTAATCTCGAGGGATCCATAGAAGACGTAAATGAGGCACTCGATAGGGTTGAGGATCGCATAGACAACTGGAAAGAGTATTCCAGAAGCTATGTAAAGATGTCTCTTGATTCCACCATGGATAAGGTAAACGAGTTGTTTAATTCACACAAGCATAAGCTATCAGATATGAACGATGCTCTCGAGGCCATGATGATTGTAACACCCCTATCCCGTATCCGTCATCGGATTAGGGTTATGAGGCATTACCAGACAAAACATAGTTCATCACTATCATTTATTAAAATTCATACACGAAATTATAATGACTTCTTTACAATAGTTATCAAATTCAAACAACAACCATTCTCTCATTCATATATGTCAAATTCATATATATATATATAAAGCACATAACCAATTAATTCAAACAAGCCTTATTAATCATATCACAAATACGAACCATTTTATATACCTATGCACTTTCACATAACAAGTTAAACAAATTATATTATACCATTATTAGTTATCAAAATATGATTCATTAGCAAACATTAACAAATGTTTAAATATAATCTTTATACATTACCAAATATCAAAATCTCATGCTTATCAAAATGAACCAAATACCATAGCCGAATATAAATATGCATTATATATATGTATATCATAATTTATCTCACCTAATGATCAAAGAAATTTTCATCATTTACAAAACAACTTACAAGGCAATTTATACATCAAAACATAGGTCATTAACAAGCCACACCAAATATCCAAATTCACATGACATAGCATAGTCATCACATAGCAAATAGAAACACACACCAATATTAACCTTTAACCAAACAACTAACTACATAAATATATCCAATTTGCCGAATCACAAGATAGATTATAGACATCATCTATTATTTACCAATGAACAAAATAAGCTAATTTAAATAGTCAAAGTACTTCCAACAATTACATAGGATTCGAATACCTAAACATAATCAAACATAATTCATCTCATATATCGAGCATACATTAAGACATCCTTTAGTACAATTTCATGCCTTTAACTAGAAATTAAACATACCATTTTCATTTGCTAAGCACCAAGTCAAACTGTCATGTCCCAAATTTAAGGTTGTCGGAATAGTGGTTTCCTAACCACAAATCCGATGAGGAAAAAAATATTTTTCTTATATTTTTATGGTCTACGATTTTACAAAATTATTTTGTGAAAATTTCGTTCGAAAATTTCGACGTTTGGGCACTCAATTTAGTCCTCAATTTAGTCAAAAGGACTAAATTGTAAAAAATGCAAAAGTTGAGTTCTACATGTTAGAGGTGTCAAATTGTTATGAAAATTTAAATTGGAGGTCCTTATATGATAATTAGACCATTGGTTAAGTTTTTAGACAAAAATGAACATGAAATAAGTGAAATAGAAAATTTTTAAGTTAGGGGCAATTTGGTAATCTAGTAATTAAAATAATTAAAAGGGAAAAAGATGGAAAATTGTGCTCATCTTCTTCATTAGGCCGAATTTAGCAAGGGGAGAAGCCATAGTTAGGGTTTTCAAGCTTCCAAGCTCCATAGTAAGTGATCCCAAGCCCTGTTTTTAATGTTCTTTACGTTTTTAGAGTCCCGGTAGCTTAATTTAGCTTATTCTAGCAATAATTTAACCTAGGGTTTATATTTGGAAAAATACCCATAGGTGAAAAGTGTTTATTTTGATGTTTTGTGGTAGAATTTGAAGCTAGAAATTATGTTAAACAACTTTTGCTAGTCGATTTTAAGCGAAAACGAGTAAGTTGACATAATCGGTAAAAATCCCTAATATACACAAGTAAGTGTTAGAATGAGAATTTGATGTTGTCATAGAAGAGAAAAATGTTCAGCATGTTAGAAAACATAAGAATATGAGATCAAATTTAATATCCGAGCCTTGGGGCAAAAATGTAATTATGTAAAAGTTTAGGGGCAAAATCATAATTTTGACAAAGTTAGAGTCGAGGGCTGTTTTGATGAATGTGAGTATTAAATAAGTTAAATTTTCTATTTTAGATCAAGAAGAACGAAACTCGAGGTTAGACAAAGGGAAGAATAAAGTTGAAGACTAAGTTGGTGAATTGGGCTATAGTTGGTACCGATGTAAGTTTACGAGAAATAAATGCAATATTTCAATAATTATTATTAATGCTGCTATTTTCCAGCAACTATGAATTTATTTCATGAATTTATTTGATGATGACCCAAGCATGAAATGGTAGAGAATTAAAATTAAAAAGTCTCGTTGATACATAAGGGTGGTACTGGATACGAATGTCATGACATTTGGGTAAAGAGGTCCCATGTAAGACCATGTCTGGGGCATGGCATTGGCACCAAGATGAGAGGTCCCATGTAAGATCATGCCTGGGACATGGCATTGGCACCGAGCTGAGAGGTCCCATGTAAGACCATGTCTGGGACATGGCGTTGGCACCGAGATGAAAAGTCCCATGTAAGACCATGTCTGGGACATGGCGTTGGCACTGAGATGAGAGGTCCCCCGTAAGACCATGTCTGGGACATGGCTTTGGCATGTTATGATCAGAAGAGACCCAAGTATCCTTATTGTTCCAATGGAGCTCAACGGGCTAGTAACCGAATCATGTACATGAAAGTTTAGTTAAGAGCAAAAATGGCAAGCTCATGTGAGTTATAAGAGTTAAGAATTTATTATATTGACAATTGATAATCAACGATGCAGCAAGAGAATAGTAAGTTATGCACACAAGTATACTAAGTAAACAAGCAAGAGAACTAGAATGAAATTAACTAAAGAGTAAACTAGAGATATAGATACTTGAGTAAATTTATTTGTGTTTAATGTTGCTATTTATTTGCTAGTAAACTTACTAAGCTTTATGCTTACTTCTTTTATTTTTCTTTCTCTTATAGTATTGTAAAGCTACTTCAAGGATCCTAAGAAGTCGGAGATCGTCCACACTATCAACCACAACTGCTCGGTATTTTATGATGAAACAGGTTTGAGTTATGGCATGTATAGGGACTTAGTTATTTTGCATGTTTGTAATTATGATTTTGCTAAAGAATGAGGTGTAAGGATTTGATGATGAATGATTATTAAAAATGGTTAACTATGAAGGTGTTTGTTGTTATAAGAGTCTAGGTGATAAATTATGCATGGAAATCATGAAATGGGTAAAATTTTGTAGAGAAACAGAATTCAGGCAGCACAGTGACGTGACTTTGAAAAATTACCTAGGATGGTATAAAATGAATTATAGGGTGAATGATATATGGAATTAAATCTTGTTGAGTCTATTTTCATGGAAAAATAACGGTTTAGCAAAAGGAATTTTATATTTTGAGATATGTGAATTTTAGTGAGACAGGGTCATATCTATTTTAGGGGACAGTTTATAAAATCATTAAAAATTATAAAAAAAATTTTATGAGTTATATTTTATATTATTAGATTCCTTAATGAGTCTATTTTCTGTAGGAACAAGTAGAAACACCATATGGAAATCCTATAATGAGAAAATTTATTTTTAGTAACAAGAGGTCAGAACAGTCGAATGGTGAAACAAGGGAGACTTTAACTATTAAACTGTACTGATTGGCTGAACAAAAATTTCTAAAAATTTTATGGTAGGAATATATATGAGTCTAGTTTCAGGGAAAATTTACGGAATTAAATTTTGAGTCCCATAGCTCAATTTATAATCAATTTAGTAACTGCTACGCGATTGGACAGATTTGCTGTAAATAGTGAAATTAATTTTCAGAACAAGTTTTTATGCTCCGAATTAGTAAGATAAGCTAGGTAATGCCTCGTGCTTGACTCCGGCAACGGTCTCGGGTAAGGGGTGTTACACAAAATTTACATATTCACACCCAATTCATGGGCAATTTACCATAATTTCATTAACCATTTTCAGACACAAAATACAATTTATAGTATATCCAATATGCTCAATAACCAATCCAAGCTGCCTATACCAAGCCATTTAACTTTATCTATTCGGTCATCAATACAACCTCCAAAAAAATCAAACCAATTTCACAACTCAAATCAAAGCTAATTATACCATTTCAAAGCCTAATACAAACATCAAAATGTCACTTTATAAGTATCCATATAAATGACTAAACATACCTAAATCATATACTTTATTTACCATATAAAATCGTACCTAAATGACCGATGCTCGATCAGTATATATATATTCATCATTTACCTCATTACTTAAACCAAAACATATAGCCATGAAACATATAACCATGAAACATACTTCCCAAAATGAACTTTTACCATAACCGAATATATACAAACATTAGCATCATTATCAAGCCATTTTCGCATGGCTACAAATATACAGATCAAAACGAACCATATCGAAACTAGCCTATACATGCCATATGTCAAAAGTACAAACTTTTAAAGTACCGAAATAGCAATCGATAGTGTGACAATGTTCCTAGACGATCCCCGAACTTGAGCTAGCTTTCAAAATCTATAAAACAATGAATAGACACACAAAGTAAGCTTTGAAAGCTTAGTAAGTCGTAAGCAATTAAATTATCACAAGAACATTAATAGTTCAATTCAAATAGGCCAAATTTGATCAATTTCATACACATATAAAATCATCTTACTTATATAATTACATATTACCACATTAAATATTACACTTAACTTGATCTTTCATTAATATATAAACTTCATACGTACCTGAGTCATTTAGCTCAAATTCACATTCGGACTCATTTTGATATTGCTCGTTGAACCATTCAGAATCGTTAAGGATACTCGAAAACACATATATCACATACAATGCCATATCCCAGACATGGTCTTACATGTTATCACATATCGATGCCACTATCCCAGATAGGGTCTTACACGTAATCTCATATCGATGCTAATGTCCCAGACATGGTCTTCCACGAAATCATATATCAAAAATCCTAATGTCATGATATATGTATCCTATACTATTCCTATGGTTCACACGGGGCTTTCGGACGTCATAATTCAATCGATTCAAGCTCAAAACAGGCCATCCCATGCTCAAATAAATTTGGCAATATATATATCAATACAAACACTTCAATTCGACTACATATAATATATATAAATAAATTTAAATTTAACAACATTTAATTACTTATGAACTTACCTTGTACAGAAATGAACGGATCGAAACAACTATTCGACAACTTTCGACTTTCCCCGATCTAACTACGATTTCTTTCTTTCTTGATCTAAATAAATTCAAATTTAACTTATTTAATCACATATCCTTTTAATTTCATCCAAAAACACATAAATGGGAATTTTTCACTTTAGCCCCTAATATTTCACATTTTCTCAATTTAGTCCCTATTTCAAAATAACTTAAAATACATAAAATTTCATCATGATCATGTTAGGCCGAATTTTCCCTAGGTCCCTAACAGCCCACTAATTCCATTTATTTCACATTTTAACCCATCAATTTACAAATTTCACAATTTAATCCTTAATAAGCATTTTTATCAAAAATCACTTAATAAAGCATGATAATCTAACATCAAATATTTATTTTCCATCATCAAACAACAAAAAACTTGAATATTCATCGATGGCATTTCACCAACTCACCATCAAATTCGAAAATTAAAGCATGGGCTAGCTAGAATACAAAGCAACGATCTAAAAAACGTAAAAATTATCAAAAACCGAGCTCAAAACATACCTCAATCAAGACTTCAAAGTGCCAAACCGTAAAACTTCAAAATATTTTCCTTTTTCTTTGAGTTTCAGCCAAAATAAGATGAACATGCATGAATTTTTTGTTTTGTTTTATTTATTACATATTAATATACTATTTACTAATTTACCCTTAATGAATAAACCTAAAATTTATAATGCATGTCCATTGGAGTCCATTAACACTACCAATGGTCTAATATCATCATAAGGACTTTTAATTTAATTAATCATAGCAATTAAGCATTTTAAACAAATAATATGCACTTTTTATATTTTACGCGATTTAGTCCTTTTATCAAATTAACTAACCAATCGGTAAAATTAAATCACAAAATGTTCACACATATTAAATAACATACTCTAAATACCAAAAATAATATTAAAATAATTTTACAACTTCAGATTTGTGGTTCCGAAACCACTATTTCGATTTAGCTAAAACCAGGTTGTTATAATGATGGCTTTGAAGGAGGAAACAATGGCTACGATGAAGGCTTTAAGCACAAGAATAGAGGAGCTCGAGATAGAGCTGGCCTTGTGTCGAGCAGCCCTGGGGGAAGGAGTGTTAAGTGCAGCACTTAGTAATGAGGGTGTCCCGAAGCTGAAAGAGTTTGTGGGGACAATGTCTGCATGTGATGTGGATAATTTCTTATGGAGGATGGAAAACTACTTTCGTGCCAAAGGCATCGTGGATAATACGGTTAAGGTAAGCACTACTTCAATGTTTCTTACTGATATTGCACTTTTATGGTGGTGGGGCAGGTCCACAGATAAAAGGCAAGGTGAGATTAGGACGTGACAAGAGTTCTAAAGTGAGTTAAAGGGACAGTTTTACCTAGAATTTGCCGAGGAAGAAGGTCGGGTAAAGTTGCAAGGGATAACACAATGGGGCACAGTGGGGGAGTTGGTTCGAGAGTTCAAGGAACTCATACTCCAAGTTTCAGATGTGACTGAAAAAGAAGCATTGCTTGCTTTGCAGAATGGGTTGAAGCCGTGGGTCAGACAGGAAGTGGAACAAAGAGGTGTCCAAAAGCTGTCAGTAGCCATGACGGTAGTGGAATTTGTGGTCAAGCTTGGTCTAGGGAAAGACAAGCTTGGGTGTTCCAAGTCCGAGGAAAGGGGCGTATATGAAAAGGATCACAAGGGAGATGTTGTTGATGGCAATGGCAACGGCGACAATGGTGGTAATGGAAAACCACGAGTTGAGAAGACGAAACCCAACAAGAAAAGGGACAAGTTGAAATGCTTTCTGTACGACGTTCCACATATATTGAAGAAATGTTCAAAGAAATCCATGCTTTCTAAGAAAGAGAAGCCGGTGGGTAAGGCCTTGGGACTTGGTTCGAGCACAAGAGGTGTCAAAGCCAATAGGGCCGAAAGCGAGAAGAAGCTAATGGAGTGCTTTTTATGTCATGGCTCGTATAGGTTACGGAAGTGTCTGAAGAACTCTATCATCGAAGGTGATGATAGAGCAGGCAAGGAGTCCAAGAAGCTTGATTCGAGTAAGGGAAAAGCCAAAGCGAAGAGGGCAAAGAGGAGCAAAAAGAAGCGAGTAAAGTGATTTTTGTGCCGTGGTAAGAATGAGTTGCGGAACTGTCCAAAGCAAGCCGTAGTAAAAGGAAAGGCAACGTCTGAGCTTGGTAAGTTATCAGAGGGGCTTCCGCCCAAGGAAGAGGTGAGTTTGTCATCGAACTTAAGGGATAAATTTGTGATGAAAATAGTGAAGCTGGGACCAATGAGGCTCAATTCGAGTGAAACATTAGAGTTGGCTGAGTCATTGACAAAGCTTCCACTTATGAGAGAGGTGGGTGGTGCATCAGACTTCAACGGAAAAGAAGTGATGCAAGTGGGACAGTTGACTAGAGTAAATGCAACGAGTAGGATGGTTTGAGTTAAGAAGTGACGTAAGCCGAGGCAAAAGTCTCAAAGGAAGGGAAAGGCTAAGGCGTCGAAACGAGACTGAGGTGAATTAATTTAGTGTCATTTGGAAGCCGCAACGAGTGGGGAGAATGTCACAGACCGCAGTTGAAAGCCCACGACCATCGCACCAAATGCATCCGATGGAGGTCTATTGTATAGATGGGGATCATTTGGCCCCCAAGAACTAGCCTGATTCGATAACCTGCTGCAGAAGTCTGGTTCTCCCGATAATGAAGATATGACAACTTAGGCTATTTTGGTAATTAATCTTAGAAGATTGATAGAATCATATCTTGTAAAGATTAGATTAGATTTGATAAGACATATCTTGTAAATCCCTAAAATCAAAGGATATAGTTAATCTCGTCCGTCGATGTAAATGCATCTTGACCGTCGATTTTGGGGGAGCTCAACTATAAATAGAGAGTCTCCCCCTCATTTGTACTCACTCCATTCATTGTTTCATTATTCTTTGTGAATAAGAGAATATTGAGAGCATTTACTCAAATGCCTTGTGTGCGCTCTTTCTGTTATTCTTTGTAAGCTTCTTTTGGCATAAATCGTTTCTGTAACACCTCTTACTCGTATTCAACACCGGAATAGGGTACGAGGCATTACTAGAACACATACACTTGTAAACGTATTTAACCGAGTTATAAAAATTCATCTAAATTAAAACTTTCAAATTATTAACATTCTTTTAAAATTCTTCATAATATATCCTCAAAATATTATATTCATAATAAATAGGACCTACAAGAGCCGATACATATTCATGCAGTTTACAAGTCTTAATAATTCAATGCTTCATTTCCATTTCATTCAATTCACAAATTTCTCATGTTCACAATTCAAATCATTAAGTTCAATTTTAATACGTATTTACCATTTAACTCAACCTTTATCGATTGTACCATTCATTTACACATTTATGAGATTCTCAATTTTGCAATGAATATATCAATTTAGCTTAAATAACAACATCAATTCAACTCATCATCCTAGTATAAATTCACTACCTAAGGTAAAACCCCTTACCCGTGTTCCTTGTAGGAACAGAGTATGAGGTATTAATAGAACTCAACACTTATAATTTTTTTTTATAAAAATTTCGGCTGCATTTCTGCTTATTTTTACATAAAACCCCCTGCAAATTTTCAAAGACAATTTCAAACAACTTCAATATTTCCAACCAATTACAGTTATATGTTCAGACATAATTTATCCATTAATAAACACCAACATATTAAACCGAACAATACTGAATATATACATATTTATACCACATTACATAAAGTCATCTATACATGCCATGTTTCCAAAGTATTAATTGCAAAATACCCAAAAAGTTGATGATAGTGTGGATGATTATCTGACGTCGTCCAAGTTCCGAACGATTGATGTCACTATAATCAAGGAAAATAAAACAAGTAAGCATATAGCTTAGTAAGTAAACATATGACCAATAAATAAATTCCTCACATGATTACATAGTAACATAATTTTAATCACACATAAATTTCATTGTTTGTTCAATTTCCAACAAGCTATTTTTCTCTGTCACGGTCACTAATTTATATTTATCTGGAGCTACAGGGCTCCAAATTAAGTTCCGTAGCTCCAAATTAAGTTCCGTAAATTTTCCCCGAAACTAGATTCATATAACTTTCCACCATAAAATTTTCAAAATTTTTGGTTTGGCCAATTAGTACAGTTTATTCTCTAAAGATTCCCCTATTTCACTGCTCGACAGTTCTGACCTCTCCTTACTAAAATTTACTTAACTCCCTGTACAGAATTCAAACAATGTTCTTGTTTGTTTATATTAAAAATAGACTCATTAAGGAATCCAAACATATAAATTTTAGGCCATAATTAATTTTTTACAATTTATGGTGATTTTCCAAAGTTGGAACAGGGGATTTCAAAATCAATTCAACCCTGTCTCAATAAAAATTCAAATATCCCCAAATATACAACTCTTTGCTTGCTCTATTTCTTTCATATGAAAATAAACTCATCCAGCTTCAATTTCATATATTATTCAACCTATAATTCATTTCCACCATTTATGGTGATTTTTCAAAGTTGCCCAACTGTTATTATTCAAAACAGTTTTGTATTTAAATTGTTCTTTTGTATTTTTGATATTTCCTCCCATCTTACATATGGGTTGATTAAGTATCAAACCTAATATTTCTCCTATAAACTTGTCCACCATATATAAATATTCACCTTTCCAATTTCCTCGTTGAACACTCGGAATGTTATCCGTTATCGGTGGATTCAGCACTTAGCAACCACCAATGAGTCGGGGAATCAACACTTAGCAACCCCTTTCACATTTAAGATACGGTGGGATCAGCACTTAGCAACCACCAATTATTTGGGGAATCAGCACTTAGCAACCCCTCAGGAGAATCAGCACTTAGCAACCCCCTTCACATTTAAGATACGTTGGAATCAGCACTTAGCAACCACCAATGAGTCGGGGAATCAGCACTTAGCAACCCCTTTCACATTTAAGATACGGTGGAATCAGCACTTAGCAACCACCAATGAATCGGGGAATCATCACTTAGCAACCCCTTGGGGGAATCAACACTTAGCAACCCCCGTTATATTCAATGTAATTCGGCCTATTCCGAGTGTTCAATCGGAAACCGTGTTTTTCAACACTTTACCACCTTTCCCAACTTAACCACACTTTTTGAATCTTTGCCAAATATTTATTCTATGTTCAAATAAATATCAACATATATCAAATAATATAAAAAATATGTATTATTTCACATGTTTACTTACCTCGGTGCAAAATATCGTAATTTTGCAATTTACTCCACTATCTTCTCTTTTCCTTGTTTGAGGTAGTATTCTCATCTTTCTTGATCTATAATAGCAAATTTAATTCATTTAATGTTCAAATTTAATAAAATAGTCCTCCAACCAACTTTTTGAAAAATTATAATTTTGCCCCCAAACTTTTGAATATTTACACTTTTGTCCCTAAGCTCGGAAATTAAATTTCATCTCTTATTCAAATGTTTTACAACATGATGAACACTTTTCCCTTCTATGGAAACATCAAATTCTCACTCTAACACATACTTTTGAACATTAACTATTTTTACCGATTATGTCAATTTACCCGTTTTCGTTTAAAATCGCTTAGCAAAAGTTGTTTAACATAATTTATAGCTTCATATTCCACCATAAAATAGAAAAATAAAAAATTTTCACCTATGGGTATTTTTCCAAATATAAACCCTAGGTTAAATTATTGCTAGAATAAGCTAAATTAAGCTACCGAGACTCCAAAAACGTAAAGAACATTAAAAACGGGGCTTGGAATCACTTACTATTGAGCTTGGAAGCTTAAAAACCCTAACTATGGCTTCCCCCTTGCTGATTTCGTTCACCATGGAGAAGATGAGCACATTTTGCCATCTTTTTCCCTTTTTAATTCTTTTTATTACTAAATGACTAAAATACCCCCATTTAAAAAAATTCTATTTCACCCATTTCTTATGTCTATTTTTGTCCATAAATTAACTAATGGTCTAATTAACATATAAGGACCACCAATTTATAATTTCATAACAATTAGACACTTCTAACATGTAGAACTCAACTTTTGCACTTTTTACAATTTAGTCCTTTTGACTAAATTGAGTGCCCAAACGTCGAAATTTTCGAACGAAATTTTTACGAAAATTTTTCATGAAATTGTAGATCATAAAAATGTAATAATATTTTCCCTCATCAGATTTGTGGTCCCGAAACCACTGTTCCGACTAGGCCCAAAATCGGGCTGTTACAACTTATCCATTTACTATAATTCTTTTGGACCCATTTGTCACTTACCATCCTTAATCAAAGTAGGGAACGGTTACGGAAAATTGAGTACTTCACTTCCATTTTGCCATAGTATAACTATGGTCTTGCGTATGATCACTTAGCACTTTTCGAAGCCATAGCCCTGCCATGGTCTTACACGGATCACATTTATCACTTGTCACTTGTCACTGATCAAATAAGTGTAGCTAAAGCTACCACTTGTCACTTGTCACCGATCAGATAAGTGTAGCTAAAGCTACCACTTATCACTTTTCACTTATCACTGATCAGATAACTGTAGCTAAAGCTACCACTTATCACTTGTCACGTATCACTGATCAGATAAATGTAGCTAAACTACCACTTATCACTTGTCACTGATCAGAAGTACTCAAATCTGACGTTCTGCTAAATTTGATCATTTATTCGGTTTTCACATTGTTATTTTATTTTCAATTCATCAAAAAATATATCTCATCATACAATATATAATTCATGAAATTAACATGTAATCATTAAATTTCAACCATATAAACTTAATATTTTATTACCTTTCTACACTCGTTTCCTATGCATATCACACAAGAGATAAACATATCATTCGACCATAGTCGCAAGCTAGTGTATTTAAACATAACTCTTTTTGGAACTAACCACATGATAAACCATTTCACTAGAGATTACATAATTTAATCCTTACCACCCTTTTTTTTTATGATCACAAGCATATTTCCAATTAGGCACATACCATTTCAATGCATAACTTATAAATTTAATGTGGCATAATTCAACCACTACTTGGCCAAAGCCTAAGCATGTACACCAAATATGTTGGCTAAATACACATATAGCATAAGCATTATAAGCATGGATGAGCACAACATTTATTCATGTATCACGCTTATCAACATGTGTTAATTCATAAACCATTCATGACATTACTTCATGTCAAATCATATACCGAATTTACCATACATACATACTATGAAACTTTATTTTCACACATGAGCTTAGACCATGATCAATAATGCACAATTATAAGCATCATTTCTATTTCATCGTTTATCAATTATAATCAAGCATATGACCAATTATACACAAATCATTCATATATTTTCCCAATTTTCCTCCTTCTCTCCATTCCACATCCTTAATGTGTATAACACATTTAAACAACATTTTCCAAACTATCACTGTTTTCCTGTATGTAAATTCAAGTTGTCTATCTGCGTCAAAGTCACTAATTTATTTATATATCGAGTTACAGAGCTCCAAATTAAGATCCGTTAATTTTCCTTGAAACTAAATTCAAGTATATTTTTACCATAAAATTTTTAGAATTTTTAGTTTAGCCAAATAGTACATTTTATTCTTTAAAGTTTCCCCTATTTCACTGCTCGACAATTCTGACCTCTCTTCACCAAAAAGTAATTATCTTATTGTACAAATTTCAGATATTGTTTCCATTTTTTTATCTTAAAAATAGATTTATTGAGGATTCTAAAAATATAGACTTTATCCCATAATTATTTTTTGAACAATTTTTGGCAATTTTCCAAAGTCAGAATAGATGATTCCGAACTCATTCTCACTCTGTCTAACTAAACTTCAAATATCTCAAAATATATAACTCTTTTACTTGCTCTGTTTCTTTTATGTGAAAATAAACTCATTCAGCTTCAATTTCATATATTATTTAGCCTGTAATTAAATTTCCACCATTTTTGGTGAATTTTCAAAGTCACCCAGTTGTTGCTATCTAAACTGTTTTGTTGCTAAATGTACTATTTCATAATTTCACTTTTTCTCATTTTTCTTTTTATCGATCAAGGTCAATTTCTCGTCTTTCTTGATTTATAACAATACATTTAACTTATTTAACACTCACATTATTCAATTTAGTTCAAAAATCACTATTTGGAAAAATTACATTTTCGCTCCTAAACTTTTCATTAATTCCTATTTCATCCCTAGGCTCGAAAAATGAAATTCATGGAATTCAATCCCCTTTTCAAGCCTAAACGAAATTCATATGTATTTATAACAGTTCATAGATTTCACAAAAATCAGAATTTTTCCTTTGAATTTCACAAGTTTATCATTTAGTTCCTAAATCTCAATTTCACCCAAAATCACTTCGTAAAAGTTGTTTATTTGCTAACAACCTTTCATTTTCTACCATAAATTTTCAATTTTCAGCATGTTCATCCATGAAACAATTTCCATACCTTGATAACTTTTCAAATAAATCCTCAAAATAAAAAGAACATGTTATCTCGATATCAAAAATATAAAATTATTAAAAACGAGACATGATTACTTACCAATTTATGCCAAGAAAGTCTCTTCTCTCTCTCCTAGGGTTTCCATATAAATTTTGGGGAAGAAGATGATAGAAAAAGATGATATGTCCATGTAATTAATTACCATCTTTTAATTTCCTAAATTTCAATTTAGTCCTTTTCTTTTCTCAAATTCCACGGATGATTCATCGATAAAAATATAACATCTTTTTATTGATAGTCTATTTACCATATAAGGACCTCTAGTTTTGAATTTCATAACTATTTAACCCTTCTAGCTTCTAGAATTCAATTTCTACATTTTATACAAATAGGTCATTTCCTTAATTAATCACTAAATCAATAAAATTTTCATATCAGTATTTTCATGCAACCTTCCTATCATAATGCAACCCATGTCATAATTTTAAAATAATTTTTTCCTCGTCGGATTTGTGGTCTCGAAACTACTGTTCTGACTAGACCCAAAAATCGGGTTGTTATAGATTTTGCTCTACAAATTAGTGCATTGGAGGAGTTCTTAAGGAATCCTCACTTGAGTAAAGGCTGACATAGGCAAGTTTGGGCGAACGGATCGCCAAAGGTTGCACGGATCGCAAGACAAAAGTGTAAAAATTAGAGTAATTCTCTGTATTTCTATGTCTACTATAGAACATATTACACCTTTATATATACAAACTATTTCTCTAATCTAGGAAACTCTAAGTTAGGAAAGATACTAATATTAGGAGATATGATCCTTTAAAATAAGGGATTGTAATAAAAAGAATATTTTCAAAATCCTTTAACTGAAGGGATGGCATATATTTCTATAATTCCTACACTCTCCCTCAAGTTGGAGGATATACATTGTATAATCCTAGCTTGAATAGGAATTTATTGAAAATAGGCTTTGTCAAAGCCTTAGTAAGAATTTCTGCAATTTGTCCTTCTGAAGGAATGTATGAAAGAGTGCCTGTCTTTTTGTTGACTTGGTCAGCAATAAAATGCCTATCAATCTCAACATACTTTGTTCGGTCATGTTGAACTGGGTTCTTGGCATTTGAATTACAGATTGATTAGCACACAAAACTTCAAAGTGATCCTCCTAATTAGCGCCAAGTTCTTTTAATAATTTAAGTAGCCAAATTCCTTCACATATTCCTAAAGCTAGTGCTCTAAATTCAGCTTTAACATTACTTCTTGAAACGGCAGATTGTTTTTTACTTCTCCATGTTGTAAGGTTACCCCAAACAAAAGTACAGTAGCCACTAGCGGATCTTCTTTCAGTGAGATCTCTGGCCCAACTAGAGTCTGTAGAAATCTTAACAGTTCTGTCTTGTGTCTTCTTAAATATTAAGCCGTGTCCTGGAGTTTTCTTCAAGTACTTGAGAATTCTATTTGCTGCTGCCATATGCTCTTCAGTAAGATTAGTCATGTGTTGACTTATCACATTTACAGGAAAGGCTATATTTGGCCTCGTCAATGATAAGTAAATTAGTTTCCTAACTAATCTTTGAAATTCCTCTATGTCTACTAAAGACCCATCTTCTTTGTTAAATCTCAAGTTTGCCTCCATTGGTGTATCAGCTGTCTTACAACCAAGAAAACCAGTTTCTTTGAGTAAATCAAGTACATACTTTCTTTGATTGATCACAAATCCTTCTTTTGATCTTGCCACCTCTATTCCTAGGAAATACCTTAGCTTTCCCAAGTCCTTGGTTTCGAATTCTCTGTTTAACAACTTCTTCAAATTGCTAATCTCTTCCTCATCATCTCCAGAAAGAATTATGTCATCCACGTACACAATTAGGATAGCTTTCTTATTTGTAGAAGTTACCTTGATGAAAAGTGTATGATCAGTAAGGTACTGCTGGTAGCCATTTTTTAGAATGACTTTAGTGAACCTCTTGAACCAAGCTCTGGGTGATTGGTTGAGCTTGCAAACCTTGTTGCTACCTTCAATAGACTTTAAGCCAGGTGGCAATTTTATATAGACTTCTTCCTCTAGCTTGTTATTAAGAAATACATTTTTACATCAAGTTGGTGTAATTGTCAATCACAATTAACAGCCAAACTTAGGAGTACTCGAACAGTGTTAAGCTTTGCCACAGGTGCAAAAGTTTCTGTGAAATCTATCTCATATGTTTGCGTAAAGCCTCTAGCCACTAGTCTAGCTTTGTATCGTTGGATACTTCCATTGGAGTTATACTTTACAGTAAAGATCTATTTACAGCTAATAGCCTTTTTTCCTTGAGGAAGGTCTGTAACGGTCCAAGTGGCATTTTTCTCTAGTGCACAAATTTCCTCTTCAATAGCCCTTCTCCATTTTATAACCTTTAGAGCTTCAGCTATGCTTGTGGGAACCTGTTCTTTATCCAAGGTTGCTGTAAATACTTGAAAAGAAGGCATCAATAAATTATAACCAGTAAATTTTTCAATAGGATGCTTGGTGCACTGTCTAACCCCTTTTCTAATAGCAACAGGGAAGTCATCTAGAATAGTAGACTCACTGATTTCTTCTTCCATTTCGGCAACTGGACTGAAATCTAATTCTCGACAAGAATTAGATTGCAAAATAGTCTCAGAGATATGTTTTCTTTTTCTTGTGTAGACATGATGCTGTTTGGGTGGTGTTGTTTTTTGAAGCCTTTCAGTGGGAGTAGGTGTATTTTCAGAAAGGGTGTTTAAAGTAGGTGTAAGTGAATTAGTGATAGGTATTACAGAAGAATCAATGGGAGGTATTATAGAAGAATCAATGAGAGTAGTCACGGGTGGCAAATCTGCAGGTAAAGGCGAAAATAGTGGCGATTCTGAAGGTTGAGAATGAAGATTAGAGGGAGATACCTGATGTGGCTGAAAATCACTCTATGGCTCCCCCTGAATTTCAGCCGGAGTGAAATAGGGATCCTGCTCATAAAATGTTATATCCATAGTGGTAAAAAGCCGTTTAGAAAGAGGATGAAAGCATTTATAACCTTTCTTAAGTGAAGAATACCCAACCAGTACACATTTTAAAGACTTAAGGTCTAACTTGGACTTATTAGGAGCCATATTTTGGATAAAAACAGTGCAACCTAAAATTTTAAGTGGCAGAATAGAGGAGATAGGCTTAAAATAGGGAAAGTGCTAAAAATATAGATTAAGGTGTTTGAAATTTTAAAACCTTACTAGGCATTCGATTGATTAAATACGTGGCAGTTAATAAGGCTTCCCCCCGCAAATATTTGAGAACATTAATTGTAAACACAAGAGAGCAAGTGACTTCAAGGAGGTGCCTATTTTTCCTTTCGGCAATGCCATTTTGCTGTGGGGTTCCAACACAAAAACTAAGCTGAACTATACCCTTTTCCTTGAAAAAATCACCCAAAGACCTAGCAAAAAATTCACTGCCATTATCAGATTTAAAGAGCTGGATTTTAGACCCAAATTGAGTGAGAACCATGTTATAAAATTTCACAAAAACACCAGTAGTTTTAGATTTATCTTTCAGCAAATAAGTTTAAGTTATCCTACTGTGATCATCAATGAAAGTGATAAAACACTAACAATTATCAGCATTCTTCACCTAAGAAGGACCCCAAATATCATTATGAATCAAAGCAAAAGGGTGAGAAGGCTTGTATGGAGAAGGAAAATAAGATGATTTAGTATGTTTGGCAAGAGAGAAAACTTTGCAAGAAAAAAAATTTGGCCTTTTATTAATGAATAGAGCAGGAAACAATTTTGCAAGGTATCAAAAACTAGGATGGCCTAAATGAAAGTGCCATAACATAACAGTATCAACTTTTTTTTAAAGCAGTGAATGATTTGGAGATCTCAGTATTAGGAGAGGAAGGGAGGATGTAGAGGCCATTCTGCAAGTTGGCCTTACCAATCATCTTCTTCAAGTTCAGTGCCTGCAAAGTATGATTAAGATTATTAAAAATTGTGGAACAGTGCAAGTCTTTGGAAATTTTACTTACAAAAATGAGATTGCAAACCAGATTTGGTACAAAGAGAACATTTTTAAGTGCAATTTGTTCATTGAGAACAACAGTGCCATGTCCTTCTATTTTTCATAAGGAACCATCAGCCATTTTAACAGCTTTACCAAAGGTTTGGAATAAAGTACGAAACAAGGCCTTGTTACTAGTCATATGATCCGTAGCACTAGAATCGAGGATCCAATTAGGAGTCAACTGGGAGGAGAAAAATGCTATAGAAGAAAGGTTACCTTTTGGTTTTTTCATGACCAGATTACCCTCACAAGACCCCTGAAACTTTCCAAATAGTTTTTGAAGTTTAGCAATCTGCTCTTTGGTGAAGCTAGTGACAGATGTGGCAGCGACAAGGCTTGATTTATTATTTCGAGAGTTCTTGGAGTTCCAGTCTTGAAGCTTACCATGAAGCTTCCAACACTTCTCATTGGAGTGACTAGGCTTTTTGCAATGATCACACCAAGGTCTCCCCCGTTTGGAAGAGGGAGATGAGTGATGTGTTAGTAAGGCAGATTCTTCAGGAGTGGAATATGGTTCATCAAGTAGCATCACACACCTTCGGCTTTCTTCTTTCTTGACCATAGAGAAGGCCTCTTGAAGGGAGGGAAGAGGAGAAATAGCCAGGACCCTGCCACGAACCTCATCTAGGTCCTTGTTTAAACTTTATAGAAATTGAAAAAGCCTTCGCTGAGTGACAATTTACTGATAAAGAGCAGCATCTCTTGGATTAGGACAATCATGCTGTGCATACAAATCTAATTGCTGCCAAAAAGCGGTAAGGGTATTGTAGTAGAGAGTAATGAGCATGGTTCATTTCTTAAGGGTGGCTGCCTGATTTTCAACATGGTACAATTAGGCAATGTTATTAGTGCTAGAGTAGGTTTCTCGGACTGCACTCCAGATGCCAGCTTCTGTGGTGTAAAGAAGAAAGTTTCTGTTTATACTCGGGGTCATAAAATTAAGAAGCCAAGTCATAACCTAACCATTGTCACGCATCCACTTTGTAAAACCAGTGTCAGGCACAATAGGATTTTTGATTTCATCAGTAACATAGCCTAATCTTTCTTTGTCCAAGAGAAAAATCTTAACCGATTGGGACCATTCTAGAAAACTGTTTCCATTCAATCGATGACAGGTGATAGTCAAACCAGACGAATCTGATTGAGCATCAGAACCAGAAAAATTTTCTGGATTTGAAGTAATCTCCGGAGTAGAAGAAGGAGATGTAGAAGAAGAAGTCTCGGACATGGTCTAGGTTAGAAAGAAACCGTAACCTACTCTGATACCATGTAGAAATTAGAGTAATTCTCTGTATTTCTATGTCTACTATAGAACATATTACACCTTTATATATACAAACTATTTCTCTAATCTAGGAAACTCTAAGTTAGGAAAGATACTAATATTAAGAGATATGATCCCTTAAAATAAGGGATTGTAATAAAAAAAATATTTTCAGAATCCCTTAACTGAAGGATGGCATATATTTCTATAATTCCTACAAAAAGATTTAGCCCTGTGACATTAGGGCCTCCCTTTTGGGCTTGACGCATCATTAGCCCCAAGGTTGCTTGTAATAGGTGGCCCAACATGTGGAAAATCCATTTCGCCAGGTTCCAAGGCTCGATTACTAGTGAAAAAATTTCTAGTTGCTACCCCTATGCTACCTGCTAAGTGCAAATTAAGCCTAGGTGCCTTACCCATCTCAGCCCCTTTTGAATTAGCAACCAAATTAGCGACCCATACCTATAACCTATCCAAATTTCCATGACCCAACTTGACCACTCTCCTCTCTACCTTTTTCGATTGAACACCCTCGACCCCTTTCCTTTTTTAATAGCTTCATTTTCAATCAATTTAAGGAAATCCCCCCTTTTTGAACTAAATTCCCAAAAAATCATCCTTTAAATATTTTCTTTCCCCTTTTTCATTAACACCCGAGAATACCGCATTGCATTTAGACTCTTTTTCAACACTTACCAGAATTTTAACTGCCGATTTACGAGATTCTTTTGGATTTTGGCGAGGACGCCTCTCAACCACTATCCAAGGGACAAACTCAATCGCGTCCTCCGCCGAAACACCAACTGTCGAGTTTGCCTCCTTCAATCCCTCACCAACTTCGGCTACCTCTTTGTCACCGCACGAAAATGAGCATAGCTCCTTAACATGGTTGTATTGCCCACATGAGAAACAAAAGACAATAAGGACTCATACTCAATCCTCTATAATTTACCATTAATCATAATCTAAGAGATTAAGAGCTTATCTAAATTTAAGAGTATTACCGTCTAGGCGAACTGTCCCCTCAACCTATTGTCAGTATTGAAATCTAGTTTTGCGACCTTCCCTATCAATCCGCCAATCTTTTTAAGAACCTTTTTGTTATACAGATAACAAAGAAGTCCTGAGAGTCAAATCCATGCCATAAAAATCGTCGGGAAAGGCTAGAGTGGGTTGAAATCCAGTGTCCATGGCTGGACCGTAAGATATTGGCCGAAAACAATCCAGGGTCTCTAGGTAAGAACTTTTTCAAAATCTTATTTGCTTTGAAATTTAACCAAAAAAAAAAAAACACATTCTCCACATCCATAAGTTGAAAGGGTTTTGATGGCCACCACAGAGTCGAAATTCTATTTTGAATTTCACCCCAAAAGTTTAATCACAACCGTGGTTTTCATGTCCTTCAAAAGGTAATTTTAAACTCGATCTGAGAAAGCAATCACGAGAATTCCATTTACTGAGGATCTGGGGAAGTCACCTTCTACAAAGTAAAAAAATTCCCCCATCGGCTTCCCTTGTTTCCTACGAGGATTCGACTGAGTTTTTCAGAAGCAAATCTTTCCATGACACAGTAGAGGCTGGCATCACGTCTACTGGCATTTCTACAGTATCTACTCCGTTATCCTTAAACTGGACTTTTTTGGTATTACGACCATCTGTCGGACAGGCACCGTCGTCTTCAATGATACCAGAAGTTGACATCGGAAAGCAAGTTTATCTAAAAAAGCTATTCTCTAACAATTGCTTAATTCAAACCAGTTTTGTTTTCCATCTAGACATTGATATTTGGTTTTCAACAATTTTAATTAATGTTTAAGGTCTAGTTTTAGAGTAATGCTTGTACTTTGATTCTCATGCTTTTATAATCAAATGAATTTCGGTCTGTGATCGAAAGAGATATTTTAAAATATTCAATTTCGGTTAATTTGATCCAGCTGAGATTAATTAACCCACTAACCCGCTTAATCGATTAAACATATCCGCCTGTTGTTTTAGTAATATATTACATATTCAATACTAAGTCACTTTAGTTATAGTTTATCTAATACTTACCATTTTAATAAGTTGCTGTCTCCTTAATCAGCCATTAATTTAATTGTAAAATTATAAAATTATTTTTATTAAATTATAATTAATATTATTATGATGACACATGTATTTTTATATTATTTTTATCATTTTAAATAAAAATAAAAATCAAAATCAAAATCAAAATCAAACACATATTAACAATATTAAAATACAAATTTATTATTCTTCACCTATATTTATTATTATATAAATTTTAAAAGAAAACATTTTAAACATAATTTTTTTAATCTGCGATAAATCTAATATATATATAATTGTTTTGTTATTTTAGTATGTTGTTTTGGGATGATATAAGAAATCATGCATTGAAAAGGGTGAAAATCTAAATTAACCATAGTTAATGGTTTGGTTAATTAATTCACTTAAACGTTGGTTTGATTAACAATTAAAGGTTTTAAAATTTAGATAACTCGATTTATAAAATTTGAGTTTGATTAATGAGAATATCTTTAACTTAATTGACATCAATGTTATCATTTAAATTGACATCAATATTATTGTAGAATGAAATTGTAAAGCTAATGTAATATCTTCCTATGAATATAACTACTTTTAAGGGTTTGGAGATTTAACGAACATAGTTTTCGAAGTGTATAAAAAAATCCATGTTTAATATTTGTATCAAGTACATATACAGACATTGATGAGAAAATTAGGACAGTTCTAAATATATGAAAAAAACTTGGAAAAATTGAATATATTCATATTAAACGCATACTCTATAAAAAAATTCACACGATGATCATACACGTGGCATAGTTTGAGATGATGATGATGTAGAAGTAGGGAAATGCAGAAACAAGGGATATTGTTGTTACCTGTCATTGTTTGAGGGTGAAGCAGCTGTTTACTTGGAACATACTCTATGTATTTTGCTGCGTATGCTTTACTTCACTTCTTTATACACTAATACCCCCCTTTCTTTTCTTTCTTACATTTTGCATTTTGAAACAGAACATGATTCTTTCCTCTTTCCACTCTAAATTCTAATACAATAATGCCTTTTTCTGCAAAAGTTGTGTTTTCAGATGCTCTTGTTCCTTAGTATGAAACACCACGGTACTAAAAATATAAAATCTTATTATTTAGGTCTAATTTTGGTTTTAGTCCATCTGCTATTTTAATATTTATGATTTAATTCATTTACTTTAATTTCATCGTTTTTATCTTTTTTTTTTTGGTATTGAGTGAAGGTACAAATTAATTTGGAGGAGAAGGAATTACATCAAAAGGGGTTGAATTTTGATCATTGGGTGCCAATAAGGGGGCTTACGTTGTTAGTATGCCCCTCTATTTCTATAATGCGATTAGTTCAAATTGAAAATATTATTAGATGTTACCATTAGTCATGAAGTTGAAATTTTCTTTTTGTTATTTAATTACATAATCAAGTAACGCGAAAAATCAATCATGTACTATTGATAATGAATTTACATGCAATTTGAATGTTTAAGAATGTTTTTTGAAAAACTTTTAGGTCTTCATTTTAATGACAACAATTCTCTCTAATATTATTAACTTGTATATGTTAATAACATAATAAAATGGAGATTAAATTATACTAAATTAAACAGCAACTAAATTCTAAATTTCACCGTAATTCCTTTTACTAACCTTAATTAACATAAGATTTTCAATTAAAAACTCCTTTCCCACACTCTATAAAATTGCCAAAACAACCTTTTTTTTTCCCTCTATTTTTATTAATTAAACTTTGGTTGAAAGATAAGATTAAAATCTTAAAACTTTGAGATGAGTTTGTGTAAAGGTTACATTTATACAAGTGTTTGCAAAAAAATGACATGAGGTTGTCTCAACCATGACTTTACATTTATGCAACAAATAAAAGAAAAGTTGAAAAGAAACAAGGATGAAAATGCCAAGGAAAAAAATCAAGGAGTCTGATCTCCAATGAAAGTATAAATTTTTAGTTGCCTGGTAAGGGAAAAGGCAATATATGGTCCCATGGTAAAGTTTAAGAAATCATCCAAGTCCACAGCTTTTTGGCCAGCACAGCTAGTTTAATCATGGCAGCCCATGTTCAAAGATCCTTTGGCACCATCAGTCCTCCTCAAGAATATCAATTTTGTTTTGGTAAAGAAAAGAAATGTATTATTCACAAATGCGGATGAAAAGATTGAAAAAAATAATTTGAATTGATTCATTTTAAATGGGAGAATTTTTTTAGTAGCGGAGATGAGATAATTTTTTGTCGGAATAGGTATCTATTTCTATAGTTCTTTTTTGGGTTTAAATTAGGTATTTATAGTATACAATAATGACTAATTTCCTCGTAGTGTTCATCTCTAAAGAGGTAAACGGTTGGTCATGAAATGTGTTCTATTCTCATGAGTAGATATCGAACTCTCAACCACATGATTAAAGATAGGTGAGAAACGGTAACGGAGCTTAGTAGAGACTCATGGGGCATGACTTACCCTAAAATGGTAAAATTTTAATTTAGGCCCTTTATAATTTCTAAAATTTTAAATTAGTAATAGTAAAATTACATTTTAGCCCCCTAAAATAATAATAAAAACCTTTTAAAAACTATAAAAAGATAGTCTATTAAAATGATAAAATTATATTTTTACTATCATAAAAATGTATAATTTAATTCCGCCTCCTTCAAGAAAATTTTTTGACTTCGCTACTAATGAGTAACTACCATGTCACATCTCATGATTTCTTTTCAAAGGTTGATATATAACAATTTTGGTATGTACTTGACTTACGCGAATATTGTAATTACTATTTTAACTTTTAAAAGGATGAAAATGCAATTTATATGTTATATGATAAACATTAAAATATGTAGATGAGATATTCATATATTATTCTTCCATTCTATATATTAAATGTACATTTGAATTATTAGGAATAGCTGATAAATATCAAATGAGGTAGCGAGGCAATTATGAATATATCCTACATAGTTTTAACATTGACGACAAAGAGTGGCAAGGATGAGAGTAGAGCATGTAAAAATTTTAACTATTATTCAGTGGTCTAAAATTAAAATAATTTTATTTTGTATATTTTTGTATGATTAATATTTTAATGATCCGATTATCATATTTTATATTCTGTTTATATATATCATGAATGTCAATCTTAACATAAATTTAAAATTTTAACTATTTGTTTTATGTAAAATTTCAATTTAGTCCTTGTAATTTAAGATTTAAAAAGTCAATCTTTTATTTTTCAATTTAAAATCCTAATATAATCATTATTATTATGGGTAGTTTTCATCAAAATTTGTCAACTTAATATGTTTATTTTTGTCAATCATTTGGCATGTCATATGAAAATAGCTTAATGGATATGTCAAGTTGACAAATTTTGATAGAAAATACTAACAATGTTAATGAATAGATTGAGTTTTCAAATAAAAAAAGGGACTTATTTTTTATCCTTTAAATATAGGGATTAAATCTCAAATTTTGTCAAAGTATAAAGACTAACAATAATTTTAACCATTAAAATATAAAGGTTAAAACCGTAATTTAACCGCTTTTGTATAAGATATATGAGATCAATATTTGGATTTTACTAGTTCGAACTATTGGTATTATCTGAGTGGTCTTGGATTAAGCTAACTAAACTATAGTCTTATTAATTGCCACATGGATTGCCTAAGCTAGATTATTAATAAACAAATAGAAAATTAATTTGGAAATTGAAATACATGAGACAAATAATGTTAAAAAAAAAACTTTTGTTTTTGACATGTTCTTCTTTAGCTTAATTTTGAGTTGCATGGATAAGGTAGAATAATAATTTCTAGTCAGTTTAAATAATTAAATCCTGTTGTTGTTTCTTTTGATGTTGTCAAAGACAACATTTTATCTGTCTTGTTAATGTTACTTTCAGACTATTTTGGGTAACAGATAAACATGCTGCCGGCAATGGAATACAACTAGTAATAGTGCGCCAAGCTTCTTGGAACATCAGATTCTAAAGATTCTTATTTTGGTATTCCAACCGACCCAAAATTTTTAATTAAAATTTATTTGAATTAAAGTAAATTTTAATTAACTTGGAAATTCACACATCATGATAGTTGTAATTGTAAAATATTATTTAAATAAAAATAAAAAATACCAAACTTGAGAGAAAAATCCCATTATAATGAAATAAGTTGTAATATCACCGTGTTAGAAAGCCTTATTAGGTCAATCACCATGCAAAAGAATTTTGATTCATCAAGATGATCTCGTTGAAGTATTGCATGGCTTCAAACCTGTGGACCATACATGATCTATGTATGACTTTCTGCGTCTCACAAGGACTATGTAAATTACTTTTTATGACCCTTATATGACCTCAAAAAGGGAGACTCTTGTTCTCAACACAAAAAATACAGAATACCTATTCTTTTTCTTTTAGAAGATCATTTACGATTCTTGACCTTCGATCAAACGGCCATCAACAGTCAAATTAATATTTGATCAGCAACACAACTCTTATAACAAGTACATAATTATACTTTTAGCCATCAACAACCGATATAAAAATAAAACCTTTATGAGGTGATCTTAAAGTTCAAAATTACAACCAACTTCTTTAACTATTCTAAAAAAAAAAAAAATCTATTATTAAAATATAGAATTCAACTATAGTTAATTATTTAAATAACTCTAATTCTACAATTTAAATTTGAGCTTACCTATTTATTCAAGTTGAATTCAAGAAATTTGAATAACGTGAACTACTAAATTTAAAAATTAAAAATTTAATTGATTTTTTGAAATAAAATTGGATTTTACTCCTTTTTCTTAGTATCTAACTGCATATTGATGTGTCACATATCTTCAACCACATCGAACAATTCAAACAAGAATTCATTAGGTATCCAATGTCCAGAAATTGTTGTAAAAAAACACAAAATCTTTTGTTTGTGTTATAAAAACTAGGTGTGTGTGGCGGCTGTTAGAAGCTTAATTTAATGGCGGTTAAAACTATGGTATTTCATACTATAACATGAAGTGCAAAATGTTTAAACTAAATAACTTATACTGCAAAAAGCAAAAAAAGTTCGGAAAATGGAGTTCTATAGGATCCTTTCAGCTGCCTTGTTGTCTCTGCTGTTTCTTACATGCAATGGTGATTGATTTTTCTAGGAATAATTTCATTATAGTGTTAATTACACTAGATGTCTCCAAACTCTGGTTTTGGTTTTAAATTAGTGCCAAATTTCAATATGTTTTAATTGAGTATTCAAAGCATCAATATTCTATCAATCGAAATAATCTTTCAACTTAGTTGTCAATTTAAGCATTTAATGCTAGTTAAACACATTAGACCCAATTTGGCTATACAAGCATGCACGCGTTTTAAATATACTCCATATAAGATTTGAGCTGGTGTTAAACGCTCAATCTAATGGCTAGTATGATGGAAGAACCTGGTTGATACTTTGAGTACTCAATTAGAACATTTTGAAGTTTAATGACCAATTTAGAATCTTAACCATAATATGAGGATGTCTTGTGCAATTAACCCTTTTTATTATACATAGTAAATAAAATGTAAGCTAAAACTCTCTTGTTTCAACTGTTTTCTTGTAGCTTCTAATTCCAAGTTATTCCGGGAGTATATCGGTGCGGAATCCAACTCGATGAAGCTCTCCGACGTGCCTATAAACTCGAAAGTCGAATTTCACTTCATTCTGGCCTTTGCAATTGACTATACCAATGACAATCATCCATCACCTACAAATGGGAAGTTCAATGTATTTTGGGAAACCAACCACTTGGGTCCAGGCCAAATTGGCTCATTTAAAGGTAGCAACTCAAATGTGAAAATTGCTGTTAGCTTAGGGGGTGATAGTGTAGGTAGTGGCAAAGCCTTTTTTGCACCTAAATCAAAGACATCTTGGGTTCAAAATGGTGTTTCTTCACTTACTTATATGATCAATAAGTACCATATCGACGGCATCGATATCGACTACGAACACTTCAAGGCCAGCCCTGAAATGTTTGCAGAGTGTATTGGACAGCTTATAACAATCCTGAAAAAAAGTGGGACTATTTCATTTGCTTCAATTGCTCCCTATGAAGAGATTAATAGCCACTACTTAGCTTTGTGGAGGAAATATGGGCACGTGATTGACTATGTAAATTTCCAGTTTTATGCCTATGATAAGCTCAGTGTTTCCCATTTTATAAGTAACTTCAAAAAGCAAGCCTCTAATTATGAGGGAGGCCAATTGTTGGCCAGCTTTGAGAGCGGTGGCGGTGGCGGCCTAAAACCGGCTAATGGTTTTTTCGAAGCCTGTAATGAGTTGAAAGATCAAGGAAAGCTCGGTGGCATCTTTATATGGTGTGCTGAGGAATCGAAAAACAAGGGGTTTCAATATGAGAAGAAATCTCAAGATCTACTTGCTGCATGATGGACGTTAACACAGGGTCTAATTACTACCGTTTTTAATGTAATAATCATGGGAAATTCTGTTTTCCAGAGCATTGTTTAAGGTAATTTTCATGCAGTGATTAACATGATAACTTGAAAGCAATTAGTATTTCAGGGCAGCAGCTGTTATCTCTTGATATTTATTTTATGGTACCTTCACCATATCCATTGCTGCACAAAAATCTTATGTTGTCCCCAATTGAATATAAAGTCCAGGTTGACCGTATCCAATTCTTAAAAAGAAAAAATTTATGTAGTCCCCCATTTTTCATAAAAGCTCAGGTTGATAGAGTTGTTACCGTCAAAGGGTTCGGCCACTCATCCAAGCCTGGCCCATATTTAAAACGGAATTAATTTTTTATTCAAAATTCATTTTTCGAATTTAATATTTTTGTTAGAATTCTCCTAAACAACAGGTAAGATTTTGAGCTTGAGTAGATAATCGGCCCTCGAACAGTCCTACTTGAATGAGATATGGAGGTTCCACATGTATTGTATTTAACAACCCATATGAGCTAAAACCTACCCAAAGGAAGACGTACCCTATTTATACGCTAGGAGTAGGACCAGAACTATATTGAATTTGATATCTCATTGTTCATACTTAATATTCATGTGACAAATGACATTGACAACAAAGGCCTTTAACACATTAGTTGCAGATATTACTTCCTCACCCTCAATCACCAAAAATATCTTCTTTGACTGGTAAAAACTAGAAGAGATGTAAGGTTGACGAGTCAAAAATGAAAGTTTAGCCATTTGGTTAGAAAATTATAAGAGTTTAAGGATTTTTATGATTTTTTTTTCTTTCCATAATGTTCTCCAGCTGATATTTCTCCAGTCAATGCAGATTACTGTGGTCCAAACCATTTTGCAATTGGACCTTTTTGTTTGATCAGAATTCTCTGATCCTTAGTCTTCATATTGGTATTGTTTGAAAATTAAAAGGTTAAAGAAAACTTGGCTACTATATATGTATGTGTATATATATATACATATATCTGCATAAAATTTTCTCTCAATAGCAGCAATGGAATTTCACAGGCTTCTTTTCACTTTTTTCATTTTTCAAGCTCTAATTATCTCCCAGATATCAATCCTATGTACCGCAAACTCAAAGCTTTTTAGGAGCTGAGTTCAAAGATGTGAAGTTTTCTGATGTCCCCATTAACCCAAATGTTGATTTTCATTTCATTCTCTCCTTTGCCATAGACTATGACACCTCAACTTCTCCTTCACCCACCAATGGAAAATTCAATGTGTTCTGGGACTCCACCAATCTCAGCCCCTCCCATGTTTCTTCCATCAAATCTAAGCATCCAAATGTTAAAGTTGCAATAAGCCTAGGAGGTTACACTGTGGGCAGTCAATTTGCTTACTTCAAGCCTTCCACAGTCAGATCCTGGGTCGCTAATGCTGTTACTTCACTTACAAGCATCATAAAGAAATACAATCTGGATGGAATCGATATTGACTACGAACACTTCCAAGCTGACCCTCAAACGTTTGCAGAGTCCATAGGGTTGCTCATAAAGACCCTCAAGAGGAATAAGGTAATCTCCTTTGCTTCTATAGCTCCATATGCTGATAATGAAGTTCAGAGACAGTACTTGGCCTTGTGGAACAAACATGGGGACATCATTGATTATGTGAACTTCCAATTCTATGCATATGATAAAGGAACCACCATTCCACAGTTCTTAAGTTATTTCAACAACCAAAGCTCCAATTACAATGGTGGTAAGGTGTTGGTGAGCTTCCAAAGTGATGTGAGACGTGGGTTAACTCCAGAGGATGGGTTTTTTGATGCCTGCAATATGCTTAAGAGTCAGCAACGGCTTCATGGTATCTTTGTATGGAGTGCAGATGACTCCAAAGCAGATGGTTTTATATATGAGAAGCAATCCCAGGAAATATTAGACTAACTAGTTTATGCTGCCCTATGGGAAAGATGTAATGAGTTAATGTAGTTTAGGTACCAAAATATATATAATTATATATATGTCATGTAGTTTATATAAAATTTTAGCTGCCGTTTGACAGTTATAACAGAAAAAGAAACTATCTTATCTGCTTTCATTTCCTTTATATATGAAAATAAAACCCTTGCAATTGAATTACCTCACAATCAAGAATTTTATATCCATTTTCACAAGTTCCATAGCAGGTAACAACTCTCACAATCAAGAATCTTATATCCGTTTTCTTGTTGCTTTTTCTTCTTCTCCATTTCCTTATCCCTCTCAAGCCTCAGCTTTGGGTGTTTTGTTTCTTGGACTCAGCTCAAACAATCAAACGTACATCATTTCCGCGACTTCTTTCTTCGGTTCTAATGGCAGAGCCGGAGCTGAAGCTGAAGCCGGACTCGGAGCCGGAGCCGGACTCGAAGTCAGACTCAGAGTCGGAGCCGAAGCCGGACTCGGAGTCGGAGCCGAAGCCGGACTCAGAGTCAGAGCCGAAGCCGGAGGTGGATCCTCCAAACAACGTTAGATTTGACATGAATGATGGAAAGCGTATCTTCATGTGCCGTCGTTGCAGAAACCACCTTGCCACCTGGGAGAACTGCAGTCATTATGTATGAAAAACTTACCTTTCTTTGGAAATGAATATATTATATCAAAATCTGATTTCTTGTATGAATATATGTATATTACCTTTATAAGTAGTCATCTTTAACTTGAAATTGAGGTGCAAAATTCTTACTTATCATGCAACATTACGTGCTCTTGCCCACTTACTGACAAACTTGCTTACTTTGAATCAAATTCTTAGATAGGTGGTGGGAAGCAGCCTGGATATCTTTGCTACCCCGTGTAAGCTACTTTCTCACTGACCAACACCAAACTATATTCATTCCATTATGTAATAAAGTACAATAACTACAATCTAACCTTTGTGCTTGTTTGATATTTACAGTGTCAATGTGAAGACCGATCATGTATCGTCTGTTTGGTTTCTTTATAAATTTCCGGTGGTGAATGTCCATTGCAATGGATGCGACACACACCTTGGAGAGAAATTTGTAAGTTCTTCACATGTTATTTTCTGGTATGGCTTCATACTTTATATAAAATTAACAAATATGGTTTCTTTCTTGCGCTTACTATCTGCAGTTTGCACTTAGTAGCCCTTACTTTGAACAAATGCACGGAAGTATTTTGCTTCATCCGTAAGTTTTGTTTTTTCCTTTTCCCTTGAAATACTGAATCATATTACGAAATAAAGCTACTGCAACGAAATTAGAAGGTTGATATTTGAATGAAAATGGGGGTTGCAGGGACCGGATACTGCTTTGGGATGGAACAAAGGAGTATCATCCACCCTGGGAGAACTGAATCTCTCAGGTCAATGTTCACTCAGAATGCAATTTCTACTAGGAAGACAACTGCTGCTGCTTTTCCTTTTCCTTTTTAGTTTACAACTTTCTAAGGGTTCTCTGAATATTGTCATCAAAATACTGTAAAATCTGAGATTGGTTATATGATTGCTGTTGGGTTTGGTAGTTTGCATGGGATTGTGCAGATAAAACAAGGATTTTATAGCCAAAGCCAACAATTTGTGAAGGCAAACTAATTCAAGTGAGCATCTTTGATGTGCTCTTGAACGTGGTTGATATTTGCTAGCATACCCCTGCAACAAGAAAGAGTAACAACAGTTAAAGAAATATATACATATTTGACGTTTGCATTTACCCAGCTTCATTTATATTACTGGTATTTTGTGATACATCTCCAAGGCCGAAATAGAAGCCTACTTGTTATGATTAAGGGTGGGTTTGGATGGGCGATTGGGTAGGTACGGTACGTTTAGTTTACGTTTTGTCTCACGCTACAGTATCGCTACAGTATCTAATCTCACCGCCACCGCTGTTTTTACACTAACCGCAAGTAAATGCACCGTCCATTCAAACTCACCCTAAATATCCCAGATTCATAATTGTAACAGGTAAATTTTGCCCGACCCACTAAACAAAAATAATAACAAAATAAATAGAACTAAATAAATAAGAGTCCAAAGTCCAATTACAATAATTGCCTAAATATAAAAAATTAAAGCCCAAAATATAGCCTGATACAAAACCTTAAAACTTAATTATAGGCCCACAACCAAAATTATCTCTTAGTAAAACTAAAAAACCCTAATCCCATTTGTGCCGCTGCCCTTGGCCATGTTAGCGCTCCTCGTCCGGAAGCCTGATGCTCCTTGGCCACCATTTCACCAAAATGGCCAGCGCAGGCCTCTTTTCTCGCCGTTGACCATGCACCAATACTTGCAAAAAGGACGAAGAAAAGACAGAAACAACAAAGAGATAGCATCAAAGAAACAGTAGCGAAACATAAATAATAAACAATGTAAATATTATGGCTATAAAAGCCATGAAAATCAATGTATTTTAAGAACACGCAATCAGATATAAAAAAAAAAAGAGAAAAGAAATAGAAAAATAAGATTTCGAAAAGAACAGAAAGGTAGTGTTTTAATTTTTTCGTTTAAAAAGATATAATAAATACATAAAAAAAAGGAGAGGAAGGGTTCTCACATGCCGTTCCACCTTCCGCCGCAGTCAAGGACCACCTCCGACACCCCGAATATCTCAGAACCCATTACGGTCCCGACGAGGGTCTGATGAACGCAGCGAGGCTGAAGGTTTTCCTTCGCGTTTTTTTTTTTTTTGTTTTTCTTTTATTTCAAAAAATATTCTATTTAGATATGGGTTTAAATTTTTTTTTTAGAAAAGGGACTACAAGCAATTTTTATTTTTCAGCCACAGCGGAGGCTCGTCGGTGCCGGGGTCAGATGTGGGAAAAACCGAGAGAAAAAGGGAGAGCTCTCGATGTTTTTTTTTTAAAAACGCAGACGTAATAAATTTCTTTTAAGGATTTTTTGGCTTATATAGGCAAGGCAAAACGACGTCGTTTTGGCTAGTGTTCATAAGTCCTAAAATGACATCGTTTTGATATGACCCAATTGCCGACTTAAGACCTGACCCGAACCGTGCAGGATTCGCACGTTTTTGACATGGGGGTCTAATTGTTCCATGGTCCTTTCGCTTTTACAGTTGGTTTCAATTAGGTCCTATTTTATTCTTTTTATTTTTTAAATTTGACCACTTTATTTTATTTTATTTTTATTTTGGTCATTGGGCCATTTATGGGAAATAGACATCCAAAACGATGTCGTTTTGAAGCCAACCCGGAGACCCGACCCGATCCGTCCTAGGATCCGTGTGTTTTTGCGGTTATTTACGACCCTGGTGCTTCTGCTCTTGGACTCTTTTTCAATTTGGTCCTAATTCTTTTACTTTCTTTCTTTTTAGATCGTACCGTTTAATTTTATTTCATTTTCAATTAGTCCCTCGATTTGCCAAAGGAACGGTGCGATTAGTAGGATTTGGGATATTTTCCCAGTTAGTCCCTCCTCCTTTCCGCGCATTTCACTTTGGTCCTTTATTTTGTTTTATTATTTAATTTATTTATTTTATTATGATTTACACTTGTAATTTTATTTAAATTTCGATTCACTCCCTTATTTATTTATAATTGCAACTTCAGCCTTTCATGCATTTTTTTTATTTTACTATTATTTACTTACTTACTTATTTATTTATTTATTATCGCCTTACTTTTTATTTGAAAATTTATGTTGTTCATATTTGTACATTTTTCGCTCATTTGTACTCATATTATTTATATTTACGTTCGTTATTAAGCATCTTTCATTTTTATTTTTTTACTTATTTTAAATTTCCTCATTATTATTATTATTATGTGATTATTAATATTAATTATAATTATGTTATTATTATTACAGTATTCCTTATTTACTTATTATTTATCATTCTACTCACATATCTATTTTAAATTATTTCATTATCACTATAATCAACATTAGGTTTAAACATTTATTCATTTGTATATTATGCCCGAATAAGCTAAATGCACATCACCTTAAGTGTTACGTTCGTGTTTTTTACACGATGCATAAAAAAGGAAAATTTTTAAACCGAGGCAATGTTCATTAGTTTTGGAATTAGAAGGGTCGTGTTCCTAACTCACGAGATATGACTTCTTTCTAAAACCAAAATAATCAAATACCCATTTCAAAAATATAAAAACGAGATTCAAGTAACGATCAAATGACGTTTATTCTTAATTTCGAGGATTTAAGGCATTGTGTCCTAACTTACGAGACATGATCCTTCCTTTTCGATTAACTTGAAATAAGCCATTTTTATGAAAATTAATTTAGTAATGCCTTAATACAAAAAGGGATCGTGTTTTAAACTCCCTTCAAATTTTCAATTCTCGACACTAAGACATCAAGTAATCAACTAGGTACCAATTTTGGGAGTCACGAGGGTGCTAATCCTTCCTCATGCGTAACCGACTCTAGAATCCATTTTCTAAATTTTGTAGACCAAAAATCATTGTTTTAATAAATCAAACCCTTTATTAAAACGATCAAATTACGAGGTGATCCGATCACACCTCATAAAAAGGATTGGTGCCAACTCTCATTTTTTATTTTTTAAAATAAAAGTCGATTTCAAAAAGATTTTGACAATAATTATGGCAACGGCAAACAAACTCTTTCTTTATGACCTCTCCCTCCCTTCAAACATTTGTATTCTGCATTCTAATGCCTACATAATAGCCTTTTTTACGATACTAGTTCTTCTACTCAAAGCCTACAACATCACAGCAGCAATGAAGTTTCCCTTTTCATTTTCCATGGTTTCTTCCCTTGCCATATGTCAGCCCAAGCAGCTCCCGTGAATTCGGACCTTTTCTGAGAATACATAGGAGCTGAATTCAACAACACCGATGTTCCCATTAATTCAAACATTGAATTCCACTTCATACCCTCATTTCCCTTCATAATTATTAGCTATTTTCACTCAAAAACTTGTCCACTTACTGGCCAACTTTCTTTGAATCAAATTTTCAGGTAGGTGGGACGGTGCCTGTATTAGTCTGCCGGAATCCCTAAGATACTTTCTCATTCAAGAGCATTAATTCTATTATGTAATAAAGAAGAATAAATTACAATTTAACCTTTGTGGTTGATTGATATTTATAGTGTCAATGTGAGGAATGATCCTTTAACGTCTTATCGGTATGGCAACAGACACCTTGGCGAGCATAAGGTAAGTTCTTTACATTTTTCTTATTGTGTGCCCATATACCTTTAATAAAATTAACATATATATATATATATATATATTCACCTTGCGTTTACTGTTTTCAGTTTGCAACGGATGGAAATTATTTACTTAATCCGTAAATTCTATTTTCCCCTTCAAATGCTGAATCTTATCCAAAATAAAAGCTGCTATAATCAAAATAGAATATTGGGTTTTGAATGAAAATGGCTGTGGTTGCAGGGACGAGTTGATGTATTGGGATGGAAGTCCGTTGCAGCCTGCGCCCACCGAAACTGGCACTGCTTTTTGAATAATCATCAAAATATTGTATATGTGACATTGATAGTATAATTGCAGTTGGATTTTATAGCCAAAACCAATAATTTGTGCATCGAAACTAATTCAACTCAGCATATTTTGATGTGCTCTAAAACACAATTGATATTTCTTTAGCATATATGTTGCGAGATGGCAAATTATGCATTGGCGAGCACATATGGCAAACAACACAAATGATGAATAGTCCAAGTGTAAAGTCACATGGTCGATTGTCCATATGCGAAAGGGCATGAGGAAAGTTATTACACGACAGGTTTGGAGGATTGTCTAAGCACATTGGTGAATTGTCTAAATGCAAGTATATTTGTGGACAGTCAAAGTGTGAGCTATCCACCGATAAGGTGAACTGTAGGATGAAGTGCTAGCTGGCTTCTTAGAGCAAAAAATTGATGTTTTTGGTTTAATCTTTTGTTTAGTTCTTTTGTTAAGATACTTAGTTAGGAACAAACTAAGTTGATAATGACTAGATGCGTTTAGATGCTGATTTCCATAATCAGTTTGTGTACAAGTTAAGTTTTCTTATATTCAAGATGTTAGTAGGATTAGTTGAGCTCTTGGAAAGTCAAATGATATATATTGTAATCTTTTGAAATGAAAAAGGAGAGTGTTACAGATCAATTCATCTTGCTAGTTCTTTGTCTCATTTTTTGCTTTTTTTCTTAGTCTCAAAAAACCAATAATTAGTATCGAGAGCCAATTGATCATTGAGGGACATTGTTTCTGCTAGTATGCCTTCATCTAGCTTCTCACCACCTCCACCTCTTTATTTCACCGATGAAATTTAACACATTTGGATGGTAAAAATGAAGACTTATCTTCAAGACTTTGACCTATGGAAGGTTGTGAATACTAGTATAGAGCCACCAACTTTGAGAGTAAATCCCACCATTGCTCAAATGAGACAACATAATGAAGAATGTGTAAAGAAGCATAAGCAATGTCTTGCCTACAAAATAGTGTGTCAGAAGTCATTTTTACAAGAAGTATGACTTGTGATACTCTTAAACAAGCTTGAGATAAGCTGAAGGAGGAATTTTAGGGTTTGAAAAAGACCAGGCAGCAACAACTAATCAATCTCAGAAGATACTTCGAAAACCTTAAGATTAATGAGACTAAGACAGTAAAGCAATACTTAAGCAGAATCATAGCAGTGGTCAACCAAATCAGGCTGCTAAAGGACCAATTTAGTGACAGCAGAGTTGTGGAGAAGATGATAACCACACTTCCTGAGAGATATGAATAAAAAAAATATTCTCTCTTATGGACTTAAGGAATTTGTCAACCACCTCACTTTCAGAACTGAACAATACCTTATATGCTTAAGAGCAGAGAATAGCATCAAGGCAAGAGGAGCATTTTGAGGGAGCCTTTCAAGCTAAAAGTAGCTTGGCCATGCCATGTTGAAAATGTGTGCAAGAATAGAGGGCAATTACAACAGTAACCATAGAAGCAATATGCTTAGGCACAAACAGTTGAAGTGGATCAAAAAGATTTAATGTTCACTGCCTCATGTCCTACAACCAGCGGAGATGGAAAGCACTGACTTGTTGACAGTGGTTGTACAAGTCATATGACCTCAGATGTAAGTATCTTCAAGAGAATTGATAAAATTTCAACTCCAAGATCAAAGTTGGAAATGGCCAGTACATTAAAGAAGTAGGGAAGTGAGATGTTTTGATAAACATTTCATCAGGTACAAAACTTGCCTCAGATGTTCTTTTAGTTCTTGATATAGATCAAAATTTGCTAAGTGTCAGTCAATTGCTCGATGAGGGATATTCTGTGGTGTTCAAGAATAATAGATGCTTGATTTTTGATCCTAGTGGTTGTGAACTTATATTAGTGACTATGTTTGATAGAAGCTTTGTTGTAAATTGGAATCTGACAACTTCTGTATCCTATGTTAGTTCGCCAGATGAAACAAAATTGTGACATAGGAGAGTGGGACATCTTGATTGTAGATCCTTAAGTCAAATGTCTAGGGACAAGTTGGTTGAAAATTTGTCAAAAATGAAAAATCATGAGGATGTTTGTGAAGTTTGTCATATAGGAAAGCAATTTAAACTTCCTTTTCCAACCAATAAAAAGCTTGGAGAGCCAATGAAAAATTACACTTAGTGCATAGTAATATCTGTGGACCTATGAAGACAAGTTTGCTAAATGATAGTAAGTATTTTGTCTTGTTCATTGATGATTGTACAATGTTCTGTTGGGTATACTTTACGAAGCATAAGTCTGAAGTGGCTGATATCTTTCTCAAATTTAAAGTTATGGCTTAAAATCAGACCGATTGTAAGCTTAAAAGGATCAAGTTAGATAATGGGACAAAATACACTTCAAAAATGTTTCAGGTGTTTTGTGAATAGGCTGGAATTCACCATTAGCTTAGCAATGTGTACACTCCACAACAAAATAGAGTGTGTGAGAGGAAAAATAGAACTATGATGAACATGAATCGATGCATGTTGTTTGAGAGTAAGCTGTCAATTTTTTTTGGGCAGAAGTAGTAAACATTGTAGTTTACTTGCTAAATAGAATGTCAACTAAAGCCGTTGAAGGGAAAATTCCATTTGAGTCTTGGTTTGGGTTCAAACCTTCGGTTTCTCACCTAAAAGTGTTTGGTTGCACCTGTTTTGTTCATGTACAAGTGGAGAAAAGAAACAAGCTCGATAGAAGATCATAGCTTGAGATTTTTTTAGGATACAACAATGTCAAGAAGGGTTATAGAGTTTATGACCTTTCTCCGAGAAACTTATTGTAAGCAGAGATGTAAAATTTGATGAAGGAGGAATTTGGAAATGAGATGCAACTGAAAATGAGATACCCGAACAGGGAGAACTTGAATTGGATCCATATTGCATTAAAAATCAAACTGGAAATGTTGCATTTGATGATCCAATAAGGGGGTCCATGCCAATTACTGAAATCTATCAAAGGTATAATATAGCAGTGTTAGAACCAGTTACATTTGAAGAAAAAAAAAAGGAAGTTGAATAGAGAGATGCTATGAAGAAAGAGATTTTTATGATCAACAAAAATGAGACATGGGAGATGGTAGAGACTAGTTCATAAGAAAGTCATTAGGGTCAAATGGGTGTTCAGAACCAAAATGAAAACTGATGGTTCTATCAACAAGTTTAAGGCTAGATAGGTTTTTAAGGGGTATAATTAAAAATTTGGTGTGAATTTTACTAAGACCTTTTCCCCTGTAGCAAGGTTAGATACCATAAGGCTGCTACTAAACTTACAGCTCAAAAGAGTTGGAGAATACATCAAATGGATGTGAAATTAACTTTTTTGAATGGTTATCTGAAGGAAAAGATTTATGTAGATCAACCTTAAGGGTTTGTTGTACCAGGATGTAAGCCAAAGGTATACAAACTAAAGAAGACAATGTATGCCCTAAAGCAAGCCCCAAAGGCATGGTATGAGCGGGTTGATAATCATCTGTCAAATTTGGTATTTCAGAGAAGTATCCATGAGCCTACACTGTATGTGAAGAGAGATGTGAATGAAACACTTTTTATAGTATCTTTGCTTGTTCATGTTATGCTTGTGATTGGAAGCAATAATGAGCTGGTTGATGACTTTAAAATGCAGATGCAAGTAGTGTTTGAAATATTAGATTTGGGAGAAATGAAATTCTTTCAGCCTGCCAATACTCCAATTGCTCAAGGAGAGAATTTCGTAAGCAATGAAAATGTTGAAAGAGTGGATGAGACAAGCTATTGAATCTTGGTTGGATGCTTGCTTTACTTGATTGCATCTAGGCTAGATATAATGTTTGCTGTAAGCTTTTTGTCGAGGTACATGCATTACAGCAATATAATTCATTACAAAGCTGTCAAAAGAGTTTTGATGTATGTAAATGGAACATTGAACTACGAAGTGAATTTTATGAAGTCTGAAAAGCTTAAGCTACTTGGCTACTCAAACAATGATTGGGCAGGATCTACTGAGGACATGAATAGTGCCTCTGGTTATTTCTTCACTCTAAGGTCAAGTATTTTTTGTTGGAGCTCAAGGAAGCAACAATCAGTAGCACAATCCACAGCTAAAGTAGAGTATGTTGCAGTCGTTCCAGTTATCAACTAGGCCATTTGGCTAAGAAACTTGTTGAATGACTTGAACATAAACCAAGAGGAAGGAAAAAAGATCAAGTGTGACAATCAGTCTGTTGTTGCAATTGCAAAGAGTCCAGTATTCCATGGGAAAATGAAACACTTCAAAATTAAGTATCATTTTGTGAGAAACGTGAAGCAATCAAAAGAGGTAACATAAGTTCACAATAGTTCACAAGATCAGTTAGTAGATATTTTGACAAAAACTCTTGGGAAGATGAAGTTTGAGAAGTTGAGATATGATATTGGAGTTTGCAGTATGGAGGCCATTGAGGAGTGTTGTGAGATGACCAACTATGCATTGACGAACAACACAAATGGCGAGCAGTCCAAGTGCGAAGTCACATGGTGGACTATCCATATGCAATGTAACACACAGTTGGTGGTTTGTGTGGGTGGATTGTTGGCTAAGTATAAACCAAGAGAGGCTGATTTACACCCTATCCGCTAGGTTAAGTTAGTATTGGTTGTCGCGCCATGATTGGCGGATTGTTTGTCTAACCAAGTATGTTTGTAAAGACTTGGTTGAAGGTTTGTCTTTTGGCAAAGTGTAGGTTATTGATCTATACATTTTGACGTGGTCTATGTGGAGAACCCGCCAATCAATGGATTCTCTTGGTGAGTTTTTTTGTTAGCGGACCCTTCTTTTAGTATCCATCAAATGGTTTGTTTTATTTGGTATGTAGAGTCCGCTACTGGTGGATTGTTGGACCTGATATTTTTCTTTGTGAGCGCGGTGGGTAAGGCTGTAACTGTGGAACAATTTACCATGCTTGCTTGTGAAACATGAGCATACTGTTCAGTTTTAGTTGGTTACTTGTTAAAACCTAGTTGGATTTGAACTAGAGTACTGTAAATGACAACTTGAGGTGTTTAGGTAGCTGAATGACTTGTTTACTTGGTTACTTATAAGTACAAGAAAGGTGTACCACTCTGATTAGTGGTAGTAGGGATGTTTGGTAAAAAGGAATGTCTATATATTGATATGTCGGCCACCAAGGGGTGCTAAATCAACTCTAATTGTTGACCACGTGTAGGGTTATTCCGAGAGCCATGTGGGCTATAAATAACGATGTGGCTAATGTAGTAGGGTTTTTTTTCTTTCTTCTGCTTTGTTCTTATTTTTGTACCTCGATAAGAAGGAATAATCTCGTTAGAGAAGAACTAGCGAGTGTCCAAATAAAAAGTAAAGGCTGTGGAGTGTAGTGAAAGACTTGTGGTGAAACCAGCTTCTTTTGGATCTTCTGTGAGTATCCAATTTGTATGAGTTTTCTGTGAGTCTACTATGAGTCCCTATATACTGTTAGTTTTTAGAATGTCATAGTTAAAGGTTATGAATTTAGATAAAATCATCTCATTTGAACATGGTAAGTTTTTGTATGTAACTATATACATGTGCATGTAAGTGATAAGAAATAAATACGACTTCCTTAGTGTGAAAACTCGATACCCAGATATGATGGGCCACTGGTAAGGCATGTTAGTTGTTATCCAGATTGGCGTATGTCTTGGGTTACTGGTAGGACATGTTAGTTTCTAACCAGCCTAACGTTATGGGTGATGCCATCAGTAGGGCATGTTAGTTGTTAATCATGACAAAGAGCCATGATCTTGTGGGAAAACACGTATATGCACGAAATAGCATGGACTAAGAAATCTGTTATGATGTATAAATATGGGGTCCGAGGTTAGCACAAGGAAGGGCATGGAAAATGGTAATAAAATATTAATCTGGATTTGTTGCATGTAATGCATGTGGTGTACATTCGAAGTGGTGTATGAGATCGCCAAACAGAAAAGTTGATTATATAGTTGTATTGCATGCTATTATTGCATGATAAGTATCAAGTCTTTATCTTATTTAATGTGTTTTAGACAAAAGTATATGTTAGTTATAGTGTTTGGCGTATTTTGTCCACCAAAATAGAGTTATACTCAGTAGGTGTATAGATGCCAATCAACCGGTATGTTTGAGATGATAGAGTAAGTGTTGGTAGCTTTTGTGAAGTATTTGTTCTGTTGATGTTAATGAAATTGTTCCATGAGAAAGTAGTTGTGAACTGTATTTGAAAGATGATAGAGTCCACTAGGGGATACTATCTGCTAGGGATAGGTATCTGCCATTGTTGTATGTAAAAGGGTATAAGCCCAATTGCCTCAACGTGAAGTTTGTTGACTTATTGTTATTTATATATGTATATATACATTCAGTTAATATTGTTCATGGAGTTTGATTAGAAAGGGTTGAAAATTTTTATTTCTGGAGCTCACTAAGTTCTTTCGAACTTACTCATTTTCTTTTTCTTTTTCCAAGTGGTACCTCCATGCAAAGGGCTTATAGAAGGGACTCAACCAGAAAAAACACATTTTTTTTAGCCTCGCTTATGTTTTGTAACATGCATATGTATATTTTGGGGTGGCATGAAATATCATTCTTGTATTTTGAAATGATGTATATGTTTCTTACTATGAATATACTTTACAATATGTTTGGCGCACCCTGAATAACCTATTTGGCGAATAGCATTGAAGTACCTTGCTTTGTCAATTATGGTTCAATAGTTTCAACTATTTTATTACGGTGAATTGTCAAATGTTTTCCTATTTTTTTCTAAAATTATAAAAATAATAAATAAATCAAGTTTAAGCCTATTTTCTATTGTAACACCTTAGACCGCCAACTGGGGGTTGGGGTGTTACATGATAACTGCCATGTGGAGAGTTCTTACACGACAGGCTTAGAGGATTGTCTAAGCACATTGGTGATCTATCTAAATGCAAGCATATCTACAGGCACTCAAAGTGTGAAATGTCCAACGATAAGGTGAACTGTAAGATGTAGTGCTGGCTGGCTTCTTAAAGCAGAAAATCGATGTTTTTGGTTTAATCTTTTGTTCAGTTATTTTGTTAAGATATTTAGGAACAAACTAAGTTGGTAATGACTTGATGTGTTTCGGTGCTGATTTCCATAATCAATTTGTGAAAAGTTAGGTTTTCGTATTTTCAAGATGTTAGTTGGATTAGTTGAGCTCTTGAAAAGTCAAATGAAATATAGTGTAATATTTTTAACTGAAAAGGGAGAGTGTTACAGATCAATTCATAATGCTGGTTCTTTGTCTATTTGTTGCTTTATTTCTTAGTCTTAAAACACCAACAGTATAGTAGCTCATTTGTCCTGGTTTATTTATCTTTCTTTGTTATAAAAGTTGTGTAGGAAATTGGAGTGGAAATCTCATTAAGAGTGCAAAATTTTTAGTATATAATTTTCTAATTTTATCATTTCTTCTTATAATAATTGTTACTATGCATGCATTTATGTAAACAAAAATATCACCATTCCAGAATTTCAAGTTTTCGGGTCACTATCTTTAGCATACTACTCATTTAGACCAATGGCAAATTCAATATGTTTTAGGATTCCATCAATTTCAGCCTCTCCCAAGTTTTTTTTCCATCAAGTCTAAATATCCAAATGTAGAAGCTGTATTAATCCTAAGAGGTTACGCTGTGGGCAGTCAATCTGCTTATTTCTAGCCTTCCCCCAGTCAAATCATGTGTATCTAATGCCGCTATTTCACTCACAAGTATCACAAGCTGTACAAACAATTTCCCACTAATATTTTTTTATTATCTACTTTTATAAAGAGAGTGCTTGAAATATACAAGTCCAATAACCGATACAATGTACAAGTCGACATTGCATTCCTTATATTTGAAACAAGCTACATATCTTCATATATGTATGTGTATGTATATGTATATAGATATACACATATTTCCTTTTATACAGTAGCTTAGTTTTTTGCAGTTAACAGAAAAGGATTTTATAGCCAAAGCCAAACATTTTTGTGTAGGGAAACTAATTCAAGTGAGCATCTTTAGTATGCTATATCATTTCCTTTAGACTTTCACTATCTATATTTTCTTTCCTTTAGGCTTGCATGGCCTTGCTTGAATCTTTGCCTTTCGTGGGACTGCAGGAATCGACAATGTACATTTTGACATCACATTCCCCATATTTGAATCAACCTACATATCTTCGTTACCTTTTAGAAAAAAAAAAAAGAAGCAGCTAATAGCTTTATATACATGAATGTGTTAAAGCCAGAAATTTGGTTTTCCAAAAAGCATTGAGACTTGAGCTGCTTGTGGATAATGTTAATCCACACTTTAGGCTTGTGTATAATCTCTCTGATTTATATTGTGATCCACTTGTTCTAACAATTGGGGGTCTGTGTCATTGTCAAAATTCTATATCAAAGCTGAGTGTTCATTTTGTTGGAAAAATAGATGTTTGGAAACTTTAAGGTATATTCTCGATTAGTAAATGTGGAGATTTGAATCATAAAATTATGATTTGATATTCTACTCCATGAGACCTTTATAATGGTATATCATATGCTCAAAATGGTTGAGTGATGAATGAGAAATTGATACTCAAAGTAAGTGTAACACCCCTAACCCGTATCCATCGCCGGAACAAGGTTACGGTGCATTACCAGAGTTTACAGAACAAATAGACAAAAATTTCAAACATTTCACATCATATAATATTCGTATCATAAACTAATCAAAATCAAACATATTGTCCCTTATATGAACCCTCAAGGCCCAAAATACGTATTAGAAACAAGTCGGGATTAAATCGGATGCTCAAAGAATTTTTTGAAAAACACTAAAATTTTTCAAGCTGTAGGGGTCACACGGTCGCGTGACTAGGCCATGTGATTCACATGGTCAGGAGACACGCCCGTGTCTCAGGCCGTGTGGGCATTCAAAATAGGGACACACGGCCGTGTCCCTACCCGTGTAACTTTTTGACTTGGACCACACAGCCAAGCCACACGCCCGTGTGCTAGGCCTGTGAGTATACTAACTTGCACAATTTAAAAGATACAAGGGACACACAGCCGTTTCACCTAGCCGTATCTCACACACGGCTGAGACACACACCTGCGTGGACTAAAATAGGCCATTTTCCAAGCCATATTTCTCACCCAATTTGGTACCAACCTAAACACAACAATTTACACATCAATAAGCCATAACAAGACATTCAAAACAAGCCAAAATCAAGTCCTAAACATGAAATATCACCACATACAACTAATATGCCCTTAGGCACCTCAATTAACAATTTAAAGACATGTCAACAAGTATCTCAATTTACCTAAATGACCAAATTCATGTATGCATATTAAAATCATATTTTACTTTTTTTCATTCTACCATATCAAACACATAACAAATATGATAAGGCCACTTATATACACATCAAAATATACCAAACACAAGCCATTCAAAGGGCTAGTCTCAACAAAACATTTATATACCAACATTGGCCAAAATAACCTATACATGCCATTACAACCAGAATTAATTTACTGAAAGTACCAAACAAGACTGATGGATAGTGTGAAATAGCTCCGACTAGCTTCTAACCCGTATCAGCTTCCGAATTACTATAAAACATGGAAAATAACATAGAGTAAGCATTTAAGCTTAGTAAGTTCATATAAAACAAAATTTAACTTACCATATATCCATAAAATAGGTAAGTAAACAAGGAATATCTCAACCAATTTGGCCAAAAGCCTAAACACATGATCACGAACATATTAGCCATGAAAATTACATATAAAATCCAACACACATGGTTGAATTCATCAAATAATCATATTTCATGTATTTCATGTAAATACCAGTAATAGTTCATATCGAACTCATATAATCTTGTAACAGAACTGTGCTCGTTGAACCATTTAGAATATCGTTGGATACACGGGTAGCACACACGAGGTGTACTGAACTGTAATCCGCCAATTCATATACATGTATGCTCATATGAGCTGTAAACAGTAAGCTCTTCCAAGCTGAATAACGGAAAGCTCATGTGATCTGAATAACGGGAAGCTCATAAGAGCTGAAATCGGTGACCCTAATGACATGTCATTTGCATCCTACGGATTCCTAAGGTTCAAACAGGGCTTGGTAATTGTCGAATATACAACCGTTATTTATTCATGGGAATTGTACAATTCACAAACAATAATTCAATTTAACACATATAAATGTACAATTTAATTGCACGAACTTACCTCAACGAGTTTATGTAGATACGAAGACGACTAATCCAATATTTTCCTTTGTCTCGTTCTAACTCTGTACTAGGTTTAACTAGATCTATACGAATGAATTTAATTCAATTCAATATAATTCATATTCAATTTAGTCCAACACACTTTTTGGCAAAATTACTATTTTATCCCTATACTTTTAATTCATTTCCATTTAGTCCCTAGGCTCGGAAAATGAAATTCACACAATTTAATCATTACTCAAGCCTAGTCGATTTTTATACCGATTAATAGCAACCCATATATTTCATAAAATTCACAAAATTTACCATTAATTTATTATTTTCAATTTAATCACTAATTGATAATTTCATCAAAATTCTCTTTATAAAAGTTGTTTATCTAACAACAACCTTTCATTTTCTATCATAAAATTCAAAATTCAAGCATACTCATCAATGGAAAAACCCTAATACTTTAATTATTTTGCAAATTAATCCCCGAGCTAGCTAGATTAAGCTACTATGCTCTCTAAAACATAGAAATCATAAAAAACGAGACAAAAATACATACCTAATTGAGCAAAATAAGCTTGCTAATATTTCAAGCTTCCATGGATAAGTTTTCTCTTTTTTTTGGTGGTTGATGGTGATATTTGTTTGTTTTATTAATTTATTAAAATTTTAATCACAAATTTCCAAAATTAACCTTAATATTTCATTAAATTTCCAATGATGACAATTCATCCTTATCCACTAACCATTTTAATGGTCTATTTACCATATAAGGACATCCAATTTAAAATTCTATAGCTATTTAATACTTTTAGCTATTAGAACTCACCTTTTGCACTTAATGCAATTTAGTCCTTTTTATCAAATTAGGCATGTAAACGGTAAAATTTCTTAACGAAATTTTTATATGATATTTCTATCATAGTGTAAACCATATAATAATAAAAATAAATTTTTTTGACTTCATATTTGTGGTTCTGAAACCGGTGTTCTGATTTACTGAAAACGGGTTGTTAAGTAAGCCACTTGTGAATTATGTTAAGGAAAGTAGAAAGCGTAGTCCCACAGTGTTTTGATATCAAATGTGGAATATGTTTATATATATTAACCAACTTGGTGGTTATTGGATGACTAAACTAATGCTCTCCTTTGTGTGCTGGGGGTGCAAATCCAAACCCGTCGGGGTTGGGGGTGCACCTGCAGGACATGGGCGATGCGAAATGTTCGCGCCAATTGGGCCTTTCTATTGAGTTAATGGCTCCTTAATTCACAGACATGTTATTGGTTTTTTTCCTCAATAGAGCTTATCTGTTTGGAATTAAAAGGAGGTAATAGCTTCTTTAATTCAAATGCTAATTTGGGTTTAATGGCTCCTTAATTCACGGATACATTATTGGCTCCAAAATTTTCCCTGCATATTTTTCGAACATTTTTCATTGATAGACGAAGACAAGGCTACTATTCGTTGATCCTTGTAGCCGTGCTATTGCCATACTCATCTTGTTGTTGTATCTTGGGAGATAGTCGACCAACGTTTCTCCAGCACCAAAGAAGTGGCCGAATCTGTCTTAAGAAAACTGTGAAAACATGCCTCAACTACCAGTCTAGTTTTCCTGCCTACCTAAGAGTATAATATTTCAATCCAGTCTTTATTTCTATTTTTTTTCCTGATTACATATATATAATAAATCCCATGTATATATATATCATAAGTTCATGCATTTTTTTCACCATTAAAATCACACAGTGTATATACTCAAAGATTCAACCAAAATTGCAAGGATTTACACAAGGAAGAAGTCAAGGTTCGCATACCATAAGTGGGGGTTAGCATATTTACCTTAGCCTGTGTACTAAAGTTTAAATGTAGTATATCAAACCACTGACCTTAGCAACCATCGCTTCAACTACCATGCTCAATTAAACTTCTATTTGCCTTTGTCCATGGTTGTAGAGGCTCCCAAATGAATTGACACTTTTCATACACATCAAACACATTACAAAGGCATTACTAATATCAACAAACACTATTAAATCATTCCAAAATCATGGATCAAAGCCTATTAACCTCTATACTGAAAACTTAACTAGTTTTTGTCGAAATAGGTGTTTAACCACTCAAACCACACTTCTAAGCTTAGACTTTATAACGCCCTAAAAATCCCTTATATATTTATTTTTGTATGATTGTGATACAAATATCTGTCAGCTTTAGTGGTTATTTGTTTTGGGAGTGTTTGGGAGGTTCTAAGTTCAAGCCTTAGCTTGGGAAAATTTTTTGTTTTTATGAATAAATCCCTACCTCTAGTCAGTAGGTTCTTAATTAGTTGTTGGTAAATTTTTGTCAGAATGAGCATGCTGGTCTGGTGGCTAAGGTGTGAGTTCGCATGTGAGAGGTCTGGTGTTCAAGTCCCTACGCTAGCAAGGGGGATATATTTTCTAGTAGTGTCGTGGAGAGTTTGAGTGGAGCTAAAATGCCGATGTTGTAGAGGTGTAGTGGGAAGTGAATGGAGAAAATTAAGGGATTTTGGATAGAGAGAGTGTGTGTGGTGGACGATTTTGAGGTGTTTGAGTTGTAGTGGGGGAGTGTGGGAGCAGATTAAGGGATTGAGGGGTTATCTGATTTAGTTCAGATTTTTTTTCTCTCTTATTGGAAAATTTGTTTTTCTCTCCCCAAATCCAAATTTTTATTTTTTATGTGTCACTTTGCACATTGCCAAAATTCTCTGATCTCCTTATTTAGTCTTGTTTTTCTTTTCTTTCAGTTTTGTCGAAATTCTCCTTGAATCCTTTCTTGCCGACTTTCATTTTCTTCTTTTTGTTTGCTACAGACTACTTGTTGAATTTTTTTCTTCTCTTCTCTCTCCTTTGGTTTCTCCATTAGTCCATTCATTCTTTAATCTTTGTTGCCACATTTTTTCATCTCCGTTTTGCTTTCGTGTGTCAGTGGTTAAGGGCTGGAGCAATTCGGTTAGCGTTGGAGCAGTGTGGTTCTACTGTTACTCGTTTAGTAGAATCGTCAACAGCGAATTGTAGGAGTGGTGACCTATCTTGCTCGGATTTGTAGTTGAGAGTTTTCGATTTTGAGGGTGCTAGTGATCTCGGAAGTAAATTTTTTTGTCACGAACGAATCAAGTGTGTAAACACAACCCTAAAAACAGAAATCTACAAAAAGCCAAAAAATGTGATTGTTGACGCCACACGGGCGTGCGGTCGCCCGTAGTAGGCTGTGTGATCGACAAGGCTGGCTATATGTGATTCATGGGTCAGGCCGAATTGGGCCGTGTGGGCCACACGGGCTCGTAGGCCCCACATGGGTGAACTACATGGGCGTATAGAAATATTGGGCCAGGCCATGAGATCCATACGACCAAGGCCATTTTAGACCGTGTGGGCCACACGGGCGTGTAAGCCCACATGGGTATGCAACATGAGCCGTAGGCCCATTTTCACTGATTGACTGCTAAGGCTGCACGGGTCACCCATGTCGACTGTGAACCTACTGTAGGGTGGGTAAGTTTACCGAGACCCCTAATTGACTGAAATGATTGAAAGGCTATTATATGCCTATATAAGATAGATATGTATGTTTGTATGTTGAGCATGTTATATACACTATATTGATTATACATGATACCATGACATGTCTGTATGATGCATTGCATTGGGTTGGGAATTGATATTGATTGGAGGAAGTGTATTGAAAGGCTTTAAGCCTAACTTACTGGCAGCTCAACTGCAACTATTGTCTAGTACTGTATTCGATACTATTTGGAGTGTAGGGATGGGTGGGTTGATTATATCCCCACATGGAGTGTAGGGTTGGACGGAGATGGAGTGTAGATGCTGGTTGGGTAGGATTTTATAACCGCATAACTGTCATTGTTACTGTACTGTGATGGGCTAAGGCCCTAATGCTTATTGATACTGAAAAGGACTTAGGCCCAAACTGAGATTATCTGTTATTGTCTGTTTGTTTGCATGGGGATTACACACTGAGTTTATGTAAACTTACCCTTTCTGTTTAATCTGTACAAGTAATCCCCAGACATAGGCAAATCGGTTTAGCGAAGGACTTAGCGGTGGCCACACGACTCCTTTTTGCTATTTGATACTTATTTACGATTTTAAGTTTTATTTTGGGGTTTTTTTTGTAAAATGGCCTCTATGGATTTTTACCTAAAAATCAAATTTTATACTATTTTTTGGTTATGTCTGCTAGAAGTAGGTGAAAACTCGGGTTTCTAAGAGAGATGAATGTTTTATCAAAATACCATGCGCACGCAAACTATTTTAAAAGCTTCCGTAAAGTATAATGTTTTGAAAATGAATCGCGATTTGGGAATTTAAGAAAGATAATGATTTGTTCTAAACGGAAAATGGTTTTAGCAATGATACGGTTTTCAAACGGACATCGCTAGATTCGGCCATAACGTTCAGGCTGGGTTTAGGGTGTTACATTTAGTGGTATCAGAGCCAGGTTGCAAAATTCAGCTATGGATTTGGTTTTAAAGATTTGATTCTCTAAAAATTGATTTTTAAATGACGTGAAACGTTTTTACTAAATGTATGGCACATCGGGTCTTCGGCGTTGATCCTGTAAGTCCTCTAAATTGTTATCTACTTATAAAATTGAAAATTCTATAGACAGTATGTACCGAGATTACTTTAGATAGACTGTATTGAAAAAAACTCAAGTTAGTGTATACTAATTCTATAGTAAAACTTATAGACATTGATAGACACTGCGTTAGGCGAATACAAACTTTACATTTTTTATACTGCCTCTCATAAGATATCTATTAATAAATACTGAAATTGAAAATTGATGCATGAAACTGTTAATGCAGATTAACACGAATAGACAATGAGCACAAGAGGTACTCGCGGACGGGGTATAAGAGACCGTGGTAGAGGCCGTAGAGGTGCTCGAGCTAGGTCTTTATTTTTTGGCAAGTTGCCTAATTTGGATACAAGTGAGACACCGACTTCACCTGTGACTGAGACTGAGTCTTATGATCGAGCGGCTAGGGACGACGCACTATCCCAACCCATGTTAAAGTTCTAGAGAGGGTCGTTGGGCCCAATACTAGAGCTGGAGGCCGCGGGTCGGTTACAGAATGAATTCGGTCTAATGGAGCTGAGCTTTTCAGGGGTATTGTTGGAGTTGCTCCTAATGTGATTGGATTGAGGCCACAGAGAGAATCATGGACGACCTGGACTGCGCCCCTGAGCAAAAATTAAAGGGTGTTGTATCCCTGCTACGTGATGAGGCGTATCAGTGGTGGCTCACAGTTGAGGAGGGCACTCAGCCCGATCGACTAACCTGGGAGTTCTTTAAGACCGTTTTCCAGGAGAAGTATGTGGGGGCTAGTTATGTGGATGCCCGTAGGAGGGAGTTCTTAAATTTGACTCAAGGAGATAGACCGGTGGCCGAGTGTAAGGTCAAATTTCTGAGTTTCAGCCGCTATGAGCAAGGTATGGTGGCGACTGAGTACGAGTGATGTGTTCGCTTCGGGGATGGCCTCAAGGATAATCTGAGGGTTCTGATAGCTCCACAAAGGGAGCGAAACTTTGCTGCATTGGTTGATAAGGTGAAGATCGCTGAGGAAGTAAAGAGCGATGGGTGCCAGAACCGAGAAAGAGGTAGGAATAAGAGGGATTCGGAGCCCTCGAGTTCCGTTTAGAAGCCTAAGATAAAGGCCATAGTTGATGGGCCGATTAGTGTTGGGGCTCCCATTGCTGTTACTGGACAGCCGTTGTGTACTGATTGTGGTAGGCGCCATCAAGGCGAGTGTTAGAAAAGAACTGGGGCATGTTTGAGTTGTAGGTTTCTAGAGCACCGTATTAGAGAGTGTCCACAAAGGTCCGATCTGATGCAAGCTCTGGGTAATAATATTGCACAGACACCAAGAGTAGTTCATCAGCCACTGAGAGGCCAGGGTCAGGCTAGAGGTGGTAATGGTTTGGGTCGTGGTCAGAGAGCACCGGGTAGAGGTGCTGGTCATATTGAGGCGAGGCAGCCGGCTCTAGTTTATGTTGCTCATTGCCGAGAGGATGGAGATGCTCCGGATGTCATTACGGGTACGTTCTTTATTTATGATGTACCTTATACTACGCTGATAGTTATAGGATCCACTCACTCCTATATAACTTGTATCCTATCTGAAAACTTGGCAACGAGCTAAAATGTGTGAAGATCTCTTGAAGATTTTAATGATAAAAACATTAGCATTATTAAAATTCGAAAAGAGATTTTGTGTTTAGAGAGCTTAGGAATAAAAAAAAGGATGAACTAATTTCGGGAGAAAAGTTTTGATTTGGAGTTTTAAAATTTTTTGAAGAATAGGAGGGAATGAGACTTAGTTGTTAAATAAGCAACCCATTTTTTAAAAAAATTGGGCCATTGCCCATTTAATCAGCTCCAGTTTCTTCCTTTTTTCAAATAGGTCATTACTTTTCAATTAAAACCAATTTCAAAATTATTTTCAAACCAAACCTCGTTTTTATAAATCCTTTTTCATGAAATTAATTCTCGGACACCTAATTTTCATTTCCTAAACTAAAATTATTAATTCTAGTTATTCTAATATTTTATTTAATTAATTCCTAATTATTTAATAATATAATCTAATTATGGTTTCCAGTTCACTAACCCTTGGTTTACTTACTTGATTCTCCAAACCTGGTTTTTGGGATGTGAGACTATCCTTAGATTTGAACCCCTAACACTTGCATTGATAAAACTTTAACTTTGCTACTCAACCAAAGCCTTAACTTAAAATAATTTGTACATTTTAATTTTATTATGCACACTACATTACCTCTATAACTTGTATATCTATTTATACTATTATTTAAGCCTTTGACTAAATTGATACAACGAGTCAATCGAGCACCAACTCTGTTAGAAAAAATAAGAAAATGTCCTTTCATATATAAAATAGCTTATATTATTCTACAATGCTTTAGCCTTTTTTTGTTTTATTTTAAAAATAAATAAATATTTTGCTTATGGTGAGATTTAAACTCACGACATTTATATTAATAAAACTTTAACTGCTCCACTCGATCAAAGTTTTATCTTAAATTGTTTTGTACATTCTAATGTTATTAAGCATACTTTATTACCTCCATCAATTTTATATATAATAATATTATTGATTGAGTTGGTGTCACAAGCTAACTTGACATCAACCTAAGATTAATAACAACACCATGATAAACTATTGTAATATATTTAATATTCTTAATATAATGTGGTTATGTGTTTAATTTTTTAATAACACTTTAATCTAATTTTAATATTATACATATTACTTGTGTTTTAAACCACATGTTTCATTATTTATTGTATGTTATTTTTAAACACACATTTTATGTTTTAAATATGTAACATATATGTGTTTTAAATTTTGTAGTTTATAGAAATACCTTTTGTTAAATTTTAAAATTATATATAATTACTCCTCGTTCATTAATTTAGTATACTTTTATCCATAAACCATTAAATATTGAAAATTTTCTTATAATTTTATAAAAAATCAATTAAATTTTAGAGTTTAATGAGTTTATTGTAGGTTAACCAACTAGTTTTAATTGAAATAATTTATTTAATTTTTATTTTTTTTGATTATTTAACTAATCCTTTGCATTTTGTAGGCCCATTAAGAGTGTAGATACTGACCATGAGTTATTAAAGCTGCTCCATACTCAAGGTGAGGATCAAACCCTCGAGCACTAAAATAGAGAAAGTAGAAAGATCATTGAAAACGAAGCAAGCAATAAGGATTTCTTGGGCACCAAGTTAGCTTGAAGCAGAGGGAGCTTTGAGGACCTTCAAGAACCTGAAAGATTTAACTAATTACACCATAAATTAACCAATAAACTTAAAAAAAATAAACAACTAAAAATGAATCAAAAGATAATAGATCGATCGATGGATGTGATGAAAAGAAGAAATAATATGGATGGTGTTTGTGACAAAGAAGTTAGATAAATAGTCTAGTATTTTTTAAACTTGCATCAACAAAAAATTACAGTGAACCCTCTCAATTAATTTGAATTAGATAACCTAACATTATGATAAATCTCCTCTACAATATTAAAGAATTGAAGTAAATGTTCTATAAAAAGGAAACAAGATATTATATCGTAAATTTTTTGTTTCCATTAGAGTATTTTGTTATTAAAAATTCAAGCAAATTACAAGTTAATGTTGGCCAACCATGCTTAAGTATTTAAAAGCAAGTATAAGTATGTATAAGCACTCGACCAATATGTTACAACTTGGAATAAATCCTACTTGAATCCTAGGTAATTGCTAAACCTCTTAAAACTTAGTCAACTATCTTGCAATGTGGGAGAATGCCTCTTATTTTGACCAAAATTTATCTTGCAACTTGGATTATGCATGTTGAGACCACATTATTGATTTGATATACTGAAATGATAGAGGCACTTAAGATTTAACCTGCAAAAAGCTTACCTATTGAATTAACCCCTAGTAAACCCCTTTGATCCTAACACATTTTTTGCCTGACCCATTTCTATTAACCAATAACCCATATGTATGTTGTAAAACTATCCTTGTTATTGACTCTCTTTTTGTCGAGATTTGATTTGGTTAGATGTCTAACTATGTTTCATTCTTTTGTTGACTTGCTGAATTTTATTTTATTTTCTAAAAAAATGAAAAAATGAAAAAAAAAACAAAAGGAAAAAGGAAAAAGTATTTTTGATTGAGCTTGAATAGTTAGTTTGTAATTTCTCTTAATTCAGCAACCGATTGTTTTTCTAGTTTGGTACCTTATTGATTCCATCTCGATTATAACCAACTTTTCTGGCCTTTTCCATGCCTTAACCTAAGCTCCATTACAACCTTTTAAAGACATCTTGATTGGTGTGTCATCTCATTTTTTAGTGGTGGAAAATTGATTTTCAAGCAAGCATATGGTAATGACATTTCTTGTTTGACTGTTGAGTACATATTTCGTGAACCTTCAACACTTTGAATGCTTTAAGTGATCTATAGTGAGGATTTCAATTCTTATTGATTTTGAATTTAAGGAAATTATTTAGATAAGGGGAGACACCTACGTTTTTTTACTTTAAAAATTTCGACTTGGATTGCTTGCATCTTTAGTGTCCTTTTGGTTGAGTTTCCAATGCATGATTGTTTGTGAATCATCTTGAAACATTATTGATGAAAATGAAAAATTGAGAAAGTTAAATTGAATGTGGATTGATGATTTTGCTTGAGGACAATCAAACACTTAATTGTGGTGATATTTGATAAATGTCAAAAGTAACATGTTTTAGCCTCATTCTTAATGCATTTTTGGATGATTATTCAATTTAAAATGGTGAATTTTATGCTTCTAATCCTTTAAATTCATGTTTATATACTTAGGAGAGCATTTGAGAGTAAAAAAGAGCAAAAATCTGAAAATAGAAGCAAGTTTTAGGAGCCACATGGGTTGGACACACAACTGTGTGGATTTCGCAAAATGCACCTTAGAAATGCAGAAAAAACACAATTTTTAGGTTTTTCGGGCATTCTAAGACCTATATATACCAAATATAAGAATAGGGGAGTAAGCCGTCAGAAAATATTAAAGAAAACAACTAAAAAAACACCATTGAAGCTAACTCTGAATCAAATTCCCCTCAAGATTGAAGATCTCCTTTTGTTTTCTTTGAATTTTATTATGAGTTTCTTTATTTCTTGTGGTTATATTTTATTTGAGATGTTTTTATTTGCAATTATGAACTAATTTTCTAAATACCTAGGGGAGATGAACCCTATGATGAATTCTGTCTTTTGATTTTTGTTTTACGTAATAAATACTTGAATCTTGTTCTCAATTATGTGTGCTTAATTCTTTGTTTAATATTTTCGGACTATTAATCCATGTTTGATGTGCTTGAATCAGAGGAGAAATAGACCCTGTTTAATAGTAGATCTAACATAATTGAGTGGAGTTGCATGCAATCTTAGAAATAGGACGACATAAATCTATTAAATTAGAGTTAAATCTAATAGAGGGATCCATAGATCGAGTGAATACAGCAATAGGGGTTTTAATTTGAGAGAAATTTCAATTAATCAACCTAGAGTTAGTTTGTCTTAATCTTGAAGAGAGATATTAGCATAATTTAGGGATTTCCACGAATCAATATACTTAGAGAAGAAATTGTGTAACATAGATTGATAATGACAGATGAAGTCTAGGTGAATTCTTTCTTGGGTATTGTCTCGCTTCTTAGTTGTTTACTCGATTATTTTTTTGATTTTTTCTTTGTCGTGTTCTTTAGTTAATTAATTTAGTTAATTTTAATTTTAATTTTAATCAATCACTCCAATATGTCGGTTAAATAATAGAGAGACGATAATTACTAGTACTTTTAGTCTTCATGGGAACTATATCTTTGCTCATCGTAGTTATACTATTAATTGATAGGTGCACTTGCCTTTGTTGAATTTTTAGTTGGTTTACGACTGCAATCAGTGTCTCAAGCAAGGTGGAGTCAAAAGCCGAAACAGGGGCGATGTCATGATGAGAAAATGCCCAATATTGCAACAACGCAATGAACAGAGGCCTCATCTTGATGAAGAGTCACACAACGTTGCTACGACAAAAAAAAAATTCTGATTGTTACAAGTGTAAAGCTATTTCGGATCTATTTGGGGCTCCATTCGACCTTAAGGTACCCTCACCATTTCAGTTAACTAATTATAACTTGGCTCGTGATAGGAAAATGTGAGAAATCTGAACACCACAAAAATATTATGAAAGAAACCTAGTGGCTTATGCTCTAAGTGTTGCCGAGAGCAGAGGCAAATCTACGGGCCTGACATGGGCCCCGACCCTCCAAAATGGAAAATTGCTATTTAGGCCCTTTATTTTTTTAAAATTTTAAATTAGTAAAGGTAAAATTACATTTTGGCCCCATAAAATTATAAAAATTCGATTTAATCCTTTAAAATTTATAAATATATAGACTATAAAAATTTTAAAATTTCATTCGACCCCCTAAAAAGTTGTTTTGGCTTCACCCCTGGCCGAGGGTATTGATTCAACTGATCCTTCATGTTATTATGAGGTAGTTCAAGCCTCTAACTTTAGCAAATTGCTCATTTTAATGAAAGAAGAAACATAATCGCTTCAGAAGAATAAGACTTGCAGGCTAGTTAAACCACTCACTGGTAAAAGAAGCGTTGGTTACAAATAGGTGTTTAAAATGAAGGAAGGTTCGGGTCCTAACAACACTAAGTACAAGGCAAGATTGGTTGCAAAGGGCTACAATCAAGTGGGGGGAGTTGAATTTCATGATGTTTTCTCTCCAATTTTGAAACATACATCCATTTGGGTGCTTTTGGCCCTTGTTGCATCAAATAATCTTGAGTTAGAGTAGTTTTATGTAAAGACTGTTTTCCTTCACAGTGATCTTGAGGAGGACATCTACATGCAATAACTTGAAGGCTTCAAATTTGAAAGTAAAGAAGATTATGTTTGTCTCTTACAAAAGTCTTTGTACTGTTTGAAGCAGTCTCCTCAATAATTGTATAAAAATTTTGACTCCTTCATGTTGAGTAATGGTTTTTCTTGAAGTAAGTATGATAGTTGTGTTTATCTATAATGTCTTTGTAGCATCCCATTTTTAGTGGTGTCAGAAATAGTGGTTTCAAGACCACGATTTCGATGAAGGAGTAAATATTTTAATATTTATTTAAGGTCTATGGGGTTATATTAGAGTTGTATTGAAGTTTCGTTAAGAAATTTTAAAGTTTAAATAGTTAATTAGGTAAAAGGGATAAATTGTAATAGAAGCAAAATTTCAATTCTATTAGTTTAATGGGTTATTTGGCTATGGAAAGGAAAGGTAATGAACTTAGATAATAATTATACCATATATGTTGATAGTGGACACATTATGGACATGTTTATGCTAGTATTTATGTTATAACTTAAGGGTAAAAGAGTAAATAATTAAATAAGCATGAGATAAATAAAACAAAGGCTATCATCTTCTTTCTTTTTACTTGTTAAATCGAAAGCACCATTGAAGGGGGAGAAAAGCTTCAGTTTTGTTAATTCACTTGCATGGTATGTAGTCAAGTCCCGTTTTAGTAACTTTTATGTTTTTGAGTTCATTTTAGCTTAAACTAATTAGTCCGAGGGTTAATTTGAAAATTTATTAAAGGTTGAGGGATATTTTAGGAATGAAGTTGATGAATTTATGATGTTAATTGATAGATTATTAAACTTGGTTGTTAAATAAACTTGTTTTGTTAAGTGATTTTTGATTAATTTAGGGTTAAGGACTTATTTGCTTAAAGTGTAAAATTCCTTGGAATTTATGTGAAATTTGAGTAAATATGGGTTGTTTAGGTCTCATAGTAAAATCGGTTAGTATGCTTTAGTTAGAAAAATGGTAAATTTACAAGTTAAGAGTTTAGGGACTAAATTGTATGAAAGTTAAAATAGTAGGGTAACTTTATAATTTCTTGATAATATAAATTATAGATTGAATTGAATACTTGAGGTTATTTGAAGTACTTAACTGAATGAAATTATCTATTTAGATCAAGATAAACCACAACCGGATTTAAATCGGGGAAAGGCAAAAGTTTTGGATTAGTCTCCAACTCTACTTTTGCGACTATAGTTATCGACGTAAGTTCGTATGAATTATAATCTTACTAATGACATTTTGATTGATTGTTTTTTAAATTATGTTAGTTATAAACTGACTTGAATATATATATCGATGTTTTGAATATTTGACTGTTAAATAATCCCGTTTGAACCTTAAGAATTCTTAAGATACGAATGACATGTCATTACCGATTTCATGTTTTGGGTGTTGGTCTTGAATGTCCTATCGATGGTTGAGGTCCTACATCGTGTGAGTTCTTCACAACTCGTGTGAGTAGCATTGTGTAGCTAACAGTCTGACCCACAACTCATGTGGGAGGCCCATTTCACAGCTTGTGCGAGCAATATTGAGAAGGAAAGGTTATGGTTATATGGAAAGGCATGTTATGTGTAAGCATTCCCAAGTATCCAATGTAATTCTAGATGGTTCAATAGGTAAGTTGAGGTTATGGCAAGACATGTATGAAATTGTATAATTGTTCATAATCTTATGAAAAGGTAAGTTGATGAATGGAAATGAATGGAATGGAATGGAACCAAATAAATATGTGATGAATGATATGTACATGGAAATTCACTTATAATATGGTTGATTTTCTATATGTGATATGTATAAGCTTACTAACTTGTGAGTTTGGTGGTGTTTATAGGATTATATTAAGCTTATGAGTATGGTAATAAATTTATGCATACTTCATAAAATGAGTTTAAGAAGGGTAAGTTTATGTTTGAATTTATATGAGCTTACTAAGCACTAGTTGCTTACGTAGTTATTTTTCTCTATTTCGTAGATTGTCAGAAGCTCGACCGGTTGGAAACTTGTCGGAGTTCTATCACACTATCCAACAATCACTTTGGTAATTTTTGAGTTATTTTGGCCAATGTTATAAATGGCATGTGTAGGAATTTTTATAATGAAAGTATTTGAGTATGCTAATGATCAATTTGGTATGAGTATGTCTTTTATGCATACATTTTGATTGTGTGGGCTTATGGTGTAGTTGGTTTGTCTATATATTAAAAGCCATATGCATAAGGTGATTTTGGCATGTTTTAACGGAATGTGAATGGTTTGACAATAGATGCCATTAGGTAGCTAAATTGACTATGTTTTGTGCTTGAGATGTGACATTATAGCCTTGTTTTGATTAAAGTTATTTTGGTATAAATGTGGTGCCTTTGAATAACATATTGGTTAGGAGAAATAGGTTGATTGAATTGGTATGTTTATGAGTTTGAAGTGTGTTTAGATCTATTGAATGTATGCACTAATGAAGTAGATTGTTGGGCAAGTTTTGGACTTTAAATGGCTTGTTTTAGAGTTAAATTATGGACACATGGCCTGGGGCATGGGTTGTCACATGGCCGTGTGATACACACGGCTTGGTTACATGATCGTGTGTATCAAGTTAGTGAGTCACATGGTCTGGCACACCGTCTGTGACACAGCCGTGTGAATCAAGTTAGTGAGTTACATGGTCTGGCACACGGCCTACGACACGACTGTGTGACCTTAGTTAGTGAGTTACACGGTTTATGACATGGGCTGGGACACGATCTTGTGTCTTATTGTTCGAATACCACATGGTCTGGGCTATGTCACACGGCCTAGCCACACGGTCGTGTGACCCCTGTTTCAAAATTTTTAACTTTTTCCCAAATTTTTTGTATTATTTTAAATTAGTTCCAGATTGATCCCGATTTGTTCTTAGGGCCCCGAATGCTCGTTTTAAGGCCCAAATGTGTATGGTTGCTAGATTTGTAATGAGTTTTATATATTAATATTAAATAGCATTATTTGTTTTGAATTGTACAGTAATGCTTCGTAACCTTAATATGGCTACGGGGATGGGTTAGGGGTGTTACAGTCTTAATGGTAGTTCTTTTATATATTTGTTTCTTTACGTTGATGATATGTTAATTGCGGCTAAGAATCCATTTGAAACTGATCACCTTAAAATCATGCTTAACTCTAAGTTTGAGACGAAGGATTTAAGTGGAGCAAAGAAAATTTTAGGGTTGGAAATTTTGAGAGCTAAACATTTTGGGAGTTGTTTTTATCGCAACAAAGGTACATCAAGAAGATCCTTGATCAATTTGAGAGTAAGATGCAAAACCGGTAAGTACTCCTTTAGCTGCACACTTTAAAATCTCAATTTCAAATTTCCTACAGAATGAAAAAGATGAAAGGTACAGTCAAAAGTACCTTATTCAAGTGTTGTTGGAAGCTTGATGTATTCAATGGTATGCACTCGTCTCGATATTGCACATGTTGTTACTGTTGTTAGCAAATACATTGCAAATCTTGGTATGTTACACTGACATGCAAATAAGTGGATTTTTAAATATTGACGGGGTACTTCTAACATGTGCTTAGAGTTTGAAAGAACTCAAAAGAGTTTAGTCGGATATGTTCATTCTGATTATGCAAGAGACTTAGATCGAAGAAGGTCTTTCACAACTTACCTATTTGCTTTTGGGAATTGATTAGTTGGAAAGTGACACTACAAGCTACAATGGCTTTGTCGACTACTGAAGCATAATACATGGCAATTACTGAAGCAGTAAAAGAAGCAATTTGATTAAGGGGCCTATTCAGTAAACTGGTAAGTCAAAAATGGGTAATTGTCGTATATTGTGATAGTCAAAGTGTTATACATTTCACCAAAGATCAAATGCATCACGAGAGAACGAATCACATAAAAATTCGTTATCATTTTGTTCGAGAGGTGATCAATCAATGGGATATTCAGATTCTTAAAATTGGCACAGAACACAACCCGACTGACATGTTGACAAAGAGCCTTCTAGTTTCAAAGTTCGAGCATTGCTTAGACTTGGTAAGTATCCGATGAAGAATCAATTAAGCTCGTAACAGGGCTCGACAAGGGAGTTGGTCCGAATATGAGTCAAGGTAGAGATTTGTGGGAGAATGCCTCTTATTTTGACCAAAATTTATTTTAGTTTTTCTTCTCCTAATTAAACTTTGGTTTTAGTTTCCCACTTAAACTCTAATTAACCTAGAGTTGTTGTAGTCATATATGCTACGAATTTCAGCCTATAAATAGGCCTTAATTACTCTAGGTTTTACACAACAAAAATATTTAGATTGAGAGAATTTTGTTCTTTGTTTCGAAGGATTTTTCTTGTAGGGCTTCAGATTTTCTTTTAATTCTCTCCATCTTTTATACTCTTATTTATTATAGTAAAATCTCCTATTGCCTGTGATTTTATTTATCCTCTTTTGAGGAGTTTTTCTACGTAAAATTTGCGTGTTCAATCTTTTCGATTCTTATTTTCTTCACTTTGTTAGTTGTTTAATCGGGTTTATCCTCTACATGCAAAATAAGTAATATTGTCACATCCCAAAATTCTATTAAATGTCGCTAGTTATTAAACAAGCATGTGAAGTGGTGTAGTGGTTAAATAGCTTTAGTAACTCCTAAAAGGCAAAAGTTCTAGCCTTCATAATATCATTTTATTTTTTCAAAATTCATGCAAAATTTAGTAACCTTTTCCATGCAAAAAACCGTCCATCCTTTGCATGTAACTCCTACTCATCATTTTTTTTTTGTAATTCCACACTTTGAATTTTGAAAAGACAAAACTCCCAAAGTTCTTGTGAATTACTTTTCCTAACTATCTTATCTCACCTCTAGAATGCTTTGTTGGGACCTTACCCTTGGTGACCATCCATTCTTCCTCCTCTCACACTCTCATTTTGTTTTTTTACCATAAATTTTTCTCTCTTTTATCCTCCTTGTGCTGCCCATATTGGCTCTCGTCATTGCACTTTTATTTTATTTTTACTTAATTTTCCAACTTCAAACTGAAACACCACCCCAAACCACCAAATCACCACCATAGCACCACCACATCACCACCACACTGAAACCGAACAAATATTTAAATTTGACCACCCAAAAACACATTTCTTTACTTATTTTTCTTCTCTTTTATTTTTATTTTCTTTGATCATCTTTTGGAAAACTTCATTTCTTTTCTTCTACTGAAATTGCCAAATGCTTTTTGGAGTCTTCTTCAATCTTAGAAATATTCTCAAATTTTGGGTAACTCGTATCTTTTACTTTCTTTTTAATTTGTATTCTTTCATCTATTCTATTTTCATGTCATGAATACTAATCCAATTCTTGTAAACTTTTCATTAAAATAGATTCTCTCATCAATTCAAGTCCTCAACTATAGAAGTGTTCATTTTGGTTCAACTTGGAAATAAAGGAGTAAGTATTAAGTTGTGAAGTTGTAAAGTTTTGGATAATTTTCATCATGGATGATTATTTTATTGGAGAAAAAGAATACTAATTTTATGAACAATATCTTTAGGTGCGAATCAAAGCCTAATTCTTTTGGATTGGAGGCGATTAAGCATTAGTTGGATTTACAATTCAAATTAATTAAGGTGTGCATTTTATGCAAGTTAAAAACATAATGTTTTAACTAAAAGTATATCGTTTTATTATACAATTGAAAACATTATGTTTTGTTGTAACAAGTGAATGACTTTATGGTTTCAAGGTAAGTCTTCTTACTTGAGATGTGACAATTATTATTATGATTTGATAATTATTTTCTAATCTCATGTTGTGCAAAAATCATGGTTATTTGTTTATTGAAGTAACATGGATTACCATGTATATTGAAACCTACATGATGTATATGAAAGCATGATTATCATGTTTATTGTTTTGCTATATGATTTGTATGCCATGATGCATTATATGGGGTTGGGACATGTGTAAGGAGGAAGATGTGGCAGTACTAATCTACAAATTTAGTGGTTATCCACGACCTACAAGGTGGTTTATCCACAACCTACATGTTTTAGTAGTTTGCTTGCAAATTTGGTGGTTTCTTCCACATATATGTTGGTTTGTTTTGGATGGATGAGTTCTTGGGAGTTCCTTATGGTGTGTAGCAGAGATAGGTAAGATATTTTAAAAGAAATTGCACAATTGTTTTACAAAATTTGCATTGCCACGGACATGTGCATAAAATTGACTATTTTGTATGATATGTATGTGAATATTGTTATTTAATTTGTTATGAAATTCACACTAAGCTTAAAAGCTCACTACATTAGTTTTATAACCTTTTCAGATGATTCACGGATATAGGACTTGGATTCAACATGTGGAGGAGTCTCTCGGATGAATTCATTATTAAAAATGGTATATGAACTTTTCGAGTTGTTATTTTGGACATTGGACATTAAAATTTTAATGGGATATTTTTACTTTTAAAATTATAAATTATCAATGCTTGATGAACTTAAAATATTTTAAATTGTTGTCTTTGGAATTATTATGATTTTTATTTTCTTTTAAATTTAATAAATAATTTTCTAAGTATTTACAAAGTCGATTTAAAGCTTTTATCAAAATCACTAAGACTTATTTAAAGATATTACAAATTCTTTATTTCAACCTTTTAAAACGATAACTCGATAAACAATGAAATTTTTCAAATGTTGCGCTTTAATAAAAGTATTTCAAAACTAAATAAATTAGTATTTAAAATTTTAAGTTTTTCACAAAACTACTTAAACACAGATGCTTTTATCGGTAATAGTTTTTAATGGGTTTTAATGTAAGTTTCAGAATTTGACCGTAATGTCTAAGTTAAATTTGGGGTTACAAATATAAATTTCTTTAAACCCATTTAAACTCTTATGCTTGAAGCTAAAGTGAACACTTCATAATAAATAAATCTAAAAATATATAAGACCTAATGAATATATAATTGAATCAAATATAAAATATAATTTAAAAGCTAAAAGAAACTCTAAAGCTCCTCATTCACATTTTAATCTTGTTTAAATTTTTTTCCATTAAAATGACTATAACTTAAAATCTTGGACGTAAAGTGAAGTGATTCAAAGTGTTATTTGAAGTTAAGAGACAACTTTTCTATTTATCGGAAGATATCTCTATTAAAAAAATACTAGAATCACATTAAAAAATATGTCACAAATTGTTTGATTTTCTATTCTTAGAAAAATGATAAGATTGGTGAACTTATTTGAATGAGTTTAATTTAATAATATTTTCGCTTAAAATGATTGTGTTATCAAAAGTAAAACCATTCTTATAATTTATATAATAGCTTTTAAATGTAGAGAACTTTTATCCCTTTTTTAATGAAAAAATTAATTTAAAACTTTAAAACTTAATGATTTAATTGTAGATTAACAAATTATATTTTAATTAATTTTTAAAATTTTATCTATCATTTGAAAATAAATAAATTATAATTTCATATTAGCTGTGTTTGCCCGCGAGATTCTATTGACCCTTGACCGTTATAACTGAAAAAGAAGCTTTCTTTATGCTTTCATGTTGTTTGTATAGAACCCATGAAACCATTCCCATTTCTCCTTCAAAGAACCTTAAAATTCATTTCAGAAAATTATAATTGGGAAATAGCTACATTCAAGAACCCTCTTTGTTGCTTTCTTCTCCATTTCCGTATCCCTCTGAGGTCTGGACTTTATAAGATAACTATGGGTGTTACTTGGACACAGCTGAAATCATTTCTGAAAGTACTTGTTTCTTGGATTCCAATGGCGACACCTCCAAACACCGTTAGATATAAAATGAATAGTGGAAATCGTTTCTTCATATGCCGGAATTGCAGAAACCATCTCGTCACCTGGAACAATTGCCGTGGCCGTGTATGTCCATAAACTCTCTCTCTCTGTGTATATAAAGATTCTTATTTTACTACTGGAACTTCAGTTCTTGATTGTGTCTGTACAAGAAAAGAATGATAGGATGGAAGCTTATCGCTTAAGTTTTTAACCTGTTAGTGATGCGCTTTTAAAGTCCTTAAAGTTCCATTGTGACTTGTTTATCTTGGAAACCATATTTGCATTCCAAATGTTCACGTCATGTGAGGTTTTTTTACAGAATCATTGAATGAGCAGTGTTTGCTCTGCTCAAATCCTCTGTTTTTTCTTCTCCGATACAACTATACTCCCTTTATATGTCGTCATCTTTAACTTCAAACTGAGGTCCAAGATTATACAAACAATATACGTTATGTGGTCTTGCAAGAATAGTCAATGACTTGATTACTTTGAAACAAAATTTTCAGGTAAAAAAACGGGAGGCGAGAGGATTTCTCTGCCACGATGCGTAAGATACTTATCTCATTACATTCCATTAAGTAGTAAAATACTATACATATTACAATTTAGTCTTTTGTGGTTTCTTGGTATATGTAGTGTCAATGTGAGGACCGATCCTATATCGACTCATAGGTTCCTTTTTAATTTGCCAGTGGTGAAAGTCCGTTGCAATCGATGCAACATGCGACTTGGCCAGCAATTTGTAAGTTCTTTCTATTTTGGTTCTTGCGATGATCTGTCTGAGTCGCTTTATGTCTTTAATACTGATATTGCTGTTTTCAGTTTACACTTGATAGTCTAAGGCCTCTCCCTAATCTAATGGAAAGAAGTTTTTTACTTCAATTGTAAGTGCCTTTTTTTTTTGCTTTGAAATACTTAAATCATATTGCGAAATTAGAATGAAAATGGCGGTGGTTACATGTAGGGACCGGTTGCGGTATTGGGATGGAACCAAATTGATTGATGCACCGCACGACGATAGGCTACTGAATCTCTCAGCTCAAAGTTCACTAACAAAGCGATTTCTATTACTGCTTCTGGTTTCCTTTTTCCTTTTTGGTTTTGTACTTTATTGGGTTCGCTGAATACTCATAAAAATATAGTAAATGTGAGAATGGTAGTATAATTGCAGTCGGCTTTTGTAGTTTTCATGGATTTTATAGCGAAAGCCAACCATTTTGTGCTGGGAAACTGATTCATTTGAGCATCTTTAATGTGTTTTAAAAACATCATTTTACATTTGTTTAGTATATAAATTGCTCCTCTTTTTTCCTTTTTCTGGTTTTGTTGTCTTTCTTTCTCATAAAACTTAATATCTATGCATGTATTTTGTTGTTAGAAATATGTTTGATCAATGCCTAAATAACATTTTTACGAGAGTAATTCGTCAACCCAAAGCCTACATTATTTCTAAGCTTTTCATTGCCCTTTTCCTTTTCCAAGTTTTCTTCCCTTGCCATATGTCAGTCCAAGCAGCTCATGTGAACTCAGACCTTTTCCAAAAATACATATGAACTGAATTCAACAACGTTAAGTTCTTGATGTTCCCATTAATTCAAACATTAAATTCAGCGACGGAAGTGGCAGCTTGACACCGGAAAACAGATTTTTTACCGCCTGCTGTAGGCTAAAGAGTGAGAACAAACTCCATGGCATATTTGTTTGGTCTGCAGATGGCTCTAAAGAGAAATGGTTTCCGCTATGAGAAGCGATCACAAGCTCTACTTGCAATTTCCCACTAGTATTTCTCTCTTATCTACTTCTATAAAAGGATTGAATATGAGTTAAACAATTACATTAGCGATGTATTATAAGGGCATTGGTTTTCATTGACTGTCAGTATTGTTCATTCTACCATCAGCCTGACAACGATAGTTTATAATTATTATACTTGACTCTATAACATGCTAACTATATTCAACTCTACCCGAACAACTAACAAGGTAACCAATGTTTCAAATTATATATTATAAATCGATTCACATATCATGATCTCATACCATATTCATCATCAATTCATATCACATATCACATATCATTTAGCAATTTAAATCATGTTTGTTTCTACTATACTCAAAACAATTCAATTCTCGACATTCAGTACCGTTAAACACAAGGCAAGTAATGATATTACCTCAATAGTTAGTATGCAACAATCATGTATGTATGAATATATATTGAACTCGAATCATAAAAGTACAAACTGAATTTGTCACTCGTTTACAACTCTCGTCTTTTCTTTCTCTCATAATGGCCCGACGTCGTCTTTAACTACGTTTGATAATGAAATTACAAAACAATGTCAGTTCACATCCCAATTACATTAAAATACATAGCCAACATGTTTTTCATTTTATTCAATTTAGTCCCTATACTCAAGATACACATATTTTTCCATATTTGACATTGGATTAAAATATGATTTCAAATTCTTTCATTAGAGACCTTATACTTTTCATCTATAGCATAATTTTATGGTAGTTCTCAAATTATTCAATTTAGCCCTAATGTAAACAAGTTATCTAACAAGCTTAACTTAATTTCTAACTTAGTCTCTAACATCATCTAAGTTCACTATCTAATAATATCTTCAATTTCAAACCTAATTCATCAATTTCTATCTAATGGAAACTTGTTAAACATATAACAATTGAAGAAATTGATACATGGACTAGCTAAATCAAACTCTCACAATCAAGAATCTATAAAATTTAAACAAAATAATTTGATTACCTATAGAAATTGAATGGTCGAATGTGCTTGGTACTTAAGGTATTGGTGGACGGTGGAATGAAGAAGATGAATAAATTCAATTTTTTCATCCACTCACATCAATATATATATAGTTAGATTAGGCTTCAATTAATTTTGTTTGTTAACTTAATTTAATATTTATTTATTCATCAATCATAATTATAACCATTTAGCGGCTATCATCATCATTACCCATTATCAACATAAAGGACAATAGTTTCATAATCATTTAGGCCATATGGGTAGTTTTGTTAACTAGGTCCTCAAGCATTTTTCAATAAATCAATGTTATTCATGTATGTTTATTTTGTTGTTTACGATCTATGCACATAATTTACTTGCATACCGTTATAGAATATGTTTATTTACATGCAAACCATGAGTTTTTGTGAACTATAATTACAAGTGTAACCCTAGCTTTGCAAACCCTAATGTGTTTGCGAACTTATGAATTTATGCAAACCCTGCTTAAGTGTGATAATCTTATGCATGCATATTTACATTGTTTGCAAATCTTGTTGCTTAGTGAAACTAGGATGTATAAGCCTTGTAAGTGATAAGAGAACTATTAGATTTATTTCTCATGTGAGCTGTTGGATCTTGCGAACTCAGGTTTAGTGTAAGCTTATATTAATTCGCAAACCCATGTTTGTGAGTTGGTTTGTGATCTCTTGTGATAGTAAGGTATGCAAGCTATGTTTAAATGTTATGTGAAGCCTTTAAGTGTGATGCAAACCTGTAAATATTTCTAACAATTTGAAATTACTGTTTCACATAAATAGTGAACTTTGATATGTTTTGCTTAAAAACCCTTGTGTTTTGTGAATGTTTGGTTTTTTTTTGCTTTGTCAATGATTAACACTATGTTCGCATGCTATGTACAAGTGGTGTATTGGAGGATATGTTGGGAGTTAACAGAAAGTCACTTCGGTGGCTAGTGTTGCACGCCGGATTCAGGTCAAATCTTCTCGGTTGGGTTTGGGTTGTTACATCACATATCAATAAGGTGATATTAACATATAATCACATCATTTGGTGATTCTAGCATATATCAATCCAATTAACTTAAAATCATCATTTCAATACCATATTCATATTCAATTCACAACTATCCATTTGAACATTAATCACCTGCCATTCGTTTCAATATTTTCTTTTTACAATCACCACATAGCTCGATGAACTTTAGTCAACGAACTTGGATATACGGGTAACTACACCACACTAGATTGCTCGTTTGAGCAGTAACTACACCACACTAGGGCACTGAAGTGCAAAGCTCGTAGGCAATCATATGTGCAATTTTATAACAAATGCAGGATCCTGATAAAATCTGTAATGATTTTCGTACAAATACATATCTTGTACAATCACATACCCTGTACCAGGGCGCATATAATCCTATTGGCATGTCAATTGTATCCTAACCTTTACAAAGTTCACCCAAACATTTATATAACATATAAACATTTCTTTACAATTTAATTCAAATATCACCTTATAAGCTAATTTACCACAATTCAATCCACAAGCCAACATACAAACTCAATTCAAATACACAAAAATTTATACACATTCATACCAAATGAACTAACTAGGTCAAAACAACAAACAATGTGAATCCTTAAGGACTATTCGACAATTTTGGCTTTTCCACGATTATCCCCTGTTTGATTTACTTCTTGATCTAAAAAATTATTTTAAATAATTTATCAATACCAAACATTTCATATCATTCCATAATATGCATGAACTATTTAATTTCATTTTCAAAAGCCCATTAAATTTTTTATTTTATTCAATTTAGTCCCTAAAATCGAAATAGCCATAACTTTTGATTTTGAACTTTAGATTCAAAATCGATCTCAGTCACATCCTTTTAGGACTTTCTACTATCTATTATTACAAAAAAATTCACATAAAATTTACAATTTATTCATTTTTTTCCTTTTGAACAAAACTAACAATTAAACTTCACAAAGTGGTCTTTTTTCACATCTAAACTTAAAATCTATCAATTTAATATCAAATTCATCAAGAAATCAACAATGACAACTTTGAAAAACTTTAATAGTTTTAGAAATTGGTACATGGGCTAGCTAAATCAAGCTCCCATGACCTCAAAAACATAAAAATTACAAAAAAAAAAGACTTAATTGCATTAACCAATTGACAACCGAGCTTGAAATCCCTAATGTCGATTTATTGGTTTCTTCTTCTTGGACTTTCGATTGTGAAAGAATGAAGAACATGAATCCTCTTTCTTTCCCCTTTGTTCTGTTCATTTTATACATTTAATAATTTAATTATATTTTAACAATATTCATGCTAAAAACATCTCACCTACCGTCCACTACAATCTCTTCAAAATGGTTTATTTATCAAATTAAACCTTAGGTTAATTGGAATTTAAGTCCTTAGGTATTTGGTCAATTAAAAACCTATAGTGATAAAATTTTACAATTTAGTCCCTATGCCTTAATTAACTATCAATTCAAAAAAATTACTAGACCAAACTTTAATATATTTCTATAATAACCTCGTAATTATTAAATTTTGTTATTTACAGACTCAATTTATAGAAATGGGATTCCGAAACTGCCGTTTTCAATACTACTGAAAATCGACCTGTTACAAAGGATGTTTTCAGAGTGACGATTAATTTGTAGGCCATAATATGCAGTGTGTTTCAAGTATCGGAGGACTTGTTTGATTGCTTTCTAGTGATTTTATGTAGGAGAGTGCATAAACTAAGAGAGCTTATTTACAAAATATGAAATATCTGGTCGGGTGAAGGACAAATATTGGAGTTTTCTCAACACTCGTCTAAGTTAGTCTTTGACAAATACTGGAGCTTATTTCTAACTTAGTCTTTGACATCATCTGAGTTCACTATCTAATAATATCTTTAATTTCAAGCCTAATTCATTAATTTCCCTCTAATGGAAACTTGTTAAACATATAACAATTGAAGAAATTGATACATTGACTAACTAAATCAAACTTTCATGATCAATAATTTATAAAAAATTAAAGAAAATAGTTTAATTACCTATAGAAATTGAATGGCCGAATGTGCTTCGAACTTAAGGTTTTGGTGGACGGTGGAATGAAGAAAATAAATAAATTTATCTTCCCATCCACTCACATTAATATATATAATTAGATTAGGCTTTAATTAATCATATTTATTAACTTAATTTAATATTTTTTATTCACTAATCATAATTATAATCATCATCATTACCCATTATTAACAAAAGGAACAATGTTTAATAATCGTTTAGGCCCTTTGGATAGTTGTTAACTAGGTCCTCAAGAATTTTTCAAAATTAAAATTTAATAGCGATTGGATTTTTACAATTTAATTCTTGTGTGTTAATTAACAATTTTCTCGATTAAATTATTTAACTGATTTTTAGAATATTTTCATCTCAACTCTATACATCTTCCTATTTCATTCTTACAAACACGATTTATGGAAATCAAGGTTTGAAACCACATGACAAACCCACACTTATAATGACTCACTACTTTAATCCCATATTTAAATAACCCAAACTCAATATTTACCTCACTTAAAAAGCTCAGATTATCCCAACCCTCCAAGTCCACAAATCTAAGACTGTTTATTGTTTAAGAAATGGATTCTAAAACTAGGAGGTAGATCCGGACTAATTAAATTTTAACCATAAATTATAGTATTGTTATATTTGTATGTATATTTACTATGTAGTCTATAAATAATTTTAGCCGGTGTTTTCCCGCGAGATCCTTTCAGTGTTGACAGTTATAACTGAACAGGAAGCTATGTATCTATCTGCTTTTGTTTTCTTTGTATAAAACCAGTGGAAGCATTCATTCCCATTTCTGCTTCTCCCTGCAATTGGATTTCCTTCCATCCCAAGAAGCTTATTATATCCAGTTGGAAGTTGATAACAACACTCACAAACAATCAAGAAACCTCATTCAGTAATTTTGTTCTCCATTTCCTTATGTTAGAGTTGTGTGACCCAAATTCTAAGAGATTACTTGCAAGTCAAGTTAAACAAAAATATATTTTCTTTCTAGAAGATTTTGTATTTATTAGTATAATATATCTAGCATTTATTAGTATAGTTTATTTGACTTACTAATTTAGCCTATAAATAGGCTCTTTTACAATCTTAGAAATAATACCCATTAGATTAGAACTCATAACACATTCAGAGAATTTTGTGTTTACGTTTTGAGGGTTCTTTGTTTTTCGGGTTTTTGGGGTTTAGTTTTTATCTCCATCTTTTGTACTCTTTATTCTTTTGCCATTATAGTAAAATTATCTTTGCCCGTGATTTTTTTACCCTCTTTGGAGGGTTTTTCCACGTTAAATTTGTGTGTTCATCTTCTCAATTTCTTCTGCTATTTTTACTTGTTTGTTGCTTAATCGGGACGATCCTAACACCTTATAATCCGACTCTCTCAACTCTCATCTTCTTTATAACATAGGCTTTGGGTGTATGTTTCTTGGACTCAGCTCAAACAATGAATAATGAAAATGGTCAAAATAGTGGGTCATCATCATCATCATCTCCTCAAGCTCCTTCTTCGATTCCAATGGCGACACCTCCAAACGCCGTTAGGTATACAATGAATAATCAAACTAATTTCTTCTTATGCCGGCACTGCAGAAACCACATCAGCTGCGGGACCAACATCATTCAACATGTATCACTTATCCCTCTCTGTATATATACATATATCAAGATTCTTGTTTTACTACTGGTAGTGGTACTTCAATTCTTGATCGTGTTCTTCGTGGGACTACTTGTTGTAGGTTTAACAGAAAACAGAAAAGCAATTATGTGGTATATGATTATTACATCTACATAACATTATATGGTGTTCCAAGAATGCTTAGAAAATTTTAAATCAACTTTTCAGGTACCTGGGGTGATAGGGAATGCAATTCTGTGCTGCGACGCGTAAGATACCTCTTCATTGAAATACACAATCACCCCAACTACATTTCATTCTGTAATCAAGTACAATACTTACAATTTAATCTTTGTGCTTCATTGATATTTTCTAGTGTCAAAGTCAACACCGATCCTATATCGTCTTGTTGTCTTGCCAATGATCTGCCTGTGGTATTTTTCCATTGCAAAGGATGCAACAGAACCCTAGGCCAGGGATTTGTGAGTGTTTTACATTTTTTTTGTATGACTCTGTTTTTTCAGATGATTGTTTACAAACACTATCTGATTGCCCCTTTATTATACGTTTAATGATATTAACAAATATATGTATATATTATGTATTGCGCAGATACTGTTTTTAGCTCGAGCGCGATCGGATTGACCATGGTATATGCGAAGGAAATTATTTACTTCATCCGTAATTTTTTTTCCTTTTCAAATACAGAATAATATTCTGAAATGACGCTAATACAATAAAACTCGAAAGCTAGTTTTTGAATGAAAGTGGCGGTGGCTGCAGGGACCAGGTACTGCTTTGGAATGGAAGCCAGTTGCTTTGTGCTCACACAAATCAGCCAGTCGAAGATGACACAACCCGGTAAGTCAGAGTTCATTAAGAATGTAATTTCTATAAGGAAGAAACAGCTGTTGCTGGTTTTGTTTTCCATTTTTGGTTCACTACTTTTTAGGGTTCCCTGAATAGTCATAAAAATAGTGCGAGATTGTTAGTAAAATTGTTGTTGGCGTTAGTGTGATATTGTGCAGATAAAACAAGGATTTTATAGCCAAAACCAAAGAATTTGTGAAGGCAAACTAATTTAAGGGAGCATTTTTTATGTGCTCTAAAACATGGTTGATATTTCTTTGTTATATAGTAGGCTCATTTGTACTCATCATGTTTTGGCTTTCTTTCTTATAAAGTTTAATATATGGTTGCTCATTTTACCATGCACTATAATGCTATGAGTGCATTTTGTGTTTTGGTATAAGATCTACCTATGGCTGTTAAGAGTATAAAGAAGTCCTTAGTTGTTGGACCGGTTTGTTAGTCTATTACACTTAGATTGTTATACAGTTAGTAAGGTTGTTAGCAACAGTTAACTCATACAATGTTTATAAACATTTGTAGTGATGTACAGTAAAGAAATGAAGAAAGATTTTACAGTTTCTCAGTTTATTTTTTGTTTACCTTTGTATTTTGCTGAGTACTTTTCATGGTATCAGTCGCTTGATTCTTGGAGACCTGTCCTCTTGTGCTCTAATGGCTACCAATGCTTCTAGTGATTCCACCACTGCGCCGCCTTGTTCCTCTACGTTTACCAACAATCAGTTGGTTCAAACATTTTCCCGACATGAAACTGTAAAGCTTGATGATAACACGTTCGTGTAGTGGAGGCAATACATTCGTCTCATCACTGATGGTTACAACTTGACTGGCTTTCTTGATGGCACAGTAACTTTCTTGATGGCACAGTAACTACTCCACTGAGGTTCGTGCAGTCGTCGAATGGATCCTTGGTGGCAAATCTGGAATCCTTAGCCTATGTTCAACAGGATAAATTACTTACCTCGTGGCTTCTTTCTACTTTTTCTCCTTCTATTTTATCTAGTTTTGCAGATGTAAAAACAGCGAACGATGTTTGGATCACTGCTACTCGATTGTTTACGCTGTCTCTGGCGCAAAACTCTCTCAGATTCGTCATGATCTTCATTCGATCAAGAAGGGAGAGATGTCGATTAAGGAGTATGTTGTGAAGATTTAGAACAAACGTGATTTAATAGATGCAGCTAGATCTCAGATCTCTGAAATGGAGAAGGTTGAAATCGTTCTAGCTGGGCTACCGTCAGAATATGACGTCGTTTTTACTCTTGCATTGTTTTCATCTGAATCGCTGCCGTTTCAGCATTTGTTGGATGTTTTATTGGAGTTTGAGAGCCGGCAAGTTCGAGCGGTTCAAGAGGCGTCGATGCATGCTTATTTGGTGGAGGCCTTTTCATCACCAATGGTTGTTGACTCTGGGCGTGGGGGTCGACCGCCTGTTAATCGAGGGAGAGGGTTTCGGTCTCGTGTTCAGTGCCAAATATGCAGATGTTTTGGACATTTGGCTTCACGATACTATTACAATTTCAATCACGAGTATGGTGGTCCGGCTTCAGGTGTGAGAGTTTCAACAAGGATGGTTGACCATGGTTCGAGTGTGTCAGTAGTGGACGGTTCTGCACTGTATGTTGCTTCGGTGAAGGTTTCTATTGATGGTTCGTTGATGGCGTCACAACCGAATTCATGGTGGGATAGTTCGTCATTTTTTGTTGCGCTGTAGCCTAGGGTTACTCAATGTTTTGAGGATTTTGACAACAGGGCTGGTGTGGGTTGTACATTTGGGCCATCTATTGGGCCTGGTGTTAGGTTGCTTGGACGTTCAGCTGGGTTTGCTGCAGGTTATGGTGCAAGCTGTAGTGTATCCACTAGGCCAATGGTTGGGCCTTATAGTGATGTTGGTCCTTCCGCGGTAGTTGGGTCGTGTCCACACGCAGCAGGCCATCATTTTAATTCATCATTTGTAGGCCATGGTTCTGAGGGCCATTTTAATGCTGTTGGTCAAAATCAACCAAATTCAAATTGTGTTCAATTTACAGGGACTGTTGGTGACAAGTCTGGGCCGGGTTATGGGTCCCACATTCTATGGAGGACAAAACCACGTGCCCGTGTTTTTCCTATTACAATGCCAACAGGTGTAGGGTTGCCTCGTATTCCCAATATTAACACGTCTGATGCTTCGAATTCCAATGGCTTCAATGTTGATGCAACTAATTTTGGTGATGATTCCTATATTCATATGCCTGTAGGGACGTCATCCTGCTATCCAGATTCAGGGGCTACGCATCACGTTTATCGAAAGGCCTCTGCTTTGAATGAATCTACTCCGTACTCAGGTATATCTCCTCTTTTTATAGGTGATGGGACTCCCACCAAGATATCGAGTGTTGGTCATTCTATTTTGCCCACAAAAAATAAATTACTTCACTTGTCTAATGTTCTTTGTGTGCTGACTTTACGGAAGAATCTTCTGTCTGTTTCTAAGTTTGCTACGAAAAATAATGTGTTTTTTTGAATTTCATCCATCTTACTGTGTTATTAAGGACATCAAGACTCAGGAAATTTTACTACGGGCCACATTCGTGATGGTCTCTATCAGTTCTCACTGACTGCTTGTGTTCATCCTGTAATGGCTTCTTCTGTTGCCGATTCTGCACTTCTGTCTTCCTCTAAAGAATGTAATACTTTTACGTTGTGGCACCGAAGACTTGGTCATCCCTCAGTTCCTGTGGTTAAGTCTATTTTAGATAAATGTCAAGTTGTATTAAATAATTCTAGTCTTACAAGTGTGTGCATTGTATGTCAGAAAGGGAAATTTCATAAATTGTCATTTTCTTCCTCTACTACTGAATATAATGAACCGTTTGTTTAGTTGTTTCCGATTTATGGGGACCTGCATCTGTTACTTCTGGTGCTCAGTGGTATTATGTGTCCTTAATTGATATGTGCACTCGTTATACTTGGATCTATTTTATACAGCGTAAGTCTCAAGCCATTGATTGCTTTCTTCAGTTTTAGCGGTTAATTAAAAATCAATTTGGGCGAGATATTAAACAATTCCAGAGTGATTGGGGTGGAGAGTATCGTGCTTTCAAATCGGTTCTGGCAGAACATGGCATCATTCATCGACTTTCATGTCTACATACATCTGAACAGAATGGTGTGGTAGAACGCAAACATCGACACATTATTGATATGGGCCTTACTTTGTTGGCACAAGCTAATCTTTCCATGAGTTTGTGGGGTTATGCGTTTGTTGTGCAGTCCATCTTATTAATTGTCTTCCCACTTCTGTTCTAAAATGGAAGTCTCCCTTCTCTATTCTTTATGGCAAAGATCCCATGTATTGTCATCTACGAGTATTTAGATGTTGTTTCCCGTATTTACGGTCATTTCAGTCTCATAACCTGGATTTTCAGTCTCAGCCTTCTACGTTCTTGGGGTATAGTTCTCAATATAAAGAGTATTAATGTATCACTTTTGATGGGAAAGTTATTTTATCTCGTCATGTTGTGTTTGATGAAAATCATTTTCTATTTCCTAAGACTATTGCAGAATCCTTGTTCAGTTCATATGACTCTACGTATGTGCCTATTGTAAATAGTTGAGTTGCTGTTTTTTCACAGCAAGAGTTAGGCTTGTCATCTGTTTTGACTACATCTACAACTCCGTCTATTTCAGTTTTTTCTTCAGACAATTCAAGATCTTTACCTATTGCTCTTCAGCCATCCAATGTCTCTGATATTTCTCCATCTGGTTCTCCGTTTGCAAATTCGTCTGTGCCTCCGAGCAACACACATTCCATGGTTACTCGTTCGAAAGCTGGGATTTTCAAACCTAAAACATTTTCAGTTGAAGATTTCAATTATGAATCTCACGACATTAATGAAACTTTTGGCAGTACGGAATGGCGTCAGACTGCTCAAGCTGAATATGATGCTATTCTTCAAAAATCTACTTGGGAGCTCGTTTCCTTACCACATGATAGGAAGGTTATTGGTTGTAAGTGGATATTTAAGACTAAGAGAAATCCTGATGGGACTATTGCTCGTCGAAAGGCCCGTCTAGTAGCAAAAGGCAGTTATCAAATTCCTGGGTGTGATTTTAAGGAGATATTTAGCCCTATGGTCAAACCTGCTACTATTCGAGTCATATTGGCTCTTGTTGTCTCTAAATGGTGGCGACTTCGTCAAGTTGATGTTAATAATGCCATTTTAAATGGATATCTTACTGATGAAGTGTTTATGCAACAACCTCCAGGACATGTTCAATATGGTCCTCATGGTGAGCAATTAGTGTGTCGTTTGACTGAAGCCTTATATGGTCTTCGTCAAGCTCTACGTGCCTAGTTCGATAAATTGAAAAGATTTTTTCTTTCTGCTGGTTTTATCTTATCTAAATCTGATGCTTCTTTATTTGTTCATGCTACATCTACTTCCATTTTGTATGTTTTGGTTTATGTGGATGATATTATTGTTACTAGAAGTTTGTCCAACGATATTGATGGTTTTATACAATAACTATATAGTGAATTTTCACTTAAAAGCATGGGTGATCTCCATTATTTTCTTGGAGTTGAGGTTACATGATCCTCTAATGGCAATCTTCATTTATGTCAACGAAAGTACATTCGAGAGATTCTTGCTAAAAGTGGCTTAGTTAATGCAAAAAGTGTTCACACACCTATGGTCAGTTCTTCAGTATTATCAAAGGAATGAGGAGATCGTCTGAGTGATCCCACTGAATACAGGAGTCTTGCTGGGGCTTTACAATATATAGTTTTGACTCCACCTGATATTGCCTATGCTGTAAATCGAGTGTGTCAATTCATGCATGCTCTGACTACCGTACATATAGTTGCGTTAAAATGAATTTTACGTTATCTATATGACACTATTGATTTTGGAATAGTTTTTCGTTCTTCTGATAGGTTGTCCTTAGTGAGATAGGCCGATGCCAACTAGGGGTTAGATTTTGACGATCGACGGTCAACGACAGGGTATTGTGTGTATTTTGGGTGTGCACTTGTCTCACGGTTATCAAAGAAACAACAAGTAGTGTCTCGGTCTACAGCTGAGGCTGAATATAGGAGTCTTGCTGCTGCCACCAGTGATGTTACTTTGTTAGTCTCGTTGTTACAAGAACTCCAATTGAAGTCTGCTGATCTACCTGCCATTTGGTGTGACAATTCAAGTGCAGTCGCTGTTGCGACCAATCCTGTTCTTCACTCTAAGTTCAAACATGTGGAGCTCGATCTTTTCTTTGTTCATGAAAAAATTGCAAATGGGTCACTTGTTGTTGGTGAAGTTCCGGCTTGTGATCAGGTGGCTGACATTTTCACCAAACCACTGTCTGTTTCATCTTTTGTGCGCTTTCAAAATTGTCTTCAAATCTTACCGATAGAGAAGTTGGGAGAATGTTAAGAGTATAAGGAAGGCCTTAGTTGTTGGACTGGTTTGTTAATCTGTTACACTCAGATTGTTATACTGTTAGTAAGGTTGTTAGCAGCACTTAACTCATACAATGTTTATATATATTTGTAGTGATATACAGTAAAGAAATGAAGAAAGATTTTATAGTTTCTCAGTTTATTTTTTGTTTACCTTTGTATTCTGCGGAGTACTTTTCAACGGCTATCACCATAATTCTCTTGATCACTAATGATGATGTTATTTGTTGATTTTTTTCACTTCCATTTGCAGTTGTTTGGGTAGCCACAGTGGTTGACTATCAGAAGGCATGTCACATTCTGAAATTCGGCTAATTTACCAAAAAAAGCCCATTTTTTTAAAAAATTACGGAAATGGGCCGATTTTTTAATTATTTACCGGAATGGACCATTTTCCACGAAATCGCGTCCACGTCAGCGCGATGTCAGGGTACGTGACAGGACATTACGTCCACGTCGGTAGCGACTGCGATGTGGAAGGAAATCGCGTCCTTGAGGAAGCGATTTCCTTCCACGCCGCAGGTCGCTACGACGTGACGCGATGTGGACGCGCGCGTGAACAGTGCCCAACGGTCAATTTTTTGACCGTTGCCCCTAACTGTCAATTTTTTACTATATAAACCCCCACCCTTTTATTTTCACAAACAAATTCAATATTAATTTCCTTCAAAAATTCTCTCAATTCCGTTCAAAAATTCTCTCAAATTCCTTCCAAAATTCTCTCAAACTCTCAAATTCCTTCCAAAATCCTCTCATTTTCCTTCAAAAAATCTCCAAATCCATATTAAATTTCTTTTTCCATTAAATTTCATTATTTTAAGCAAATTTTAAAAATTTTTATTTTTTTAAAAATAATTTTAAAATTTTTAATATTTTCAACAATGGCGGGATCATTGATTCGTCTTGATAAGAATCACATATCGGTGGAGCAAATTAACATGGTAAGTATTAAATTTAAATTTTAAATTTTATTTAAGATATTTTTATTTATGTATTTTTAGATATTTATTAAATTATTTTTTGTTATAAAAGGCTAAAGATCGGGTATTGGAATGCAATATTCGGAATATGCATGCTCCTCCATCACCGTTAGTAGAGAACTACCTGCGGGAAGCGGGATTTTGGCACGTGGCGACGGTAGGCCGGGGATGCAAGTTGGAGCCGAAACTAATCAGTGCGTTGATCGAGAGGTGGAGACCTGAGACGCACACATTTCATCTTCCATGTGGAGAGTGCACTATCACTCTAGAAGATGTCCATCTGCATTTGGGATTGCCGGTGGACGGGCACCCAGTGACCGGGTCTGCCCAATCTAGCAATTGGGAGGCGGTGTGCTACGAGCTTTTGGGCGCCGTTCCGGATAAAATGGATGAAGGTAAGGTGGAGATGGGCTGGTTACGTGCCACATTCCCCGATCTGAATGAAAATTCAACCGAAATTGAAAGAATACGATATGCTCGATCATACATTCTTCAAACAATTGGAGGCTATCTCATGGCCGACACGCACGGAGCCGTATACATCTAAGGTGGCTGCTAAAACTCGTTGATTTTAGAGCAGCTGGTGAATTTAGTTGGGGGTCAGCCGTATTGGCAACATTATATCGGGAGATGTGTAAGGCGACCAAACTGAGGAAAGCAAAAATCGGAGGATGCCTGTCACTACTGCAATCATGGGCACGGTTTCGCTTTCCATTTCTACTTCCTCGAGTGAACCATCCATATACATTCCCACTCGTAACGAGGTAAATTTTATATTACATTTTGAAATTGTTATGTAGATTTTGTAAGAATAAAAGTATGCTAAAAATTTATTTAATTAGGTGGAAACATCTGGCGAGTTATCGTGGATTACCGTCTGAACTTGAAGATATACGGCTTCTATTGGACCAACGATTGAAGCGATAAGTATTATTGCAAATAGATATTTCCATACATTCGCTAGTGGATTGATATTTAGTATTTACTATTTAGTATTATGTATATAAGTAATATTTCTATCATGTTCATGTAGTTTCAATGGACACCATACGAGGATCCAAACAATCCGGCAAGTAATCCGGAAGAGTTTTTACAAAATCAGCGCAGCACGTGAAAGTGGTGTTGATCAACTATACAACCGTGGAGCCTCACCGATGCATGAGTCCTACGACGGTTTGGATGTAGACAACCGATTCTGCGGACCACGAGGTGTTTGACGAGCACCACAAAATCGACCTTCACTATTAGGTGCGGATTGGCCTGAATATTGGTCGAGTACACGAAATGTGGGAAAATCGGCATGAATATCTACCTACTCGGGAACAAATCATCGTTCCCGAGTTAGCGTGCGTTCCAGAATACATGCCATGGTTTAGGATCCATGGGAAGCCGTATCTACTTACGCCAGAGGAGAGGCAACGGCAAATACGTGTCGGAAGGGAAATGCGCGGGCCTCTAAATCCAAGGGGACAAGAGTACCAGGGTAGCCCATCAACGAGGCCCAGACATTCACTCGGCTCATCATCAGCGGCCATGCAATCACCGTCCCTAACGAGAGCACCGACGCAGTCACCTGACGCAGCAATTCAACAGATGATACCCACGCAATCGCCTTTCCCTATGATGCCAGGTATGTTTCCTAGCCCTTATATGTACCCTAACCCGTACATGTATCCTTTTCCGAATCCTATGGCAAGTTGGAGCCAAATGCCCGGATCAGCTCCATTTCCTGTAATGCCGAGCGGACCACCGATAACTACGCCATCCGCGCAGCAGGGGTCGCAAGGGGCCGTCGGGAGCTCTCCTTTTACTAATCGCCAAGAACGCATGGCTTTCAAACTCCGTCGCCGTTCATGATGCAAACACCTCCACATACACTATTCTTTGAAGGTGGATCATCGTCCCAAGTCGACAAGCGGATCTTTGAACCAGGAAGAACAACAATCACCACCGAGGAAGAACAACCGCCGCCGGAAGCTAGAGGAAGGAGGAATCTAGCGCGTAACCGTCGACGGCCGCCATGTGGAACCGAATCCCCCGGTCATAGACATTGATTACCGTGTTAAAATTTATCATTTGATGTAATGAAATAGAAGTTTATGACGATGTAATACACATAGAAATTTTTCCGAGTTATTTTGACATTATTTGATTAAAAACCCTAACCTAATTTAGTTAAAAACCCTAACCTAATTTAACTTAATTAAAACCCTAACCTAATTTAATTAAAAACCCTAACCTAACCTATTTTAATTAAAACCCTAACTTAACCTAATTAAAAACCTAACCTAGTTTAATTTAATTAAAAACCCTACCCTAATTTAATTTAATTAAAAACCCTACCCTAATTTAATTTAATTAAAACCCTAACCTAACTTAATTAAAATCCTAACCTAATTTAATTTAATTAAAAATCCTAACCTAATTTAGTTAAAAACCCTAACCTAATTTAATTTAATTAAAAACCCTAACCCTAACCGCATGTTCCGTTTCAAGGTCTGTGATGGCACCTGGGACGTATCTCTCTAGCACCTGACACCATTGCCATATTTCATTATATGAGCCGTCCCACCCACTATGCATCTTCTCCAATGCCTTTTTCTTAGCTATCCAAGCCTTGAGGTAAGAGGGCGTGTACCCCATTTGGCTACGGATATTGGCAATTATCAAACCTTTGAAGTCCGAGGATCCGCTTTTATCGTGGGCGGTATCAAGCTAGCCAACATAGCTGAATCCATTTTCGAATGATCTTCTAAAACACCTACAGAGGGAGGGAGTACATTAAATAATGCAACATTGGAAAATAAAAATATTTTTCAGACACATTCAATACTGTACCTGCAGCACATGTATGTGGACCTTTGTACTTTTTGATCTCCCACAACCCTGTCCTCTTCCTTAACGAGGCGACGATCTTCCATGAACATGTGCCGTCTTGCACCGCACACTTCGCTTCAAACTTATCAAATTTTGATTTAACGACGTGGTAATTAACGCCGTTTTTGATGCTATGCTGTTTCAAAACACCAATAAAACTATCCTTATTGGTAAATTGATTACCAACTTCAAGATCACTGAGATCTACCCCCGAACTTGTACGATCGCGCACCCGGTGTGGTAGATCTGGAAACTCTAACGCATCATCATTTGACAGATCGACATTATGCATGTGGGCTAGAGGTGAGTATGCTCTGAATCGTGGATTTTCTTCATCATCTGCACTCCTATCACCATCTTCACCTTCTGTTGGAATAGGCTCCGGTTTAGAAAATAATCCCACCTCTGCACCATCCGGCCGGACTCTCGAGGTGGATCCACATCGGAGTCACCTCACCGGTTGATGTCGTAGGTAGTACGTCATCCCTTCTTCTGGGCATTTGATAACGTCCCCAATTGGATGTAGATTTCCATCCAGTAGAACTTGATGCAGTTCCCCAGCTCGTATTTCCAGCGTCAAACGTCAAGCCACCGACGTACATGTCCCATCCACCGATAGAGTGTTTTGGGGGGATGTGCATTCGACACCGCTACCGAACATGGGCTGTTCCGTATTTTGTAACACGCTAACTGAGTGTCGTCCAGGGGTCGTGTATACATCTCGAACACCGGACGAAAGTACATCAGTTGGCGACGTAAATTGTACATATAACTCAATATAAATTGCTCCGCTAGCAAGATGAGTCTGCACCATTGCCTCCAAGCTACGAGCACCTTTTATGTCGAATGAGTCATATGTCACCGGATCAACAGAAGAACAAAATCAATACGTCATTGACAGAACTTTCATTGGCGTCGTTCCGAAGATTTTACGCCTAATTCTTTTACGGAGTTCTGTCAAATCTATGTTTTGGCTAAATGACAGTCGCACCGTATTCTCCGACAAAAAAACAACACCATTCTCGGTGTGGCAAACCTCATCATCGTAGTAAATAACATCACTAATACGTTCACTCATTTTGAAACTCTAAGTTTCTTAGCCTGTCTAAAATGTTTCTGCTGTGAGTTATGCATTCTAAGAACATTTTCGCCTAATTTATAGCCTCATTAAACTTGTTATCAGAGCAAAATCGCGTCCACGAGGTAGCGATTTGACACTATTTGCTCAGAAACGTCAAAAAATTATTTCCTACATGACCAATTGTAGCGAAATCGCGTCCACGAGGGCGCGATTTCACAATTTCTTCTCATATAGCATCCTGGTATCAGCGATTTTATACTATTTGCTAAGAAAACGTCAAAAAATTATTTCTTACATGACCATCAGGCGAAATCGCGTCCACGAGGCCACGATTTAACAATTTCTTCTCAAATAGCATCTGGTAAAAGCGATTTCCCACTATTTGACCAGATCGTCAACTCGAAAAAAATTTTCCGGACCCTAACCCTAAAAAGCTCGCACCTAAACCCTAAAAGCCGAAAAACCCAACGGAGTATCGGCGTCAAAATGGCGTCACGTCAGCGATGTCGAGTGCGTGTGAGGACGCCAGCGTCCGCGTCGGTAGCGACTGGCGGCGTGGAAGGAAATCGCTTCCTCAATGACGCGATTTCCTTCCACGTCGGCAGTCGCTACCGACGCGGACGCTGATGTCCCGCCACGCACTCGACATTGCTTGACGTGGACGCAATTTCGCGGAAAATGGCCCATTCCGGTAAATAATTAAAAAACCGGCCCATTTCCGTAATTTTTTTAAAAAATAGGCTTTTTTTGGTAAATTAGCCCTGAAATTCGTATTAAATAATGATAAATCTTTAGCAAGAATGAGCATGTTGGTTTAGTAATAAGGCTTTAAATTACCCCTTTCATTCACAAATATTTCTTTTTCTTTTTTAAGCAGTGTCAGCCACCTCTGTCAGATATCAAATTTCAGTTTGACAACTCTGTAAAATTTGATCAAGTTGATTATCCTGGGATAAGAAAAGAATTATCTGATTTACCTGGTAAGTCATCAGTTTTTTTTTTAATTGATTAAATTAATTAAGTGAAAAGTTTCCTCCTCTTTTCTCTCCTTTCCCACTGTGCCGTCCCTCTTCTTTCTTTCCGTCTGCTCTTTGGGTCTTTTTTTCTTTTTTTTTTTCTTTTCTCCTCCTCTGAGCCGCCGCCACCTTTGTCCACCATTATTGCCGCCCTAAAGCTAGTTTGTGCCATTTTTCTCTTCCCTTCTTTAGTTACCGTGGCTGCCACATTTTTTCACCATTATTCTCTTCCCTTTTGGTCTGTTTTGCTACTGCCATTATCATCAAATTGCAGCCCCATTGCTGTTTTTTCTCCCCTCCTCCCATTGCCGCATATTAAGCCTTTGTTATTGTCGCAATTTCTCCTAGTTTCGCCACCTCTGTAAGTTTTTTTTCCATCTCTTTTCTTTTCCGTTTCGCTGCTGGTTTTTTGTGTTTTCCTACCCTTGGCCGAACTTCTTTAGCCAATGTGGTGGTTATTCGGATCATTACTTGTCTAGCATTCGTTATAGAGTTGAACGGGGTAAAGCGTATGTGCCGAAACTATCAAGATCTAAAGTTGTTTCTCCTTCTTTTATTTTCTGATTTGACTGGTTATTTTTGATGCCTTAGCCGAATTTCTTATTGATCTTGTTACTATTTTCGTTGAAGGGACGAATTTGGACATTCGGGATCAGCAGTGACATTAGAAGCTGTTCGTAGCTCTATTGTTAGCCGAAATAAAGTAGGTAGGAAATCCGAATTCAGATCTAAGTGGACACTATAATTTCTCCTATTATGTCGAACCTTATATGGGTGATTAAGGGGCTGATTTTTGGTGTTTAATCTCTAATAGGTACAGATTTAAATTGTATCTAGTTAGATCTAAAGCACAGGAGCTACTGAAAAGCGGTAGAGTTTGGTTTTGCATTAATCAGGTGTGGGTTCTGACTAAGTTTAAATCACGTAAATTTAAATTTATAAGTTTAAAAAATATTATTTGCTTGATGATTTAGTTTGGAGCCGAATGGTCCAATTGCTAAAAAGTGGAGGTATGCAATTAATTACAAGTTGACTGTTAAATGTCCGTTTGGATTATATTTTTTTTCGACATTTATTACATTAGTGACACTTAAACCCTTGGTATAGGAACTCGTACCTATTTCGACAGTCACATTTTATGTTGGTAAAACTGTATATTAATGTTACTCCATAATTGGTAAATATTCGGAAGTATTAAATATAAATTTTTAGGATAAATATAACAATAAATTGAAATATAGAGTAGTAAGATTGAATCCACAGGGACTGTTTATCTAATTTTGTCTTTTCTTTTGACCAGATTCGTTGTCACGGCCATAGTCGTGTTCACGAATTGTGCGTAGTAGTGCTGAAAAAAATAAAAAAATAGAGGGTTTAAATTGATTAAGATAATAAAATAAGGAAGTATGAAGTGTAATAAAATAAAAATAGATTTGAAAATGCAAAAAAAATTTAAGAAAATAAAATAAATTGGTAAATAAAATATTTTTAAGCTTAGCGTTAACCTTAGTGTACTCCAATCTTGAATCAATCCTTGAAATAAATTTTCCCTTCCAAGCAATAAGTTGGTTATAGCGACCAAGAACGTCCTGATCACCAACTTTTCCTTATGTAGTCAATCCCGGTACGACCTACAAACTGACTTTTGCCAAATTTCTAACTGCGATACACGTGTTCATAATTTAAGATTTCGACAGTCTTGTGATCTAAAAAGCCCAACTAGAATCAATGGCCTCAACCGCATGGGTCGTTTAAATCTGATCTCTATCTCCATTGACGGAGTCCAACTGGATTTTCCCACCTAGACACGCCAATTTGTTCGCGGGAATTCGAACACAGCATGACCGATTCGTCTTCCCAATTGTACGCCAAACAACTCCAACCCAACGTGCACTTTTTGAATTGAAGTTGAATCAACTTTAAGGGATAAATTTGCACTATCCCATATACTGAAGAGATAGAAAATACTACGTTGAGAGGTTTTTTGAGCGAATTCGAATCTCACGATTGTTTTGTTGGAGTAATTTCCGAGCTAAAGCTAAAAGGGGTTTAGTTAATCATGGAAAAAGTCATGCTTTGAAAATAGATTTGTGGAATTATGGAAAGTGGGAAGGGTAAGAGCCTTGGAAGATAATTAAACCAAAAGTTTAAAGTAAAGAAAAAAAAGAATGAAACAACATAATATTAATAATAGGAAGGTGACGCAGGAAGGGAGAAAAAAAATAGAGAATTTATTAAATGCTAAAGGCAAAGTATGTGTTCAATTGGCTGTAGCCAGTAGGTATTTATATACACTTTTAATGTTAAAATTTAGCTACATTTTTCCTAAATATTATCACTAAATAATTCAAATTTTAAAAATTAAATTTAAACTAGAATTTAAACTAATTACATAATTGTAACAATATAAAAATCTTTTAATCTTTATCCACCACTTTTTAAAAATTCTTCAACTCTTCAATTTTTATCTAGTAATCTTTGAATCTTCAATCTTTTAATCAAGCCCTCCTCTTTGCTTTTTGTTCCAATTTAACCCCTTTTTGTAAGAGTTTGAATTTAGCACACCAATTTCATTACTGATAAGAAAAATTCAAATTTAATAGCATTTTATCCTATAATTAGCCAAAATAAATGCATTAAAAATATGAATTTACTTGCTATCAAATACCTACCTACTTAGCCGATGCTTGTCCTCAAGCATGATATCTGCTAAAAATAATTCGTCAATCCCTTTTAAAATCAAAACCCCCTTTCCTAGTCAAGCATACTTCAATTAATTAGGTGAATAAAAAATAAACAATTGCTAAACTCAATTAATAAGCATCTTATAAAATCTTGAACGGTATGTCAAATTCAACTATTTCACTAGATTTAGGCTTAGTCAAACATGCAAAACGATCATACCTAATATATACTTTCATTTATATATATATTTTTATTATTTATTTATTTATTTTCAAACATAGTCGAGTCTTTTGATGTGAAGTGAGATGACAATCCAAGCACTTCATCCCGGTTACTCAACCCGACATGTTCTCTTTATTTAATTTTTTATTTTTAACAAATTCAAGACATAATCAAACCTTTTGACGCAAAACGAGATGACAACCCAAGCACCTCATCTCTGTTACTCAATTTCACATGTCCCTAATCGATTTATTTTTTCCTTTTTCTTAAGGCAGCTCGGTTAGCGGAGTGTTACAAGCTTCAGCTCATCACCAAACCTTTTGACGCGAAATGAGATAACAACCCAAGCACCTCATCCCAGTTATTCAACTTGGTCACATTTCTGAATCTTCACTCTTAACCAAGCTATTAACAAACTTATTTATTTATTTAAATGGGTATTTTCATTAGGCAAGTTCAACAAAACCAAAAATTTTCATGAAATATTGACTAAGGCATCACATTTTCAATTCTACAAAATATTCATTGATCAAGCAAGCAATAGATACTTATGATTCACCCACTTATTTAAGTAAACTAAACATAAGAATTGGAGGTTTATTTCCGAAATGAATTAAAAAAAAATATTCTTAGCAAAACACATGCAAAAAGAAAGTATGGCATGATCCAAAATTCCTCCTACTTAGCCCACATTGCCCTCAATATACAATTTTAAAACAATAATGAATAGAAGGGTCAAGTGTACTCCCCGTGTATATTCAATGGGTCGGAGGACGGTGGGAGGGATCACTTTGTAGCATGTTGAGAATGTTTGAGATGTTGGCTTCCATTGTTCCAAGTCGAGCTTAAATGCGATGAAGTCGTTCGTCTAAAGTAAAAGGTGGTTGCTCCTCTTGTTCTCTAGTAGCCGGATCGTGTCTTCGTCGAAAGACTTTATTGCTTTGAGCGGTTCGTGTACCTGAAATATAATGCGAGAAAATGTATTAAACAATATTTTATTTAATTCTCAAATTAAACTAGAATTTAAAATTAAATAAAATAAATAAAGATAAATATGTGTTGCCTCCCATAAAGCGCTTTTATTTAAAGTCGTTAGCTCGACGACCTGAGTATTATTTGTTTGGTTCCTTAAGAATCAATTCTTCCATTACACACACTTGAAAGTTCTCATAGAAATATTTCAACCTTTGCTCTTTAACCTTGAAGCATTTTCCAGATTCTTTCATCATCGGTGGATTGAAACGTATTCGAGCTTCTTCACTCGGGTTTTCTTTTTCCTCTACCTGAATCTTTAAATGTTCCGGTAATGGTTTGAGTTTCAATTCTCGGGCCTATGACATGGAAGGAAAAAGTTTAGTTTGAAAAGGAGACAATTCAAATTCTTTACCTTGACTTTTGGGAAACTGTGGTGCCTTTATGAAAACGATAGTTTCACGAATTAGCTCTTTGAATGTCATTAATTCCTCCAGTTTATCCATTGTATTGAGGTCTAAATTCCTGCAAAACACAGTTTGTAACTCATCCTCTTCATCATACTCAAAATGAAATTTCGTTAGTGGTTCAATAATATCAACACTAGAAATATTCGACATTGTACTAGGTTGGCCCATCGCCTCATAATATTAAATTTTACCACCTCATGTCGAATTCCATAGTGATGGTTCCACTTCGAACATCAATCTTTGTACGCGCGATACTTAGGAATGGTCTCCTGAGTAAAATATCATAAGCATTTTTTGAGTAGTTGTCCTCCATATTGATAATGTAAAAGTCAACATGAAAAATTAGTTCATTTACCTTTACGAGGACATCTTCCAGCACCCTTTCTAGATATACGCATGACCTATCTACTAATTGAATAATCACCCCTGTTTCTTTCAAAGAACTTGTGTTTAGCAATTTAAAAATAGATAAAGGCATTACATTAATAGATGCTCCTAAATCACACATGGCTTTATTTATGCCAATATTACCTATTTTGCAGGATATAGAAAACATACATTGGTCCTTACACTTCAGTGAGATTTTCCTTTGTAGCTCTGCAGAAACGTTTTCTCCCACATTCACCCATTTATTTCCTTGGAGCTTCTTTTTGCTGGTACATAATTATTTTAAAAATTTTGCATAGCGTGGAACCTGTTTAATTGCATCAAGTAAAGAAATATTAATTTCTACCTTTCAGAATGTCTCAAGGATTTCTTTTTCCTTTCGTTCCTTTTTAAATTGGGCGAGTCTTCCAGGGTATGGGAGAGGTGCAACAAATGGTTTATGACGTGTCGGCTCAGTGGGAGCTGCTGGTTCGGCTTTCTGTTCAACGTCGTGGTCAGGACTCATGCCAGGCACTAGTTCTGACTCTGTTCCATCTTTTAAGGTCACATCTTTTAAGGTCACAACACTTGCATTTTGACGTAGGTTTGGCTCGGTTTAAAATGACAATTTCCTTGGTTCTCTAAATGACTAACTGTAATTGTTAGCTTACTTATTTGCTGATCTAGTTCTTGGAAATGTGCTTCAGTCTTTTGTTAGAACTTTTCGGTGCTAATGGCTAACCTCTCCACTATAGCTTCAAGAGATGACTTTGGAGGTTGATACTGTTGAGGCAGATGTGGTCTTTGTTGATATGGTTGATTGTATTTAGGGTTTGAACCATAGCTTAAGTTTGGGTGATCCCTCCACCTGGCATTGTACGTGCTTGAATATGGATCATAATGCATTTGAGGTGTCCTTGGGAAGTTCCCAACGGTGTTTACTTGTGTAGTCCTATCCTCAAGTAAAATCAGGCAATCGGTAGGATAATCAGGCTTAGCACAAATCCCACACAATCGAGCTAGCTTCGTTTGTCCTGCGAGTATATTTTTAACCGCATTATTAAGTTTGTCAATCTCATTTATACGGAAAGAGTGCTTAGCTCATGAACCCTTCTTGTAGGTTCCATAGGTGGTCGATACTATTGAGAATTTGCAACCATGGTCGAAATTAATTCCCTAGCTTTTTGGGGGAGTCATGTTCATAAGATTCCCTCCACTAGCAGCATTAATAATCTTCATTTCCATTGGAAGTAACCCCTCATAGAAATACTATAAGAGCGGTTGTTCAGACAGACCATATTACGGGCAACTTGCGCAAAACTTCTTGTATCGCTCCCAATATTGATAGAGTGACTCTACTTCCTTTTGTTGTATTCCGACTATACTCCTTCTTAATTCGGCTGCTCGAGCCGCTAGGATAAACCTGTCAAGAAACAATCGAGACATATCAATCCAAGTATTAACAGAACCCGAAGGTAAAAAAAAACAACCATTCTCTAGCAGAGTCAGCTAATGAAAAAGAAAAAGCTCATAGTTTTATTTGATCCCCAATTAATCCTTTTGGTTTCATGCTTAGACAAACCATGTGGAACCCTTTCAGATGAGTATGACGGTTCTCGTTTTTCAAACTGTGAAAAGTAGGAAATAAATATATTAATCCTGACTTTAACTCGAACGGTATTTCACCCGCCGGATAAGTTATGCATAGCGATTGTTATTCATCTAGTGCAATTGCAAGTTGGTGTGTAGTTTGATCTGTCATGCCGTCTGAATCTTCAGATGAGTAAATATCTTCAGTGTAAGATCCCTCTTCAAAATCAGGTTGTGGTTGTTTACTGCGCTGAATAGCTTCTTTTCAAAGTGTACGAGCCAACATTTCTATCTCCGGTTCAAATTCTAAAGTCCCCGATTCTGAGCTAGTCATAAAGAAACAAACAAAAATTAGAAAATTTCACCAATCCCCGGCAATGGTGCCAAAATTTGATGGGCATCGAAACCACCAAATATAAATTCCTACAACAAATATAACAATAAATTGAAATATAGAGTAGTAGGGTCGAATCCACAGGGACTGGTTATCTAATTTTGCCTTTTCTTGTGACCAGATTCGTTGTCCCGGCCACAGTCGTGCTCACGACTTGTGCGTAGTAGTGCTGAAAAAAATAAAAAATATAGGGTTTAAATTGATTAAGATAATAAAATAAGGAAGTATGGAGTGTAATAAAATAAAATAAAATAAAAATAGATTAAAAATGAAAAAATAAATTTAAGAAAATAAAATAAATTGGTAAATAAAATATTTTTAAGCTTAGCCATTGCCTCGGAGTACTTCAATCTTGAATTGATCATTGAAATAGATTTTCCCTTCCAAGCAATAAGTTGGTTATAGTGACCAAGAACGTCCTGATCACCAACATTTTCTTATGTAGTCAATCTCGGTACGACCTGCAAACTTACTTTTGCCAAATTTCTAACTGCGATACATGTGTTCACAATTTAAGATTTCAACATCCTTGCGATCTGAAAATCCCAACTCGAATCAACGGCCTTAACTCGAATCAACGGCCTTAACCGCGTGGGTCGTCTAAATTTGATCTCTATCTCCCTTGACAGAATCCAACTGGCTTTTCCCACCTAGACACACTAATTTGTTTGTGGAAATTCGAACACAGCACGGCCGATTCGTCTTCCCAACTATATGCCAAACAACTCCAACCCAACGTGCACTTTTTGAATTGAAGCTGAATCAACTTTAAGGGATGAACTTGCACTATCCCATACACCGGAGAGATAGAAAATACTGTGTTGAGAGGTTTTTTGAGTGGGTTAGAATCTCACGATTGTTTTGTTGGAGTAATTTCTGGGCTAAAGCTAAAAGGGGTTTAGTTAATCATGAAAAAGGTCATGCTTTGAAAATAGATTTGTGGAAAGTGGGAAGGGTGAAAGCCTTGGAAGATAATTAAACCAAAAGTTGAAAGTAAAGAAAAAAAGAGAGAATGAAACAACATAATAAAAAGGTGACGCAGGATGAGAGAAAAAACAATAGAGAATTTATTAAATGGCAAAGACAAAGTGTGTGTTCAATTGGCTGTAGCCACTAGGTATTTATACACACTTTTAATGCTAAAATTTAGCTAGACTTTTCCTAAATATTATCACTAAATAGTCCTAAATATTATCACTAAATAATTCAAATTTTAAAAATCAAATATAAAATAGAATTTAAACTAATTACAGAGTTGTAACAATAGAAAAAATCTTTCAATCTTTATCTAGCCACTTTTTAAAAAAAATCCTTAACTCTTCAATTTTTATCTAGTCATCTTTGAATATTCTATCTTTCAATCAAGCCCTCCTCTTTTCTTTTTTTCCAATTTAGCCCCCTTTTTGTAAGAGTTTGAATTCAGCACAACAATTTCATTCCTGATAAGAAAAATCCAAATTTAATAGCATTTTATCCTAAAATTAGCCAAAAATAAATACATTAAAATATGAATATATTTTGCTATCAGTAAATATCTCGTCGGAATAGCTCTTTAGATTGTCGATATCAGGTTGTTAAACTTATAGTGACGAATATTTCATTTTTAGTGACGCTTTATAAGCCGCCAATATAAGCCAGTTTGTTTGTAGTTGTATTAATTTTATACTTTCAACTGATACAATTAAAATAAATAAAAGGGGATTTTTTAAGGAAAAATTTAAATTAAAACTAAGAATTGAAGAAAAATAAATTGAAAACATTTTAAAGAAAACGATGATTAAAAATTGAGAGAAAATCAATAAGATGAAGCTCTCATCAAAGTGAAATCTCCATTTGATTCAAGGGTTTGATCATTTTTTACAAATATAAATCTCAATGTTCTTTAATAAATTGGTTATAATTGTTGAAGATCACTAAGCAACCTAATCTCTTGTTGAAGATCACTAAGCAACCTAATCTCTTTTTATCTTCTCGCTAATTAAGACAATCACCATTGATTACTTCCCTTATTAACAAACAATCCTATAAGAACCGCTTAGGATCTAATCTATCAATAGCATTAAGAAAAAAAAAAGACCCAATTCTAACCAACAAAAACATGATCAAGGTTTATTTAAGTTAGACTGCATGCCCACACTACATAATCATAAACTACAACATAAACAATTATGCAATTTGTCTCTAGTATTAGAAATCAATCAATCAATTAAACCTTTAATTGAAAAAGAAATCGTTCTAAACTATTAAATATCATTTGAATAGTTAATAAACCTGAACAAGTGTAATTAAATCAAAAGACATGCAAATACCAAAAGAACAAAAAGAAAAGATTAAGAACAATTCGATCTCACAAACTTTACAAAATCAAACTTTGAATATTATTTAGACTAGAAAGAAAAGTTTAGCAAGCCATAGAATAATATAGTACTGCCAAAAACAATAAGGTTTCTAGAACTTCCAAGTCTCTCCTAAAATATTGTATTTATAAAGTTTATTTGACCTAAAAGTAAGGTGACAATATTTGCTTAAACTTAAATATTCGAAAAGACAAAATTAGTCTTACGTCTAAAGTTAAAATAACATTCAATCCTACATGACACGGACAACGGGGCCATAGCTTGATAGAATGGCATTGGGCTAGCAGTGCATGAGGTGATAAGGTGTGATAGACTGGGCTGGGGTGTTGTTGGTTGGGCTAGACCCACACCGTTGTTGTATGGGGTCGTGGCCCACTCGTCTTTACTCAAGCCTCATTTTGAATTGTCCCTTTCGTTCCCAATGAGTAGTGATATTGCATCCCAAGCTCATACGTAACTAATTAAAGTCACGAAAACAGTCAAAATAATCACTTGTAACTAGCCAATTAAAGTAAATATAGAGAAGAATAACTATGCATGCAAAAAAGACACTTGTAACACTTTAAACCCGACCTAATTCACCGGGTTCGGATCTCAGGTGTTACTACACAAACCACTTAACAAAAAATTTAAAACAGTTGACTGATTTCCTCTTACTTAAACCATTTCTTTTATTCGAAGATTCATACACAGGAAAATAAAGGAAAGTATTTAGAAATAAAATATTACATCATGCTTTTCACTGAATCTTTTACAATATGAACCTACATTAAAGACAGACTATTTAGGGTGAAATCCTAATATGCCACTTTTCCTCTATATGTACAGTAACCCAGTACGCTGCTTTCATGGCATAATACTGACGTCGTCCCTCCAAGCGCAACCCTTATCATCATTACCTGAAACATAAACATAACATTTGTAAATTTAGGAGAACTTATTGAAAGTTAATATAGAGTACCTTGGTAGATACTTTTATAATATTTGGAGAACATTTGTACTAGCTACCCTTCTTAATCACTTACTTCTGTTTTGGGCAGATACTATCATAGTTCCAAGCTTACACTTACATGCCAACTACCTTACTCTTAGCATACCAATTCTCTATTGACTACTTGATTGACTTGCAATCCTTCAAAATATTACGTTAATCTCTTCATTCTCTTAAGATCACAAAAGTACTCTTCAAAAGAATATACCATCAGAGCCTACTTTATACATACCATCTCTTCACATATACACTTATTCTAAGACAGTTGTTTACGAATACTGTTTACTGATGGGTTCTTTTCACATTAGGTGGATTCTCGGAAAGAGTTGGATATCATCAGCTTACCAAATCAAAACATTACCTAAATCATTTAAAATCATTACCCACATCTTTGTTATAAAACACAAATCTACCTAATGTTACAGAGTAAGACATACTGCTACTTAGATATGGCGGATACCAGGGATTTAGATTTCAGCCCTATGTTACACAAATGAACTCAAATTTCCAATTTCTTATGTCTTTCATAATTACAAATACACCCATATTAAAAAAAAACAAATTACCATGGAAAATACCCTTTTTGAACATACAGATTCACACTTCTTTTCAAGAACTTCCCTTAAAACTTATTCAATTATATCACAATCTAACTCAACCAAATTAACTTCAGATGTATCAAAACCTTACCAAAGTTATACCCATCACAGAATGCTTAGAATTTATCCATAACCTACCACAAGGACAGATAATCACATCCCGCCATATAGGCTTAGCAGAGTATTCCACAAGGGTCAAACAAAATACGCCATAAGGGAAATATACATACTCATGTGTTTATTGTCCCGACAGACTGTTACAGAAGGTGTCATACGCTTCTCCCTCATGAACTTATACATACATTTCATGTATCGTGATATAGTTTGATCTACATATTATTGAAGGCTACACCATGAACATTCATATAATTATATATTGCCATTGGTTTTAACCATGGATTTACACACTTTCATGTATTGTGATTTGCCAATCCAGTCTTCATCTTACTGGAGGCTACACCATGACTGTTTTCATATCATACGAAGCCATGAGTCTCAACCTCAAGGTCATACACTTGTTTTCGTATTGTGATCTGTCAATCTGGTTAGCAATATAATTGCCCTACCAGAAACACCATAGAAGAGCATTTACATAGCATTCACTTACCTGGATTTGTTCACACATCTGATTGATTTATACTTTTCTATATCAAGATATACTTGCATACTTACCCAACAACAATCTATTCTAACAAAGCGTCATTCATATCATCATAACACGCATGTCATTTTTTTATACTATACTTCTCATGTTTACCAATTAGTAGAAATATCATTTACATTTATTTATACTTCTATTTGAACAGTACACATACAAGAGTCAGAATAGGGACTCACCTGACACTTACCTACTGTAGTTTGAACCTCCAAACCTAGACATCCTTCTTGAACCAATAGCAACAACTGTTTACAGAACATGGGGTCACCATTAAAAACTCATTTATATACAAATTACTATCATCTCATTCACTGGTAACCCCCATACAAAGCCTTGTACTTAAAACTTACTGTTCATATAACACTCATAGACTTACTCTTTCGGAACTGAACATGTAGAGCTATAATACTTACTTGGAGATGGAATGACCACTAATTAAATCAAGAAGCTTAGCTTTCATCCTATGAGGAAGAGATACAATTTTATTTAAGAAAATAACCAAAGAGTAATATTTTGAAGAAAGAAGAACCTCCTTTCAAAACCCTTCTCACACATATATCTAACTAAATCCCACTTAGTGGAACTTAATAAGTGTCACTTAATTCAAAATTTTCCCTTCTTAATGGCCTACAGATTTCGAGAGGAACATAAATGAGAATCTTGCATAATGGTTATTAGACTAGTAGAACCAGTTGGTTCCTAACCAGGTTACTTTACAACCTAACTTGCACAGTACCCAGACAAACAAGGCGTACTATACATTTGGCGACAACTCATGCTATAATTACTTTTTCGCTTAGCACAATCTTTTTCTTTAAATAGCAGAATAACCTGAAGTAGAATTTTCACTTACTTACATGGCGGTTACTATACACCCACACATATACGCCATAAGAAACAATTGTGCAAGCTACACTTCGTCAAATAGATAATTTTACTACTACACGCCTTAATCTCAGATTCGCCAGACTTGGGGCGTGACAACACTAAATGCACAAATAGAGCTAAAACATGATATTCCACTCAAAGAACTAGAAAAAGTAAAATAATAGGGGGAAAAATATACAAATTATGAGTACTTATTAAACCCTCACACTTAACATTTTGCTTGCCTTTAACCAAAATAAATTATTATGCTCATGCAATCCTAAAAATCCCCTAACTTGAATAATTGGTTGACAATATCCCTACACATCAATGGACAAATAAACATGGTTCATGAATGCAATCAAAATTCAACATGCTAATAGAATTATAGAAGCCACAATAACTCATAAACCTATGTAAATAAAAAAACCAATAAATTCATGTGTAAGTAGGATCAATTGCTCATTCCATCAATTTACAAAGTAAAAGTAGTCTTACAACAATCAAGAAAACATAATCAAGTTTGAACAAACCTTTTGAGGTCACTTAGGTATTTGAGGTTTAATTTATAAGAAAATTTTATTCGTATCTTAAGCCTTTGGTTTCTTTGTAACACCCCACGCCCGACCCGATCACCGATTTTGAGCAATGGGATGTCGCATTCGTTGCCGAAGCAACTATTGACAAAAAATCATAATAAAATCATCATACATGCATTTAACAACAATACAAAGCTGAATATAAAAAATATTGTTTCTTAGGTTTTAATAAAAACATACAAAAGTTTTAATTCAACTCGAGATCAAATAGGGACCTTTTTGAAACATTTTTAATTTTAGATCAAATACATATTAAAAACATTATTCAAATGTTTAAGCATATCATAAACATCTATGTATTATAATACAAAAAGAAATTCAAGCCTTAATCAAGCTTACGAAAGCTCTTTTGTAGATCCAAGCATGACCAAATACCAAATTGCAACGTTTTTAAAGTTTCCTTAATTGGTATCCAGACCCCTGATAGTGCCGATACCAAATTTAGCTTCGATGTTTCATAAAATCAAATTAAATAAAATGGTATTGATACTAAGCTTGAAGTACTGATACTTTCCTTTAGGTATCGATACTTTTATTTAGTATCGATATTATTTTAGCATTCTGTTTGTTTGAAAAAGTAATTGAAAATACTAGGTATCGATACCTTTACTAGGGTATTGATACCATAGCGCCAAAATGTCAAAATCTACCTTTTGGTTCCTTTCCATGTCAAAAACCAAATTTGGTTTAAATGGTGCCTTAAGCACCAAACAAAACTTGCGTATAACACTCCAAAATATATACCAAGCATTGCATAAACCATTATCAGTTCAATACATCTCATATTGGCACCAAAATCACTCCAACTTAACTTATACAAATCAAATTCCTTAACTATAAACTTAACCATTTCATACCATCATTCAGCCTACTTTATCTATTTGAATATACCTTTGTTGGAGGACTTCCTCAATTGGTTCTTGTTGTGGGGTTTCTTCTAAAATTTCTGAGAAGTGTGGCGACGCCTCCACACTTACCTCACTAGAGTTGGAGATTTCTTCAATAACGCTCAATACTTCACTCAATTCTTCAACCTTTATCTCTTGTCAAAAATCGACCTTCAAGTCATGCTATTCAACAACCGTATAGGAGGCCCCTCAACTTCAATAGTGTCTGACTCGACACACTCGTCCACCATAACACTTTTTCTAACTCGACGTCAGATGGCTTCTAACACAAGATCCAACTGACTCTGTATGATTTCCAAATTTTCCTGGCACTTAGACATGCCATTCTCAAATGCGCTACCCTGAATGGTTAAGTAGTGATCTTTATTAGGCTCTTCCCATCCTTGGTTGTCGCTATTTGCTGCATAAGCATAACCATGAGAATCATAAAAGGGGTTATACCATTTCATCCCATAGTAGCCCTCTTACTCCCAACTAAGTGTTGAAGTACCATTTTCATTAGACACGAACGGACCTTTGGACCACCTATAATCATCATTAGACATGACTATCAGTCAATAATTAATAAGAAAAAAACATGAAAACTATAAAAAAAAAGTTGTATCTATAGACTTAATTTTTGCTAATTATCTCTCTAACAAGCACGCAATATAAAAAATCACTAAATCTTGCACTGACTCCTCAGTAGCAGCACCAACAACTTGACCTCATTTTCTTGTCCTCATGAATGAAGAGAGAAATCAAAACTAAAAGAAATATAACTATCCCAACTTATTGCAAGTGTGACATGTCAGTTGTAATATTTGAAGTGTTACAATGGAACTCAAGAGTATTCTAAGGATCAAACCCAAGAGAGTTAGCGATTTAGTGATTTCTATTCAAGAATGCATGCAAGAAAGGAGTCTAGCTAGCTACTCACTTATTTCTATATTATGGCGGAGTGTAAATTGAAGTTGAATTAAACTAATTAATTACCCAAAATAGAGAAGGAATAAATAGTAAATAAAGAAAAATATAAAACTACAAAATACGATACAAAAAGTGCTTGGTTGATTTCCATATTGTTAACTAACCATCGAATTAGAGATCTAAATTGTTAACACTCCTAAATTGGCTCAATTTTACCTATTGGGCACAACTTTACCAACTTAAACAAATTAGTTCGACTTATCTCTTGACCTCACCTAACTATCCCAAGACTGATGAATTGGTTCCCAATAATATTACCTCTCGATCTCACTTATCTTGATTTTCCCTTAGGTGTGTCAATCTTAAGTTTTGAAGTTTATTCGATTTAGTCTAGTTTTGCAATTTAATTCTTGAACCCATAAACTAACTAAACAACATATTCATCAACCAACCACCTACGGTTTAGTTTCACATTACCATATTAAAGCTAACACACATGAAAGAAACAACTATGGAAGCCATTAACACAAACTTGAACAAACACATGAAAGCTTTGATTTTTAACTTAATAAAATTAAACGAAAAACAACTAACACAAAGATAAATAAACAAGAACACTAAAGAGGAGAACTTTAACAGATGAAAATAAAGAAAAATGAAATAACATTAAACTAAAGGTTAAAATGTGATTACTAACCACCTTTGGATGTACCAACGTCCAGAGTAAGAATCCTGCAGAAAATATATGAAATAAGTGGTGTCCGCAGGTGTATGGGTTATGTTGTAATATAGTTACAATGAAGTATGTACATACTCCGGAGATCATACTCAAGGGAGGCGAATACTAAATTAATCCTAACTTAAAAACAAATAGATCTAATTAGTACCGTAAATAAATCATAGTATGATAAAAAATAAATAAGAGATTTTTAGGGTTTTTATAATACTGAATAAAATAATCTAAACAAAAGAACTTTGGAAAACTAATTGTATAAATTGAATCAAATCTAAGAATAGGTGATTAGATCGCTTTGGCAATCATAACTATCTGCTACATCAAGTTTCTATTCAATCAACTAGTCGTTACACTAGCAAGATATCTCAATCTTCCACTAAACTAATGAGTCGGTAAGAAATACTTATCTTTCGACCTCGTAGTCCAGACAAATTCGGGGATAAGGTGTTCATGGATAGACCATAACGATTTTGGGTTAATTCCCACCTAAATGACTTCCTAAGGTCGTCAACCTTAGGGTTTAAGTTCTTCCTCTCCTAAACAGCTGATCCGCTAAGAAAACCTTATACAACAATTAATCAGTCATACCTCCACTCAATAATCCCCCATAAAAGGATTAGTTCCTCATGGATTTTTGTAAACACAGTAAACTTGATAAAGTAAATAGACATTAGGAATAATTCAAGAGTAAAGTGTAAAGACAAATCTTGATTGTATTGTATAGATAAGCGTTGTCACATCCCAAAAATTAGGTTAGTGACACCAAGAGTGGTCACGTCTTGTTTTTTAATTAAGGTTGTGGAAATTTTATTAAGTGAATTAATTTGGTTCAGTGGTTAGGTGTTGTGTTTGTGTGTGACAGGTTTTGGGTTAAAATCTTTTCCCTTGAAGTTTTGTTATTTTTGTCAATCCTTATCTTTAAACATTTGATTTATAAATTATTTTCGTTCATCTAATAACAAAGATGAGCCTACTGATTCAATGGTAAGGCTTCAGTTTACTTAGAGGTCCTATGTTCAAATCCTGTGTTTGTGTGAAGTGGAATTATTTGTGTTTTAAACTCTAGGGAGAATTCTGATAAGGATACCTAATTAGATTTGAGTGGGGGAAGTAGGTAGTTTTTTTTTAATTTCTTTTGCAAAATAATCTAATTCCCAAATTTTTTACAACTTTTCTTTCATGTTTCTTTCTTTCCACTTCCCCTCTTTTACTGTTCTTTTTCCTATTTTCCTAAATTTCCACAACCATTTCTTCCTTTTTAGTATGCACCATCTTGGTTTCAAATTTACTTGCAACTTGGTTGTTCTTAATCACATATTTTCTCTATTTAGATTCGCCTTCTTGCTGTTATTTATTCGCCATTGTTTTTCTTTAGCAATCCATTCCTTAGTTTTGTGTTGCTCGCGCGTAGGTAAAGAGTTCGACATGGTAAGTGAAGTTTATTGTTGACATCATTCGTTCTTTGCGTAAGTGGGTGGTTCTTGGTTTGTGTGAGATTTTGGATGATGATTTGATTAATCGATTTGGCATAGATGTAATTATATTTTGTTCGAGAATATTGTTTAGGTGGGAACCTTGAGACGAACACTCCTTCAGCGACTTAGTTCGGTAAGGAGTTGCAGGATATTCGATCAGGGTAAGTGCCTGAATGTTTTGGGGGCTGAACGTTGGCTTTTGTCAATGGAAACTTTGATTAGTTTGCGAGAGTTGATGCTAAATAGTTTATTTTAATGTTAATTTTAGGGTTTGGAAAACAAGTGCTTGAGTTTACATCGAAAACTGTCCAGGGTGTGACTCAAACTCGTAAAAAAACGAACGACAGAAAGCCAAAAAACTCACTTTTGACATCACACGACTGTGTGAGCCACACGATCTAGGCTATTTGGTCCGTGTGGGCCACATAGGCGTGTGTTAAGTTATGTGGGTCTATTTTCTAAAAATTTTGTCTAGGGTCGTATTTATGTTTAATGTGTAGTTACTCACTCCATAGGGTCCATAATGTACAAAAACGACTTGAAAATATGATATCTGATAGTGGGATGCTCCTTTTTTACCTCATTCTATTGATGACGACATTTAAAATTTTCTGTTTCACTATTAATTCTCATAGTTAATTCATTGTTTTCTAAACCAATATTAGATCTAGATGTAGCTAAAAAATGGTCTACCTAAAAGAATGGGTATCTCACGATCCTCTTCAAAATCTAAGATAATAAAATTAGTTGGGATGATATAGATCCTCACTTTGACTAACACATCTTCAAGTCCCCTTTCAGTCATACTGAAGACCTATCAGCTAGTTGTAGTGTAGTATGAGTATTTTTAAGCTCCCCTAACCCGAGTTTGTTATATATGAATAAATACATTAAATTAATACTGGCTCCTAAATCACATAAAGCTTTGTTAAAATATACGTCCTCTATTTCTATAAGTATTGTAAAACTTTTCGGGTCTTTTAATTTTGGGGGTACCTATTTGTATTTAATAATGCTACATGAGGCGCTTCTGTTAACTTGCTCTCCTATTTTTATTTTCCTACGCCTAGACATGATTTCTTTTAAATAATTGGCATTTTTAGGAACTTTTTCAAGTAAATCAATTAGAGGCAACTTAACATTCAAATATTTAAATAATTTTAGAAAACTTATAAATTCTACCTCATCTCATTTCTGTTTTTCTTCCAACTATGAAAGGAATGGCACCATTGTCAGTGTAGGTTCCTTGGCTTATTCATTTTCTAGCTCAACGATCGGCTCGGTTATCTATTCAAGTTTTTATTCAGTCACAGCTTGTTAAGGTTCCTCTTGAAGATCTTCAGTATCTTTTTTTCTTTCTTTTGAGCTGGGTTCTCTGGGCTACTCAGTACTTTTCCTGATTGGAAAGCAATTGCTTTCACATGCTCTTTCTCTTCTCTTCGAGGATTATTCTCAGTGTTGTTTAGGATACCAGTGCTAATTTGTCTCCCATCATGCTCATTAATTGGCTCATTTAATCTTCAAGCTTAGTCAATGTTTTCATTGCATTAGTACATTCAGACTGCACCTGTTTCACTTTCGTCCACATTGATTTCATCTCGCCCTCGATCTGATCCAAGTGTTGATCACATACAGTATGGTCATTCGGATTGGCCCTTTCTTGAGGTTTCTATAAATAAGGATGTTGTAATTAATATTTTTAATTGGTTGTTCATTCTTACCTCCTCCTTGATTTTCGTCCCATCTTAAGTTCCGATGATCTTTCCAACTAGGATTATAAGTGTTTGAATATGGGTTTCCACATTATTCCCAATATAGTTTACATCATCGGTTGGATTATTGATGTAATGGAAGAGAGGTTTATCTCTTCCATTTATAAATGACATAATGGTTGTGAATTCTATACGGTTGATTCTGTCCACAATCTGTTGGTATCTGTCATCCTCATAGGCTGTCTTGATCATAGATGGTTTCTGGCCATATGTGTAGCATTCAATTGGCCACTTGTAAGAATTAATTTCCATATTCTCTATAAATTCATACACATTCTCGTATGTTTTGTTTATAAGGGCTTCTCTTGCGAGTCCATCTAATCCTGGTCGTACGTGTGCATCCAAACCATTATAAAACATTTGCAGCCTTAGCCACTCAGGTAGTCTGTGATGTGGGCATCTCTGGATTAGCATTTTAAAACACTCCCAAGCTTCATGAAAACTTTCTCCCTCTAATTGTTTGAAAGTTGCGATCTCCCTCCTTAGTTAGACCGTCTATAGGGAAGAACTTTTGTAAGAATTTTTGTCTGAGTTCGTCCCATGTTGTGATAGATCCTGGTGCCTACGAGTCTAACCAAGAGAAAGTGTTATCAATTAAGGAGAAGGGGAACACTCGAAGACGAATAGCATCATCGATGACCTCATTATATTTATCAAAAAGTTGAAGGAAGAATTTAGATGTTGATTTGGGTCTTTCATTGTTCCTCTGAACTACAAATTATTTTGGATCATGCTGGGTTTTATTTCAAAATTGTTAGCCGTGATGGCGAGCATTGAAATGCTTCATTGAACCACCTCCGGATTTGGTAGCCCATAGTGCCTTAAGGTTCTTTCGTTACGTGCCATAGGTATATTTGTGGGTAGTTGTAGTTGTGGTGGTATATCTTGTGGGTTAGCTTCTTTAGTTATTGAACAACGAGTTCTTATGTAGTGGATTACCTATAGTAAGTGTTGATTTTTCATCTACTGTTGCTATCGATGGTTCATGCGTATTAGTCTTTCTGGATCAATGGTACGCTATATAGGTGTTCCCCTACAACAAGTCATACATTGAAACCACAAAGTAAAATAAAAATGCTAGTGAAATAAAATTAACAATCGTAGCTAGAATTTAGAAATTTCCTAATTTTTTTATTAAATACAAAGATAAAAATAAATTTAGTGACATTTCCTTCTTGGCAACGGCAACAACAACTTAACCACCTCCGGACGCACCAACGTCCAGAGTAAGAATCCTGTATAAAAGATATGAAATAAGTACTATAGTTACAACGAGTTATGTTGTGTTATAGTTACAACGAAGTAGGTAAGTACTCCGAGGACCGTACCCAAGGGAGGCGAGTACTAAATTATTCCTAACCTAAACAAAAAAAGATCTAATTAGTATCATAAATAAATCATAGTATGATAAAACATAAATAAGAGATTTTTAGGGTTTTTATAATAATGAATAAAATAACCTAAACAAAAAGAAATTTGGAAAACTAATTGTATAAACTGAATCAAATCTCTAAGAATGGGTGATTAGATTGCTTTGGTAATCATAACTAACTGCCACATCAGGTTTCTATTCAATCAACTAGTCGTTACCCTAGCAAGGCCTCTTAATCTTCCACTAAACTAACGAGTTGGAAAGAACAACTTATCTCTCGACTTCACAGTCCAGATCAATTCGGGGCTAAGGTGTTCACGGATAGGCCATACCAATTTTGGGTTAGTTCCCACCTAAATGAATTCCTAGAGTTGTTAGGCCTAGAGTTTAAGTTTTTCCTCTCCCAAACAGTTGATTCGCTAAGAAAACCTCATACAAAAATTAATCCGTCATACCTCCACTCACTAATCCCCCATAAAAAGATTAGTTCCTCATGGATTTTGTAAACTTAATAAACTTGATAAAGTAAATAAACATTAGGAATAATTCAAGAGTAAAGTGTAAAGAGAAACTCTGATTGTGTTGTATAGATAAGTGTAGAATCCACAAAGAGTTGATCGAATCTACAAATCAGATCTCTCGATGAATGCAACTAGAAATAAATTGGAAAGAAATCTAAAACCTAAGAAATGGAAAAATAACTAAAACTTAAAATTACAAAGGAAATTCTAAAGTATGAAAAGTTGTCCTTTACCAAGTGTTAGGAGCCTATTTATAGAGTTAGGGTTACCGCCGTCCTCAACCCTAGGTCATTTGATGTCCTCATGTTTAACTTTTGATTGTGTGGACCAAAATGCCCCTAGCTCGTAAATGTTTCTTGTATAAGGCCAATGTTGTGATACCCTAATGCTTGTGTCGCAACATCAAAGGATATATGCTCAAGTTTGGGGTAGCTTTAGGGGTATGTCACAACATCGAAGGTAGTTTCAAGATTCATGCATTCTGCTCCCTATGTTATGACATTGAACTTCCCGTGTTGCAACACAATGACCAGTATTGAGTTTATACGCCCTCGAATGGTCTCCTGAACACTATGTACATTATCTCACCTTTAGCCCTCATTCGGCCCCTAAGGTCAATAAAAAACTCAAAATACACTTTTTATTGAATTTAAATTAAACAATGAATAGTTAACTAAAACGTAATGAAAATGATTGTATTCAAACTCCTCAAGTACGAAATTTAGTTTAATCTGCTACATCGTATTATGATAGATCAATTACAACCAAGTTTAAATTATTAGTTATGTAAATAAACCTAGCTATAGTAATAACCAAACTAACTAACTACCATTAATAAGAAGAAGAACAAGAAAATGTGCAGGAAAAGTAAACCCTAAGCTATGGAAAAGAAAACCACCCTAAACCTAAACTAAAGGATGAAAGAAACTTTAAAATTAAGGAGCTTTCTAACCTAAACTACAACCTCATTTCTTCAGCCAATTTTTGGCTTTTTAAAGCTAATTAAAACCCGAGTTTTAGTGAGCAAAATGCCACTGGATGTTGTATATTGATTGGTGTTAGTGTTGGACAAAAGCCACCCTTGCAGTCATTTTTCTCCACGTTAGGCAGTGATATCACAAGAACCAGGCTTGGGTATAACAATACCTATGACAATATTGAAATGGGGGTTCTTTTGGGCGTTGGATATTGTGATATCACTGTGAAGGGTCTCGGTCCTCTTCAATTCAGCACTGTCAGGGGTACCACGACTTTTAAGCTTTGATGACGTAATACCTCATTTCTAGGTGATGTTTTAACTCACGTTCGGGCCTCCGATGACTCCCTACAACACTTAATCGATTGTTAGGTTTCAAAAAGAGTATAAAACACATTATTTCATTTTATTAAGACAAAGAATGAAAACTAAATAAAACACAACAAAAAAAATAGAAATTGCTCGAAAACAAATTCATAAAGTGTAATGCGGAACCTAATTTGACATATCAAATTTCGGTAGATCACTAGGCTATCAATGAGATCTTTGTTGATGAATAGTTAGTCTGGGTAAAATGTTTTCAAGTGAATGATGTAAAACCATCAATGCTTTGGTATGCAGATATCGTTAATTACTTAATATGAGATGTATTTTTTTTTTTAAATGCTTCAAGCCAACAAAAGAAAATGATTATGCTTGAATCGAGAGATTATATTTGGGAATAACCATATGCCTTCCAATAGTGTGTAGATCAACTTATTTGACAGTGTGTGGCCGAGGAGTAAATTGATGTTATATTGGTTGGATGTCATGTCTCGCTTTGTGGGGGACATTTTGGAGGAAAAAAGACTACTTAAAAGATTTTGCAATCAGTGTTTTATTAGCCAATCATGACTTAGGATGCTTATTATTTTGCAAGAAGATGTAACAGTTGTGAATGAACGAGAAAAACTTCTAAAAGTGATGAGATGCCTCAAAAAAGGATTTTGGAAGTTGATGTTTTTTTATGTATGGAGGATAGACTTCATGGGGCCATTCTTGAATTCATTCGAAAATTAGTACATTTTGTTAGTAGTGGATTATGTTTTCAAATCGGTAGAAGTAGTAGCCTTGCTAGCGAATGATACTAAGGCAGACAAATATTTTTTGCATAAGAACATTTTCTCAAGATTTGAAACTCTTAGGGTGCTCATAAGTGATGAAGGTTTGCATTTCTACAGTATACAATTAGAAAATGCTTTATCAAAGTATAATGTTAAGCATTGAATTGCAACTACTTATCATCCATAAACCAGTGGTCAAGTAGAGGTTTCAAACCATGAGATTAAGCTAATCCTGGAGAAAACAATGAACCCATCTTGGAAAGATCTGTCGGTTTGGCTAGATGATGCATTGTAGGCTTATCGAGCAACTTATAAGACTTCGTTGGGGATTTTTTTTATATTGTATTGTTTATGGAAAGAACTATCATTTGTTAATAAAGTTAGAAAGGTAAACATACTGAACAATTAAGAAGTTTGAATCTTGATACCAATTAGGTTGTTCCAATTGCTTGAATTGGAGGAATTCAGATTTCTAGCATATTAAAATGTCAAACTATACAAAGAGAAAAGCAAACTACGTCATGATGTCATGTTTAAGAAAAAAAGCTTTATGCCATGACAATATGTGTTAGTGTTTAATGCCCAAAATTAAATTGTTTCTAGAATTTCAAATTCTATAAAAAAAATTCTACATTTATTTTGTTGGATTTGATGCACTTAGTTTAGTATTTTCGTCTTTGTATACTTGTATTTTAACGAATAAATTTTTTTAATTAAATAGTTGCTAATATATTAATATCCTTTGTATATTGTCCTCAAATGAATTTTGCACGCAAAGTAAAATTGAAACAAATATTGGCCCTTGATTTTCTAAGGTTTAACTAATAATAAGCGGTATTACGTGGTCGAAACGTAATACAAAAAGACAACTTATATTAATAGATAATCTACAAATGTCTTTAGTCTAATAAAAAATTGAGCAAATCGATTGAAAGACTAATATGTCATCTACCAAGTCCCATTGGAGAGATACCTTGTCTTAGGTATGAAACAGATGTCTCTAGAAGATAAAAATATAGATGTGACTGACTGGACTGATAATACATCGGACATAACCCAAATACAATAGATTCTAAATTCCTTTGTAGGTTTATCCACTTGTGATATTAATAGTATAACATACTTTAATCTTGAGTGAATGATGGACTATATATGCATGATTCATATATTTGGTGTAAATGAAAGTTTGAATTCAAATAAATAAAAAACTAAAAGCTAATACGTAGATATACAACTTGGATTTCCAATGCGGTTTCTTCACTCACAACATCATCAAAAGAGTACAACTTGGATGGGATTGATATTGACTATGAGCACTTCAATGCTATACTTGACACTTTTTCTAGGTGCATTGGGAAACTTATAAAAACCCTCAAGAATAATAGAGTCACCTCTTTTGCTTCCATAGCTCCATTTGATGATGTTCAAAACCATTAAAAGGCTTTGTGAAAAGTTATGGTGACCTTAAAGACTATGTCAACTTCCAGCTTGATATCTATGATCAAGGAACAACGGTCTCTCAATTCATCAATTACTTCAACACCCAAAGCTCTAACTATAATGATGGTAAGGTTTTAGCCAGCTTTATGAGCAATAGGTGCAGTGGCTTGACACCGGACTGCTTCTTTACCACCTACAGTAGGCTCAAGAGTGAGAACAAACTCCATGGCATATTTGTTTGGTCTGCAGATGACTTTCAGAGAAACGTTTCCCGCATATCTGAATAACTTTGATGAAGTCAGCTCCCATGTAGCAACCAAGGTGGCCATGCAGGGAACGTGCAACAAAGCAGCAAAGTGAAACTGTTTTTGTTTCATTTGGTTACTCCAATGAACATTTTGTATTTTAGTTTGTTTTAAACTTAGTAGGTAGCTGCATTTTGATGTAATTAGGTGTTGATTGACTGATAATTCAACAATACAACTTAAACAAGTCATGTTAACAAGTTTCAATGTAATTTAGTGGTGTTAGGTAGTTGATTAGGTAAAAGCTTGTTTGTTTTCTTTTGAAGTTGACTTACTTATGTAATGGCTCAATGCCTTATTTTCAAGTTAATGATAATTTCAAATAATTTTTTGATTAAAAACTCTCTTTTTGTTTTTCCACTTGCAGAAATTCTGTTCATCATCAATTGTTTCTTCTGCAAGTCTCGAGGCTTGCTGTTGAAGTAAGATCAAAGCAGCTTGCTACTGCCTTCAACACTAACAATTGGTATCTGGAGCTACATTCTTAGAGGACCTGTGGGAGATCAACACCAAGAACTATGGCTTCTTCAGGATTTTCACCAGTAGCCCCACCTGTCTTCAATGAAGAAGGTTTCCATATATGGCTGGTCAAGATGAAGACTTACCTGCAGGCCTTTGATCTGTGGGAAGTTGTCAACACAGATGCTGAGCCAGCACCACTGAGGGCCAATCCCACAGTAGCTCAGATAAGGCAACATGCTGATGAGAGGACTAAGAGGCACAAAGCTATGTCCTGCATTCAGAACTGTGTATTAGATGTCATCTTCACCAGAATTATGGCCTGTGAGACTCCAAAATAGGCCTAGGACAAGCTTAAGTAGAAGTTTCAAGGCACAGAGAGGACAAGGCAACAACAGCTGTTGAATTTGAGAAGGGATTTGAAAATCTAAAGATGAAGGAGGAAGAGACAGTGAAGTAGTACGCACACAGAATAATGACAGTGGTCAACAGTATAAGGCTCCTTGGTGAGCACTTTGATGAGACAAGAATTGTGGAGAAAGTTCTCTCCACTTTGCCTGAGAGATATGAAGCAAAGATATCCTCTTTAGAGGACTCAAGAGATCTTGCTAGCATCTCTTTGACTAAGCTGATTAACACCTTCTATGCTCAGGAATAAAGAAGAGCTAGCAGGGCTGAAGACCACCAGAAAGGTGCTTTTCAAGTCAAAACCAGAGAGGTCTTGAGCACCAATGCTTATAAAGGAAAAAAGCACTGGAAAAACAGGCCTAAGCCTGATGCTGCAAGAAGCAGGGACCAACCCTGGAGGCATTGTAAAAGGGCTGGTTTTCCAGAAGATAGATGCTGGTTTAGACCAGATGTAGTATACCAACACTGCAAGAAGAAGGGCCGTGTTGAAAGGGTTTGTAAGAACATAAACAAACCAAAGCAGAACCAATTTCAGCAACCAAAGGCTGAAGCTCGAATGGCTGAAGACACTAGTGATCAAGAAGAGCAAGTTTTTGTTGTTTCCTGCTTAGTTGCTGAGAGGAAGTGCTCTAAAGGCTGGCTATTGGACAGTGGCTGCACTAATCACATGTCACCAGATGCATCCTTGTTCAAAACCTTGGACAGAAGCTGCAAAACCAAGGTTAAGGTTGGAAATGGTCAGTTTATAAAAGTTGAAGGAAAAGGGGATATGCTGATATGCACTCCTACAGGCAACAAGGTCATCTCGAATGTGCTATTGGTGCCTGAGATTGACATAAACCTTCTCAGCATAGCTCAACTGCTCGAGAAAGGCTACTCAGTTGTGTTCAAGGGCAAACAGTGTCAGATTACAGATCCAAGTGGATCAAGTCTCATGACAGTCACCATGACTGACAAATGCTTTAAGGTTCACTGGCCAAGTGACTCAAAGTCAGCCTACACAGCCTCTTCTGATGATTCCAAGCTCTGGCATCAAAGGCTTGGACATGCCAACTTTAGATCAATGGCTCAAATGGTTAGTGAAAGCCTGGCTGAGAACTTCACCAACTCAGTGGAGCATGATGAAGTTTGTGAAGTGTGCCAGATGGGAAAACAGGCAAGACTGCCATTTCCTACAAATTCAGCAGGGAGAGCTACAGAAAGACTGCAGCTGGTGCACACTGATGTGTGTGGCCCAATGAAGACTGAATCACTCAGCAAAAATAGGTACTTTATCCTTTTCATTGATGATTATACTAGATATTGCTGGATTTTCTTCATGAAGCACAAGTCAGAGGTAGCTCAAGTGTTTATGAAGTTCAAAGCTGGTGTTAAAACAGAAACAGGTTGTAAGCTGAAGTCAGTGAGGTCAGATAATGGGACTGAGTACACTTCAGCTCAGTTCCAAGCCATTTGCAATGATGCTGGCATCAAACACCAGCTAACAAATGTGTATACGCCTCAGCAGAATGGGGTCTTTGAAAGGAAGAACAGAAGTCTGATGGATATGACCAGGTGCCTACTGTTTGAGAAGAAACTATCCAAAACCATGTGGGCTGAGGCAGTAAACACTGCTGTTTACCTTCAGAATAGGCTCCCAACTAAGGCTCTTACTCACAAGACACCTTTTGAGGCTTGGTTCAGATTCAAACCTTCATTGGCACATCTGAAAGTATTTGGTTGCTTGTGCTATGCACAAATACCAGCAGTGAAGAGGGGCAAGCTTTCAAGGAGAGCTCAGCCTGGCATTCTAGTAGGCTATAGCTCAGTTAAGAAAGGCTATAGGATCCTGGACCCCTTGAAAAGCAAAATTCAAGTAAGCAAGGATGTGATTTTCAATGAAAAAGCATGCTGAAATTAGGAGAAAAATGAGCCAGAAGCTCTTTCAGAAGAACTGGTGCCTAACCAAGCTGAACTCGAGCAGATTGGTCTTGAAATGGACATTGATGATGTGCCTGTGAGAGGCACAAGGTCCTTGGATGAAGTTTATGAGAGAGCAAAGATTGCTATAACAGAACCTACCAGTTTTGAAGAGGCTGAGGAAGATAAAGGTTGGAAGCAGGCTGTGGTTGATGAAATCAACATGATTCACAAGAATCAAACATGGGAGCTGGTTGATAAGCCACTTGGAAAGAAAACCATTAGAGTAAAATGGGTCTATCGAGTCAAGCATAATGCAGATGGGAGTTTAAACAAGCTGAAAGCTAGATTGGTTGTGAAGGGCTTTAGTCAAAGATATTGGACTACTTGGAAAAATGTGCTCCAAAGAGCTGACTTGACACAATCGGTGATCAGTTCTTGTGGTGCTCAAAAGCGATGAGACAATTCACCAATTGGATGTGAAATCTGCATTTCTTAATGGTTTCCTGGAAGAGGATATAAACATTGAACAACCTCCAGGTTTTATAATGCCTGGTAGAGAACATATGGTGTACAGGCTTAAAAAGGCCTTGTATGGCCTGAAACAGGCTCCTAGAGCCTGGTATGCTCGAATTGACTCATACCTAGTCAGTTTGGGATTTGAAAGAAGTCCTAGTGAACCAACACTTTATGTTAAGAAGAATCAAGCTGAAACACAACTTATTGTGTCTCTTTATGTGGATGATCTCTTGGTGACAGGAGGAGACAAGACCAAGTTAGCATATTTCAAAGCAAAAATGAAAGAGATGGTCGAGATGTTTGACCTGGGTTTGATGACATATTTCCTTGGAATAGAGGTACAACAAGCAAAAGAAGGAATCTTTTTGGGACAAAGAACATTTGCTTTGAAGGTTCTATCCAAGTTTTCAATGCAAAATTGTAAGCCAACAAGAACACCTATGGCTGTTGCCATGAAGCTATCGAGCCAAGAAGATCATGAGCCCATCTATGAATCTGTTTACAGGAGCCTTGTTGGTTGCTTGCTATATTTAACAGCAACAAGACCTGATATTTTGTTTGCTATGAACATGCTATCAAGGTTTATACATTGTTGCAACAAGCAGCATTACCAAGTAGGGAAAAGAATGCTTAAGTACATCAAAGGTACCTTGAATCATGGAATGCATTTCAGCAAAGCTGAAAATTTGAAACTGATAGGTTACACTGACAGTGACTGGGCTGGTTCAAAGGATGATATCAAGAGCACATCTGGTTATGCATTTACAGTTGGTTCAACCATGTTTTGTTGGAGTTCTAGAAAGCAATCAATGGTGGCTCAATCAACAGCAGAAGCAGAGTATGTTGCAGCTGCTAATGCTGTTAACCAAGTTGTGTGGCTAAGAAAAATTCTCACTGATTTGAATCTACAATAGAGTGAAGCAACTAAGATTTATTGTGACAACAAATCTGCTGTTGCTATTGCTAAAAATCATGTCTTCCATGGTAGGACAAACCACTTCAGTATCAAGTTGCATGTGATAAGAGAAATGGAACAAGCTCGAGAGATTGAGTTAATTCACTGTAACTCTGAAGAACAAATTGCTGATATCTTCACAAAAGCTCTTGGAGTATTGAGATTCATGAGCTTAAGAAAGCAACTGGGAGTCAACAGCATGGAAGCTGAGGAGGAGTGATGAAGTCAGCTCCCATGCAGCAACCAAGGTGGCCATGCAGGGAACGTGTAGCAAAGCAGCAAAGTGAAACTGTTTTTGTTTCATTTGGTTACTCCAATGAACATTTTGTATTTTAGTTTGTTTTAAACTTAGTAGGTAGCTGCATTTTGATGTAATTAGGTGTTGATTGACTGATAATTCAACAATACAACTTAAACAAGTCATGTTAACAAGTTTCAATGTAATTTAGTGGTGTTAGGTAATTGATTAGGTAAAAGCTTGTTTGTTTTCTTTTGAAGTTGACTTACTTATGTAATGGCTCAATGCCTTATTTTCAAGTTAATGATAATTTCAAATCATTTTTTTGATTAAAAACTCTCTTTTTGTTTTTCCACTTGCAAAAATTCTGTTCATCATCAATTGTTTCTTCTGCAAGTCTCGAGGACTGCTGCTGAAGTAAGATCAAAGCAGCTTGCTACTGCCTTCAACACTAACAAACTTGAACTCAGTTTTTAATCATAAAATATATTATTTTTATATATAGTTTTAGCTGGCGTTTTGCCGCGCGATCCCTTTTAGTGTTGAAAGTTATAACTGAACAAGAAACTATGTATGTAGCTGCTTTCATTTTCTTTGTATAAAACGATATATAAAAGCGGTGGAAGCATTCATTCCCATTTCCCTTGCAATTCCATTCCCTTCCATCCCAAGAAGCTTATTATATTCAGCTCAAACAATGAATAATCAAAATGTTCAAAATAGTGGATCGTCATCATCTCCTCGTGCTCCTTCTTCGATTCCAATAGCGACGTCTCAAAACGCCGTTAGGTATCCAATGAATAAACAAACTAATTTCTTCTTATGCCGGCATTGCAGAAACCACATCAGCTGCTGGACCAACGGTATTCAACGTGTATCAATTCTCTCTCTCTCTCTCCCCGCCCCCTTATTTATTACATATATATATGTATATCAAGATTCTTGTTTTTCTACTGGTACTTCAGTTCTTGATTGTGTTCTTGGTTGGACTTCTTTTAGTTTTACGAGGATATATTTAACAGAAAACAAAAAAGAAATTATGTAATATAAGATTATTGTTTCAATGTAACATTATGTAGTGTTCAAAGAATGCTTAAAAACTTTTAAATCAATTTTCCAGGTACATGGGGCGAAGGGGAATGCAATTCTCTGCCGCGATGCGTAAGATACCTCTTCATAGAAATACACAATCACCCAAATTACATTTCTTTTTGTAATCAAGTTCACAATCACCCAAATTACAATTTAATCTTTGTGGTTGATTGATATTTACAGTGTCAATGTGAACACCGATCCAAGACCGTCTGGTTGGTATTTCAATGATCTGCCTGTGGTTTTTTTCCATTGTAAAGGATGCAACAAAACCCTTGGCGAGAGACTTGTATGTGTTTTACATTTTCTTTATTGTATGACTCTGTTTTGTTTTGTTTTGTTTCGTTTTTTTTTTTGGATGATTGTTTACAGACACTACCTGGATGCCCCTTTATTATACTATTTTCAGCTCGACCGCGATCGGCTTGTCCACGGTATACGCGAAGGAAATTATTTACTTTATCCGTAAGTATTTTTTTCCCCTTCACGAACAGAATAGTATTCTGAAATGAAGCTAAGACAATGCAATTCGAAAGCTAGTTTTTGAATGAAAATGGTGGTGTCTGCAGGAATCAGACACTGTATTGGAATGGAAACCAGTTGCGTTATGCTCACACAAATCAGCCAGTCGAAGATGACAAAACCCCTTAAATCAGAGTTCATTAAGAATGCAATTCTTACAAGGAAGAAACAACTGTTGCTGGTTTTATTTTTCATATTTAGTTTACACCCTTTTAGGGTTCTCTGAATAGTCATCAAAATACTATGATGTGAGATTGTTAGTAAAATTGCTGTTGGCTTTGGTAGTTTGCATGAGATTGTACAGATAAAACAAGGTTTTTATAGCTAAAACCAACGAATTTGTGAAGGCAAACTAATTCCAATGAGCCTTTTTTATGTTCTCTAAAACTTGGTTGATATTTCTTTGGTATATAGTAGGCTCATTTGTCCTCATTTTGTTTTGGCTTTCTTTCTTATAGAAGTTCAGTGTATGATTGCTCATTTTACCATGCACTACAATGCTATGTGTGCATTTTCTGTTTTGGGATTCCACCAAATTTCATGTTTCTTCCATCAATTCTAAACATCCAAATGCAGAGTACATTGACTTGCTTTCAAAGATTTTTTTTCTCTTCTTTTGTAATTAATATATCTTTATAATTTCTAAGAATCTTATAAGAAAGTTGAGAATAAAAAATTACAATAATAATACGACTTTGTACTTTGTATTCTAATGCCTATATAGTAACCTTTTTAGGATACTAAATCTTCAACTCAAAGCCTACATCACAGCAGCAATTGAGTTTTTTAAGCTACTCATTGCCCTTCTCATTTTCTAGGTTTTCTTCCCTTGCCATATGACATGCCATCTCTTTTGCTTCCATAGCGCCATTTGATGATGATGTTCAAAGCCATTTCAATGCCTTGCTGAAAAGCTACGGTGACCTCATAGACTGTCAACTTCTAGTTTTATGCCTATGATCAAGGAACAGCTGTCTCTCAGTTCATCAATTACTTCAACACCCGAAGCTCTAAGTACAATGGTGGTAAGGTTTTAGCCAGCTTTATAAGCGACTGAAGCAGTGGCTTAACACCGAAAAACGGATTCTTCACTGCCTCCAGTAGGCTAAAGAGTGAGAACAAACTCCATGGTACATTAAAAAATAAGCATATATCCTTCACTTTATAAAGAAGCTTATTTTTTAATGTGTTTGCTTGTAGAAAAGAATAGCACGGATCTAACTCTGAAATGGCTGCTTGATTTGAACCCTGAAATTTGCTTTTCTAGAAAGCATCCAGACTCGAGAATGCTACTTGTGGATAATGTCAATCCACGCTTTAGGCTTTCAATCACTCATTTACATTATAACTCAGTTTGAATTAGCTGTTTGTGGTGTATGAAGAAATTGTTCTACCTTTTTAGCATTCTGAAAAGCTTGCCTCGATTAGCGTATTTAATCTATTATGCTAATCGGATTCTTCATTTTCGTTAAGGTATTCTTATCCGATATATATGTCTCTGTTGAGTATGTGTAATTTTTTAGTCCAATTTGGGAGATAATTTCTTAGTTAAATTTTATTTATTTGTTTCAGTCGAACTCGAATTAGTCTAGATTATTTTTGACTTAGTCTGTAAATAGGTTATTTTACAACATTAGAAAATAAATCCATTAAAAGATTAGAATAACGCTTTTAGAGAACTTTGTATTTACGTTTTGAGAGTTTTTTATGTTTAGGTTTCTGTTGGAACAATGGCAGCAGCAAACATCAAACAAAGTTACAATACAGTGTTTGCAAGACTGAAGCAAGAAGAATCAAGCAAAGAAAAGCAAAGCAAAGCAAAATGAACAAAAATTGAATACTCAAGAAAGTTGTAATCGAACATTACATTTTTCATTCAAAATTTGAAATAAAAGGAGTTACAATTTGTTCATTTGATGATTACCTACTAATCTAACCGCCTCCACTAATTTTCAACCAATGTAAGCTTAAGTCAAATACAAAATGAGTGACATATCAGCTTTTACATCAGCTATCTAATCACTAACTTAATCTTACTAACTATTAAAGCTAGTTGCAATTAAACTGAACTAAATTACAACAAAACAAAACAGCAATGCCAGTTGCTTCATTTGGTCCAAAAACCATTCGTGCGCACCAAGCAAAATGAGCTGAGCTCGATAGTAGCATGCTTCTGGCTCCATGTTGCATTGCAGTCCAGCTTTCAACACTCCTCCTTGGACTGTATGCAACACATTCCAATTGCACTTCTCAAAGATTCAAATCGAGCAGCCCCTAAGGGCTTGGTCATTATGTCAGCCAATTGTGCCCCTGAGCTGCAATGCACAAGGCTGACTTCCTTTGCTTGTTCAGCCTCTCTAACAAAATGCAGTTTGATTTTAAAATGCTTAGTCTTACCATGGAACACTGGGTTCTTGGCTATTGCAACTGCAGACTGATTATCCACCCAAATTTCAGTTGCTTCATCTTGAGTTTCATTAAGGTCATGAAGCAGCTTCTTTAGCCAAATGGCTCGATTAATCGCTCTCGCTGCAAGAATGTACTCTGCTTGGTGTGGATCGAACAACGATTTGCTACTTTTTGAACTCCAAAAAACATCCCGATCCAAGTGTAAAGAAGTATCCCGAGGTACTCTTCATGTCATCAAGGATCCCCTTGATCCTTTGTCGAGTAGCCTTCTAGTTTCAGTTGGTTCCCACTTTCAAACATTACACCAAAACTAGCGATTGCCCTTGATGTATCTAAGGACCCTCTTTGTCGCTTTCAAATGTGCTTCATTGCAACAATGCATGAATCTCGATAACAGTGACACCAAACATGATGTACGGCACGGTTGTCGTTAGATACAACAGACAACCAACTAGGCTTCGATAGTGCCTCTCATCAACCCTCTCGCTTATCACTACTGCTAGTCGACTTTTCTCCTTGAGCCACAGGTGTCTTGACTGCTTTACAGTTATGCATGCAAAATTTGTCTAGGATCTTCAAAGCAAATGAGTGTTGGCTGATGAAGATACCTCGATCAGACTGGTGCACTTCCATGCCAAGGAAGTAAGTCATGATCCCCAAATCATCATCTCAAACACTTGTCGATTTGGACCTTGAACTCATCAATGAGCTCAACTTTGCTCCTGTCACAAGCAAATCATCTACATACAAGGAGACAATCAGCAAGGTTTCATGTTCGACCTTTTAACATACAGGTAGGTTCACTAAGACTTTTCACAAATCCAAGATTGGTCGTAAGCATCAACTCTGTCATACCGGGCCCTTGGTGCCTGTTTGCACCATAGAGGCCTTTCTCAACTTGTACACTTTGTCTTCATGTCCAACAACTTCAAAACCTTCAGTTGCTCGATGAAGATCTCCTCCTTGAGAAAACCATTCGAAATGCTGATTTGACATCCAATTGGTGAACTCTCCATCGCTTCGAAATTGCTAAAGCAAACAATGACTTAATTGTATCGATCTTGCCCTTTGGAGCAAAAGTCTCTAGGTAGTCAACACCATATCGCTTGATTGTAGCCCTTCACCACAAGCCGGCCTTGTGCTTGTTCGATGAGCCATCAGCATTGTACTTGGCCGGTACACCCATTTAACTCCTATGACCCTCTTGTGTTCAGTGCGCTTACTAACTCCCAAGTCGATTTTTGTTGATCATTTCCAACTCGGCTTCCATAGCTTTCATCCACCATTCTTAGCGACCTCTGCAAAGTCTGAAGGTTCAATCACAACAACATTGCACCTCGATAGACATCACCAAAGTTCTAGTGCCCCTCACTGGTATGTCATCTACAACATCTTCTCCTGGTCCCTCTTCTATGGGTTCAGCAACCAAGTCCAACTGGTCCATTTCAGACATGTCAGCTTCAACACCATTCCAATTCCACACTTTTTCCTCATCAAACTTTACATCCCTGTTGACTAAGACCTTCTTTGCTGTAGGATCATACACTCTATAGCCCTTCTTGTTGCTGCTGTAGCCAACAAAGATTCCTGGAGTTGCTCGCTCTCAAGCTTGGTCCTTTCTCTCTTGGAATGAGTGCATAACATACACGACCAAACACTTTTAAGTGTGTTACCACAGGTTTGACTCCATGCCAAGCCTCAAAAGGAGTCTTATCCTTGACTGCTCGAGTTGGCAGTCTGTTGAGCAGATACACTGAGGTGTTGACTGCCTCAGCCCAAAACTGGCTTGGAAGCTTGCCTTGAAACAAGAGGCATCGGCCATGTTCAAGACAGTCCTATTCTTTCTCTCACAGACTCCATTCATTGAGGAGTATAGACTCATTGTGGTGATGGTGAATCCTTGCACTGTCACAAAGCTTCTGAAATCTCTCAGACACATATTCAGAGCCATTATCAGTTCTCAAGGCTCTAATTTTGCAGCCTGACTGATTTTCAGCATAAGCCTTGAATTTGCAGAAGGCTTCAAACACTTCTGACTTTAGCTTCAAGAAGTAGACCCATCACAACCTTGTTAAATCATCTATAAACAGGCAAAGTACATTCTCACCGATTGAGGTGTTCTCATAGGGCCACAAACATCGAGTGCACCAATTCGAGCTTGTTTTGAGCTCTCCAAGCCTTGTCGTGAGGAAAAGGTAGTCTAGCTTGCTTACCAAGTCGAGACCTCACAAACATTCCCACTAACCTCAATTTTTGAAATGTCATCAACTAAATTCAGCCTATGTAGCAAATCAAGAGATCTAAAATTGGCATGGCCTAGTCTCTTATGCCACAAATCAGTGTTATCAGCAAGGCTGGTGTATGCCTTTCTTTCTACTTGGCTAACATCCAACATGAAGCATCTATCAGTCATAGAGACTGAGATTAACTCCAGACCATTCATGTCTTGAACAGTACAATAACCATCCTTGAAAACTAATGTATAGCCCTTTTCAACTAATTGGCCTACACTAAGCAAATTTTGGTCTAAATCAGGTACAAAAGCACATCGTGATCGACATTACACGAACCGGTGCTAACCAAAGACACCGCCCTTGCCCTTAGCCTCAATCACTTGCCATCTCCAATTCTAATCCTCGAGTGGAAGCTTCATCAGGCCCTTGAGCGACTTCTCTGCTGCACGCCATATGGTGTGAGCAACCACCGCCTAGTAGCCAATCATTCTTGGCCTTGGTTGTGCCAACAAAGCAAGTTCTTTGTGAACACATGCTCCTCCCGAGCTTGAATGTCCTCAGCAGTCTAGCTTGTTGCGAAGCAGCCTCCATTGGTTTGCCCTTGCACACCTTCTCCACATGGCCAAACCGCTTGCACTTTCTACATTGAATATCCGCCTAAACCAGCAATACTTTTCTCGAATGTGTTGTCTTCTTGCAATGAACACATGGTGGGAACACCCTTTTGCTTCATCTTTTCCGACTTGACCCTTCTATTATGCCGGGACTTCTTGCCTTTTGCACTCACACTCGAGCCTTCACCGGCTTTAGCACGAAAGCGACTTGATTCTCCTCCCGCCTATTTGCCCTCCTTTGCTCAAGTGCATACAGGGGAGTTTATCACTCGAGACAATGAAATGGTGATAAGTCCCTCGAGTCCTCAAGTGAAGAGATTTTGACTCAAATTTCTCGGGAGAGTTGTAATGACCTTTTCAACAACTCGCTCTCTGTGAAGTCCACTCCCGAGAGCCTAATGTTGTTGACAATGGCCATTATCCCGTCTGAAAATCGCTTGATGGTCTCAGACTCCTTCATCCTCAAATTCTCAAAGTCTCTCCGAGGTTGATCACTTCTTTGTTGCCTTGTCTTATCGGTCCCCATGAACTCCTCCTTGACTTCTCCCAAGCCTGCTTTGGTGAGTCACGAGCCATGATGCGAGTAAAAATCACATCAGAGACTCCATTTTGCAAGCAGGCCATAGCCTTATGCTTCTTGGCTCGCTCCTCAGTATGTTGCCTCATCTGTGCAATGGTGGGATTGGCTCTTAATGGAGGTGGTTCAGCATCATTCTCGATCACACTCCAAAGATCATGTGCCTGGAGATAAGTCTTCATTTTAACTATCCAAATGTGATAGTTTTCACCAGTGAACACTGGTGGAGGTGGTGGAGTGAAACTCATTCTGCTAAACTGATTTTAAGTGCTTGATCCTTTCGATTTTAAGCTTTCTTGATGGTTTTGATTTAAACTCAACAAAGTATAAAAATGGCCTCTCAAAGATTCGGCTCATGATACCATTTGTTGGAACAATGGCAGACAAACATCAAACAAAGTTACAATACGGTGTTTGCAAGATGAAGCAAGAAGAATCAAGCAAAGAAAAGCAAAGCAAAGCAAAAATGAACAAAATTGAATACTCAAGCAAAGTTGTAATCGAACATTACATTTTCATTCAAAATTTGAAATAAAAGGAGTTACAATTTGTTCATTTGATGATTACCTACTAATCTAATCGCCTCCACTAATTTTCAACCAATGTAAGCTTAAGTCAAATACAAAATGAGTGACATATCGCCTTTTACATCACTATCTAATCACTAACTTAATCTTACTAACTATTAAAGCTAGTTGCAATTAAACTGAACTAAATTACAACAAAACAAAACAGCAATGCCAGTTGCTTCATTTGGTCCAAAAACCATTCGTGCGCACCAAGCAAAATGAGCTGAGCTCGATAGTAGCATGCTTCTGGCTCCATGTTGCATTGCAGTCCAGCTTTCAACAGTTTCAAGGTTTAGTTTTTATTTCTATATTTTGTACTCTTGGTTCTTGTCATTATAGTAAAAGTATCTTTACTCGTGATTTTTTATCCTCTTTGGAGAGGTTTTTCTACGTTAAATTTATGTGTTCAATTTCTCAATTTTTTCGTTATTTTTTAATTGTTCGTTGCTTAATCGGGTCGATACCCAACAGTTTAAAACACATTCAAACATGTGTTTGAAGGTATAGTCCTCCAAATATATGAATCCGACACTTGCCACCTGGTGTCTATACGTAAATGTCAGTGTCATATATTGCAATAGTAGTAGAAAAAAGATGTTTTTAGGGCTGTCAAATGTTAAAGAGTTTCTTCATTGGTTCCATGAATCAAATATTGTTTGCTTAATTACTTCTAATAGGGGTGCCTTAACATTGTGTAGATCAAGTTGTGTACTGTGACACGTTTGTGCCATACAAAGAGCATTGTCTCAGTGAACAGAAAGTTTCCAATGCAGCATTGTAGTAAGGGAGGCTGACCAACTTCAAATAAAAATGATAAATCATGTGTCAAACAATATTTTAACTTCTTCATTGACCCAAATAATTATTGGAAATTTTGTGTACAAATCTCACATCCTTTAAATAAATCTATGAAAATGATGTTTATATGGTATTATTTTACTTTGGGTTTATAAAAGCTAAAGTAAGAGGATGGACATATGTGCATGAGGCTTGAGTTAGTGAGTTTAGATCAAATCACTGGTTGATTCTTTCCCCTGCATGCTCCTAGGTTTTTGTAATTAGATTCCTTATATGAAAATATAACACACCTTATGTTTTGAATTTTTTTTTAGACATAAAATGCATGAAAATGTGGGGTATCTCAAGATTATGTCTTTTGATTTTAAGAAAAGAAATATGAATTTTGATTGCATGTCATCAACTATGTTGCATTTAGTGTTGCATATATATTTATTGTGTAACACCCCAAACCTAACCTAGACGTTATGGTCAAATTTGTAGGAGTTACATCGACTCGTTTGAAAAACTAATTAAAAATCAATTTAGTTGTGCGTTTTGAAAGCATAAAATTTGGCAGAACTCTCACAAATGTTTAGGAAAAACTTAAGTCCAGAAACACTTATTTCAAACCCATAATTTGAATTCAAATTCGTTTGCTTTGAAAGTATCAATTTTGGGCAAATCGTGTTCAATTAACGTTAACATTTGTTAAAAGCTATTTATTTATTTACAAAAAAAAAACACTTAGGTGATTACTTATTTATGCAGCGGAAAACTTCAAATATTTCATTTTGAAATCCGAATTTTAGTTTGTTAACCCGTGCAATTTTTTTTCAGTTTTTATCTTTAAAAATATCAAATACTCACAAATAAAACAAAAATCAAAGTAAAGCCCAAAAATAGATTACAGTCCCAAAAGTCCAGATAAATTACTAATGTAAATCACCATATTTAATTAGCTGAGAAAATAATCTGAGCTCTCGCGCGTCGTTTGGTCTTAAGATTGAAGATCACCTGAAATGTATTAAACAAACGAGTGAGCTAAAAGCCTAGTGTGTGACTCGGCCCATGATAAGCTATAAAAGCAACATATTTTAATCTCATTCTTAATGTGTTTTTGGATGATTAATTATGTAAATTAGTGAATTTGATGCTTCTAATCCTTTAAATTCATGTTTATATACTTAGGAGAGCACTTGGGAGCGAAAGGAGTGAAAAATGAGTGAAAATCAGACAAATAGAGTTGTTTCTAGGATCCACACGGCCTGACCATTTCCACACGGGCTGGCCACACAACCATGTGTCAGCCTGTGTTGATATCGCACCCTGCTTCCTAAATACGTGGAAACACCTAATTTTTAGGCTTTCTAAGCATTCTAAAGCCTATAAATACCAATTAGAAGAGGACTTAAGGGGACACTCAGAGAAGAGTGAAGAAAAGACTCGAAGAACACCATTGGAATAAACTCGGAAGCGGATCTCCTTCAAGGTTGAAGATCTCTATTTAATTTCCCTCGAAGTTTTATTGAGTTTCTTTATTTCTTGTTGTTATCCTAAATCTGAGATGTTTTTATTCAAGATTATGAACTAAATTCCTTAGATATCTAGGGAGGATGAAACCTATGATGAATCTTATTATTTAATTTCTATTTTTACGCGATAAATACTTGATTCTTGTTCTCAATTATGTATGCTTATTTCATGTTTTAATATTTTTAGGATATTAATTCATGTTTAATGTGCTTACTTCAGTGGAGAAAAAGTCTCTGTTTAAGAGTAGATCTAACATAATTGAGTGGAGTTGCATGCAATCCTAGAAATAGGACAACATAAATCTGCCGGATTAGAGTCAAATCTAATAGGAGAATCTATAGATCGAGTTAATGCGACGATAGGGGTTTTAATTAGAAAGAGATTTCAATTAATCAACCTAGAGTCAGTTGTTCTTACTCTTGAAAGAGATATTAACATAATTTAGGGATTTCTACGGATCAAGACACAAGTGAATAAATCGTTTAATTTAGATTCATAATAATAGGTGAAGTCTAGGTGGATTCTTTCCTGGGTATTGTCTATCTCATTAGTAATCTTCAATTATTTTTCCTATTTCATTTTCTGTTGCGTTCTTAGTTAGATTAGTTTAGTAATTATAAATAAAAACAATCAACCCAATTTGTCGGCTAAATAATATAAAAACGGTAATTACTAGTACTTTTAGTCCTCGTGGATACGATATTCCCTACTCACCATAACTATACTATTGTTCGATAGGTGCACTTGCCTTAGTTATATTTATAGTTAGTTTAGTGACAATCAAGCCACTAACAGAACTTTTACTTATAACATGCACAAATGTCAATATCAATGTAGAATTTTACTTGTAACGTACACATATACAAATATCATATCAGAATGACATATTAGATCAGAAAAAATCCTACCTCCATCCACTACACACCAACTTTGTCCAACCAATCACACCAAATAGGAATACAAGAGTCCATCCATCCAATCACACCGGGTTGTGGTGGTATGCCACTCATAATGGTGCAGCCAAGAAGCCAGAAAAATATTGTAGTTTAATCACTATAATTGCAATAATACTGCCAAGAAACACTTCTTCCATCATATCAAAACCCACCCTAATGCATATGCATAATCACAATAACATACGTACATATCACATAATTGTAACACCCCATACTCGACCTAGACTCTAAGACCAAGTTTAGAGGTTACATCAAACCATTAATCGAATACCAACCTTAACTATTTAAAGTTTAACAGTCAAAACTATTTATAAAATCAAACCAATGTAGAAATCCAAAGTATAAATGGAAATCCAAAATAAACATCTAAAAGGATAAATCCAGATAAAACTTTAAGTAAGAAGTAAAGAGATGACTGAGCTCTTGCCACGCCGACCCGCCTAAGTCTGTAGGTTACCTACAATTTAGTTAACAAATAGAATAAGTTTATAACTCAATGTGTGTAACCGATGTAAAGACAAGACATCAATATAGTTAATATAGTAATTTCTCCATTTCAGATACAGAACTAGAAACATATAATACTCAGTATTATTGTAACAGTTCAGATAATATGCAAAACAAATTAGATACAGATGCATAATATATCAGAATCAGATGCAATTTCCTACCCTCATCCACTACACACCATCTCCAACCATCCCAACACACCATATAGGGTATCAAGTACCCATCTAGCCTTACACACCAATTAGTGTCGATATGACACATTTTAGAATGATTATAGACTAGCTGCCAGATCAGTATGTGCTAAATCGCCAGAACCAGATACAGATTTGTGGCTTAGCCACTCAATTCGGCATATCATTAAACTATCAACACTTCCTTTTTTATATCATTCCTACCCAATACAGATTTAGATTAAAAATATCAGATATCAATGATATACATACAATTACCCAAATACTATTCATTATCAGATAATACATATCATTATCATTTAACAGTTATTGTATCGATTATACATACAAATAATCAATTGTTCAGCCTCAGAATATTGGATATCAGTTATACAGTCTAATTTGGATTATATGGACCCTACGGCTTACGTTCAATTCGAATAACGCTTACAGCCCTAAGGAAAATTTTAGTATTTTGACCCACACATCTGTGTGATTCACATGGCCTGGGTGTCTAGTCTGTGTAGTCTACACGGCCTGGTAGACGCCCCTATGGTCCTCTTAATGACACACACAGCCTGGCACATGGCCGTGTTGCTCAAAACAACGAGTTGTACGACACAACACACCAAGAACATGCCCGTCTGAGTCCAATCTCAAAATATCTTTCACACGCTCATGTCTCTGGCCTATGTGACACTAATTCACAAATAGTGAGCTACACGACCTAGACACATGCCCGTATCACTGGCCCGTTTGACCCTAATTCACAGTGAGTTACACAGCCAGGACACACTCCTGTGTCTCTAGCCCATGTAACCTTAATTCACAAACAGTAAGTTACATGTCCTAGCACACAGTCGTGTAACACACACAGCCTACTACATGATCAACAACCATGTTTTTCGGTGTTTAAAATTTACAGAAAATCGGGTTTGTGTTACACACCTGATACGATTTCGATACAGAAATGACCACACAGATTCTAAAGCCTAGAAACGTTATACAAATGACCAAATAAGCGATTTAAACAATCAATTCTCACCAATTAACAATCAAACCAAACTACATCGAAAAGCTTCGATATGAAAAATCCAAATCAAACTGTACACCTACCGGAACACAAACAACAATTACTCGAACCTAATTCGTTGGAGGAACACTACTCTTAAGAGCTTCGCCTAAAAAGAGAAAACCAATCGAACACTTTAAAAGGGAATTTGAACGAACAAGCATGAAAATTCAATTTCGACAAACAACGAACAAAAGTGCACATTATCATAAATTCACAACAAGACTATGCTGCTAACCCTTCAATCGAACAAAAAAAACACAATTTCCTTGACAGTTCAACTGTAAGATTAACAAAAGAATATAAAAAAATGAAAAAAGAAAGATAAAAATAAGGGAGAAGGAAAACGAAACAGTAGGACGAAAATAGGAATGTGAAAAGAAATATTAGAAAAATAAAAATTTAATTACTTTAAAATAAAATAATTTAATACAGTAACATAAAAATATTTTCTCATAGATTTTGTAGAGACTCGAACACAAGATCAAAAGGTATACAGAAGCTTAACTATTAAACCGACAGACTCATTCTTGACGCAGATTTACACAGAATTAAACTTAAATAAATAGTTCAAGGGTAGGGGTTAAATCATAACAACAGTACAAATTTCCAAAAGGAAGATTCGAGCCCCAATCTCAAACACATAAACAGAGCACTTAACCACGGACACAAAGACTAATTATTGATAGACTTTGACAGACAAACATTCAAAAGTTGGGGCGTTACATTAATGGTATGCCATGCATACTTAAAAATAACTTACGGATCATAACATATCATATTGCTTATACTAACAAATATTTTACATACAGATGTCATACATGTTTTTTACACGTAATTATGCTTTCAAAGTTATCAGAACATAGATCATACATACATTTTTCACATACCTTAACCATATCACATACTGACACATATTAACAAATGTCACATTTTGAGTCTTATTTTAGCCAAACGAACCCCACAGAAGGTTTAATTATGAATTTCTAAGTCAAATAGGCCAAAGTAAAAATTTTCAAAAAAATGGGTACACACGGTCGTGTAGCCCACATGGCCTAGATGACCAGCCCGTGTGGCCCACATGACCTAAACACGCTCGTATGACCCACATGGCCCAAAAATCCCATATCGTATTGTCCACACGGTCTGGCACACGGCTGCGTGACATCGACCAAATGCATTTCGACTTGTCGTTGTTCACTGTTTTTCAAGTTTTTCGTTACACACCTAGTCATTTCTCGATTCGAAAGCAATTGTGAAAATTTAAGTACCTAAACTGCAATTCTAAAAAGAATTAATAAGCAAGTTTCGCACTAAATCCGTCCACTAATTCGAACGCAACCAATCCATTATTACGAAGTAACGAAATCGGTCTTTAATTAACACTTTCATCACTTACCTATTGTAAAACAGCAATCAATAGAAGTTTAATTCACATGTAGATCCAAAAATTCACGTTTTCCACCTAACCAACATTACAAAATAACCATTAACCTCAACATCACAACGATAGAAAACACTTAAAGCAAACATATGAAGAATTACCCACGACGAATTTACAAATTTAACTCCGAAATACTTACCACACACATTCATCACGGATTAATTGGCAAATAGGCGACAAAATCGAGAATAATAGGAACAAGAAAGAAGATCAAAGAAAGAAACCAAATGAGATAGGGATGGTGACAGAAGAAGAATTCAACAGAGAGAAAAAAAAACAAAAGGATAAAAAATGTGAAATTGATACAAAAAAAAAAAAAGTAAGGAGTGAAGGAGAGTGGAGAGATGGACAGTTGATGGAGTAAATTTAGGAGAAAATCTCTCACCACTATTTTTTTTACAACTACCCCCATTAACTCCTATCATTATCCACATCAGATTTTTCCCGAAATTTTAAAACAAAAATAATTTTCCACTTTGCATACGCAGAGAATTGAACAGAAGACCAAAAAATAAATTAAAACCCTACCACTAAACCAATAGGCTCTTTTTTACAAAAACATGCGCGGGAATTAAATTTAAGTCAAATATGCAAAGATAGAGATAGGGACAAAGTTAACAAAAATTCCAAAGAGAGATATTTGAACACAAAACCTCAAGCACACATTTAGAACACTTATCCACTGAAACAAATCAATTTACTTAACAATATTTTCACAGTCCTAAATCAAAATCAAGATGTAACCATTCTTAGTTTCACTAACCCAATTTCTTCAAACTCGATTTTTGGGATGTGATATCTTGTTATAAATAGTGATGTGTTTGATAATGATAATAATATACTTAAGATAAAAAAATATTGAATTTTTAACATAATTTTCCTTTAAAATTAATCATGTCTCTCATGCACCTATTATACAAAATGGTTGTGGTTATGAGGGTTTGACAAGGTTTAACAGACTTGGAACTGAAAATCTATTAGAAATGACTTTTTACACTTATTTTGTGAAAAAATAATTTATTAATTTATTCTAAAGCAATTTCTTCTTTTAATCCTCTTTTCGGAAAGAGGTTGTTAAAGTAAAACTTAATTTCATTTTCAAAACAAAATTAGAAATTAATTTATTTATTGATAAGTGCACATCTTTTACACATTTTAGACCCGGGCATTTAGCGTTTTTCATGAATCTTAGGTAAAATATTGCATATTAGTTTTGATTTCTTGTTTCGAGTCTCATTTGCATTTATTTATCTTTTCATTCAGTATTTTCGAACTTGAAATCAGTCTACAAAAGCATGAGGCCCAAGTTTTAAGTCCATCAGAAGATCAGATGAAGAATTGAGGCAAAGCGTAGCTGAAAACAAGGAGTTTGGAGCCACTACATAGCAATCCGACGCCCCCACCACGACTGATGTCCCAATGCAAGAAAGGAATGAGTTACGTTGGTGCCCCTGCGCCAAAACATGTACACCCTTGTGCCAATTTTGATGCCCCAACGTCGAGTCACCCCGTTTCGATTTGAAGTTTCGCGTTTTGGTCGTGTTTCAAGGGTGTTTTGGTCTTTTTATAGGATTTATGACATAAATCAATTTTTTGCAATGTAATTGAGGTAAAAAGAAAAAAGAAACTACAAATACTCTACTTTCAGAAGGAGTTACGACTTTTGGCCATTTGGGGACTAAATAGCGACTTTTGTTTATTTTTGCCTTCTTTTGATTTTATGGCTTGCTAAACTCCCTTTTCTAGTCAAAAGTTTTATCGAAGTTTGATTTAATAAATTTGTGAGATTTATTTTCTCTATAATTCTTTTTTGTCCTTTAGTATTAATTCATGCATCTCTTGTTTTAACTACGACTTAGATTTATTAAATATTCGGTGGGGTATTGATAATTTAGAATGATTGATTTGTCAATTATAATAGTTAAATTCGTAATTGTTTAATCCATTCTAATACTAGTGATGAATTGCATAAGTCATTTATATAGTATGGATATGTGATTTAGCTTAAATGTTATCAATATCACTACCTTTATTTTGGGGGGGGTGTTGGGTTTTGTCTATTTTAACCATTTTATTGGCCACTTGTTTTGGTTTTGGCATTTGTTTATGAATTGCTTTGGTTATCTTGTGGAGTTAAAGAATGAAGTGAGGAACTTGTTTTGTAACAGCAAACATTTCAAAAGTTTCAGTACAAAGAGGTCCCAATAATATTTGTACCATACAACTCTTTCATACTTTGTTTATTATAATCTAAGGAAAAATGTACAAATAAATAATGCCAAGCAAAGTACAGGTTTTCCTATAACCTAAGGAAAAAATTGTGTCTTTATTAAGTGTGGTAAATTTACTAAGGTTCCTGTACTGCCTAAAACTTAAAAAATCAGTAGCTCGGGCCTTTTATACTTATACCAGCCAAATTTGCTTTAATCATCATTCAGAATGTCATGTGAAATCCAGCCATTCTCAAATCCAATTTATTATTAACAAATTACAAAGTAGCAGGAAATCGTCACAAACATCTTTGTTTAGCAGTACACTTATTCAGTGATTGGTTATTTGTTAAGCTCGAAAGTTGGTTCATATTCATGAATGTTGTATACAATAGTAAACTTCATAGCCAATGTGTCCGGGACGTTGATAAGCCATTTTTCTTCAGAGTAGGTCTTGGAACCAGCCCATATCCTACACCCCAAACCTCCCAAGGTCCTAATAGAAACCAATTTTAGCTGCTGTTTATAAAACCCTTATCAGTTATAACTGAAAAACAAGCTATGTATCTATCTGCTTTCATTTTGTTTTTATATATATATAGCCCGAGGAATCATTCATTCTCGTTTCTGCTTCCCCTCTCAATTGCATTCCCTTCCATCCCAAGAAGAACCTTATTATATCCATTTGGGAAGTTAATAACTGCTGGTAAGTAAATAACTACCAGCAAGAAACCTCAGTGAGTCTTGTTGTTGCTTTTGATTTTCTCCATTTCCTTACTATCCTTCTCTCTCAACTCTCATCTTCTTCATAACATAACATTGGGTGTTTGTTTCTTGGACTCAGCAGAACAATCCATTCTCATTATGTCGTTTGTGGATTCTCCAGATAACGTTAGATATGAAATGAATGATCAAAATCGTTTCTACTTATGCCGCCATTGCAGAAACCACATCGTTACCAAGAACAACTTGATTCGTTATGTAAGAAAACTTACCTTCTTGATTTCTTGATACTATATCAAATGTTGGTTTCTTGTATATGTATTCCCTTAATAAGTTTTAATCTTTTAACTTGAAATTGAGGTGCAAGATTATTACTTACCATGTAAAATTAAGTGTTCCTGCAAGAATACATGCACATTTACAAACTTGAATAAATTTCTTAGGTAACTGGGACGGAGCCTGGATATCTCTGCGAAAATGTGTAAGATACTTAGTCATTCAATAACACAAACTACATTAATTCCATTGAGTAATAAAGAAAAATAATTACAATTTAATCTTTGCGCTTGATTGATATTTTTAGTGTCAATGTGGGGATGGATCCTGTACGGACTTGGCGGTATCTCGATGATGTAGCAGTGCTGAATGTCCGTTGCAATGATTGCCACAGACACATTGGCGAGAGATTTGTAAGTTGTTTACATTTTTATGTGTATGCCTTTATACCTTTAATAAAATGAACAAATATACATCTTGCGTTTACTGTTTTCAGTATACTACAGCGGAGCGATGTTATTTACTTCATCCGTAAGTTCTTTTTCCCCCTTCAAAAGCAAAAACATATCCAAAATAAAGCCACTATAATCAAATTAGAATATATATATATATATATATATTTGAATGAAAATGGATGTGGTTGCAGGGACGAGTTGCTGTATTGGGATGGGAGCCGGTTGCATCCTGCGCCCACCCAAAATGGCACTGCTTGAACGCGATTTCTACAAGGAAAGCAACTGCTGCTGTGCTGCTTTTCTTTTTCATTTTAGCTTTTTGAATAATCATCGAAATATTGTAAATGTGACATTGGTAGTATAATTTCTGTTGGATTATATAGCCAAAACCAACGATTTGTGCAGGGAAACTAATTCCACTCAGCTTTTTTTGATGTTCTCTTAAACATAGTCGATATTTCCTTGGCATATAGTAGCTCATTTGATCTGGTTTATTTGTCTTTCTTTGTTATAAAAGTTGTGTAGGCTGTTGGAGTGAAAAGCTCATTAAGAGTGCAAATTGTTTAGTATATAATATGCTCATTTTGACTGCATTATTTCTTCTTTTCTTCTTATAAACAGTTGGTACCATGCATGCATTTTCTAAACAAAAATATCAATATTCCAGAATTTCACGTTTTGGGGTCACTAACTCTAGCACAATACTCATTTACACCAATGGGATTCCATCAATCTCAGCCCCTTCCATGTTTTTTCCATCAAGTCTAGAAATCCAAATGTAGAAGTCGCATTAAGCCTAGGGGGTTGCGCTGTGGGTAATCCATCTCCTTATTTCAAGTCTTCCCTAGTAAGTTAAAACTAACATTGATAATGGTAATATAAAATGATTGTAAAAGCAATAAAAAGAATAAAAGATTCGAATTTTACGTGGAAACTCTTTTGAGAAAAAATTGCAGGCAAAGGAGGAGAAATTCACTAATGTTGAAAATTGAATGATACAAGAGGAGTTGTGACTACATCTATTTAAAGGTTGAAAAACTTTATTTTAATAAATGTCAAATAGAAGAAGTGTAATTCTATACGGATTTTACTTGCGCCACATGGTCTAGGATTAAACCCTACACAGATTCCCTAATTTTACCACTGTATTTTATTTAACAAGTATTCGGGTCATACAACTCTAACACAGTCAATTATTTTTCGATTTTTTTGAATCAAAATAAATTTTGCTCACCTGCTATTAGGTACGAGAAGCTCAATGATTTGGAGGTTTTGTTCCAATGAAGTATATAGGGGTGAGCATTCGATCGAATCGAATCGAATCGAATTGAATCGAAAATTTTCGAGTTAATCGAGTTTTCGAATCTCATTTTATCATCCTAACTTTATTTGAAGTTTTCTCGAATCGAGTCGAGTGAGATGAAATTCGAATCGAATCGAATCGAATATATTTGTTCGAGTTAAATTTTAAAAAATAATTTTGGATCCTTGTAACCATTGTCACCCATCGTAATAAAATTTGTCCACCTTAATCAAATTTTTTATTAACTTTCATCACCTCATAATTTATTTATTAATTTTTATATCTTGGTTAGCTTATTTGTTTGCTTAGTTGTTTCAATTATCTTGATTCTTGTCATTATGTATTTTGGAATTAAAATATATTAAATATAAAATATGATTTTTAATAAAATTTATTTTAAAATAAAATTTGAAATTGATACCAATATAAAATTTTAACACGAATATTTTATGGCATAATTAAGAATTCAATTTTAATATAAATATTCAATATGACTAAACAATTCAATAATATAAATAATATAAAATGTGAAATTTAATTTAATAATATAAATAGTATATATAAATAAAATTATTACTATTTATGTTTAGTGATTTTTTGGATAATTTTGATTTTTATTTGAGAGTAAAGGGTGAGAAGTAAAAGTTTAGGGGAAAATAAAAGTTTTGGGGAATAAAAGTTTGAGGAAAGTAAATAGGGGGAGTAAAATTTTGGAGGGAAAATATTAAAAAAAATTGGAGGGGGGAGGGTTTGGGGTAGATGGGAGGTGGGATGGGAAGAGAATAAAAGTTTTAGGGGAAAAGTGGGAGGGAGTAAAAATTTTGGGGGAAAATAAAAAGTTTTGAGGGTTTTTGAGAGTAAAATTTTGAAAAAAAATTAATGGAAGAGTAAAATTTTGGTGGGAAATGGATTTTGGGTAGATTGGGGGTTGGGAGGTGAGGGGAGTAAAAGTTTTGGGAGAAAAGTGGGAAGGAGTAAAAGTTTTGAGGGAAAAGTAAAAAAGTTTGGGAGTTTAGGGTAAAACTGTAAAATATTATAGTTTGATATTCGAATTATTCGAATTATTCGAGTTATTCGAATTCGAAAACTCAACTCGATTCGAACTTGAAATTCGAAAAAAAAATTCGAGTTGATTCGAATAACTCGAATAACTCGATTCGTTTAACTCGAAATTCGAAATTTTTTTCAATTTTTTCGAGTCGAATCGAATTTTGCTCACCCCTAGAAGTATACTTTTCCTGATTAAGTTGATTAAGATATCAATTTATTTAGTATATATTAGCTTACCTGCATTTTTCGTATTTGCTTCTTTCGACAGTTTGAAAATATCAGTCGGGTTTACTGAGTTCCTCAATTTAGCAAAAATTGAAGTCCAAATAATATGTCATCAATTAGTACCAAAAAAAAAAAAAGTGAAAGTGTCAATTGAGTTTAATATTTAAACAGGACATTTTAACTGTACCATATGGGGCTAATTTCTAATGTAATTGGTATTGCATTTTTATAATATTATTAATTAGTTCAATAATTAATAAAAATGTTATCAATTAATGCAATAGTTAATATCGTTAATTTTTTAATTAAAATATTATTTGGTTATATATAATTTGAATACCTTAAAGATTTTAGACAATGATATGTAGCTTTTTTATTTCTTTTAGGTTTGTTTTACTAATTTTTAGTTTTAGCTTGTTAGACATCGACCCGATTAAGCAAGGAACAAGTAAAAATAGCAGAAGAAATTGAAAATTTGAACACACAAATTTAACGTGGAAAAACTCCTCCAAAGAGGATAAAAAACCATGGGCAAAGATAATTTTATTATAATGACAAAAGAACGAAGAGTACAAAAGATGGAGATAAAAACTAAACCCTAAAAACCAGAAAACAAAGAACCCTCAAAACGTAAACACAAAATTCTCTAAACGTGTTCTGAGTTCTAATCTCTAATGGGTGTATTTTCTAAGGTTGTAAAATAGCCTATTTATAGGCTAAATTCATATGTCAAATAATAATAAAATAATCTAAACTAATCATTGTTTGATTGAAACAAATAAACAAAATTTAACTAGAAGATTATTTCTCAAATTTGACTGAAATAGGAGTCAAACTTAACAAATCTCCACCTTGACTCATATTTCTACAACGTCATCTTTGCCAAAGCCCATCACGAGCCTATCTTGAACTATGCAGGGAATTAACCGAGTTGAATCTGTGCTTAGAAACTGGAAGACTTCTAGCCTTCGACTTGCACACAGCCAAATTAAAACTAACCCGAGTCTGATTTTCACGAACATAGTGCCCTAACTTTTCAAAACCTACATCCAAAAGAGAACCTCTCTTCAATGAAATGATCATACATTTTTCCCTCCTATGACCAAATTGCCTCTGCTCCAAACGAGTTGACTTTGACTTTGTAATGGATGAGGGACATCTGATTTCACCGGTCACTATAGAACATTCCAGAATATAAAGACTGCCAGTTCTTTTACCTTTTAACAAAACGAGAGCTCCACGAGATAATTTAATGCCGCTCGACTCGATGTTGATTCTGCATCCTTTCAAGTCTAAAATACTCAAGGAGATGAGATTCTTTCGTAAATCAGGTACATACCTGACATCTGAGAGTGCCCTAATCGTCCTATCGTGTATCCTAATTTTAACAGTACCAATACCAATTACCTTACTATATGAATCATTTTCCATATGCACAACTCCACCTTCAACCGAACTGTATGTGGAGAACCATTCTTTATTGGGACACATGTGGAAAAAAACATCCCGAATCTAGGATCCACTCAGACGTGAGCTTCGACCAACAAGAAACCATCACCGCTTTCATCGGCCAAATTAGTACTAGCTACATCTTCCTCGTTACTCTCAGCAGCTCTTTTATTTCGTAGTTTATAACAATCTGCTTTGACGTGACCTAACTTTTTACAATAGCGACACCTTTTGTCTCGTTTCTTTTATGCTATCAAAACGGAAGCTTGCCTATCTGCCTTGCTATCCAAATGGAGCTCATTGTCGAGCTTGTCTCTACTCAACAAATGAACCTTCACATCTTCGAACGAGAGTTTGTCTCTGCCATAAATTAGGGTCTCCCTGAAAGACTTGTATGAAGGGGGTAAAGAGCACAATAATAGCATAGCTTGATCTTTATCATCAATATGAACCTCAACGTTCTTTAAATCATTTAAAAGAGTAATGAATTGACTGATGTGATCTCTAAGAAGCTCACCTTCGTTCATGCGAAACGTAAATAAACGTTGTTTCAACACTAAACGATTAGCAAAAGACTTAGTCGCATAAAGAGTTTCTAACCTTTTCCACAAGGCGGATGAGGTCTTCTCCATCAATACCTCTTGCAATACCATATTCGTGAGGCACAACTAGATTGTAGACAAAGCCTTTTCATCAAGCTCTTCCCATTCTGTTTTATTTAAATTCTTAGGCTTTTTCCCGATAACAACCTTTTTCAAACCAGATTGAACTAGAATTGTCATCATCTTAACTTGCCATAGATTAAAATTTGTCTCACCATCGAACTTCTCAATTTCAAACCTTGTTGCTGCCATATCTGAATGGGCTAATCTATGAAAATTGAACTAGCTCTGATACCACTTGTTAGAGATCGACCCGATTAAGCAAGGAACAAGTAAAAATAGCAAAAGAAATTGAGAAATTGAACACACAAATTTAACGTGGAAAAACTCCTCCAATTAGGATAAAAAACCATGGGCAAAGATAATTTTATTATAATGGAAAAATAACGAAGAGTACAAAAGATGGAGATAAAAACTAAACCCCGAAAACCCGAAAATAAAGAACCTTCAAATTGTAAACACAAAATTCTCTAAATGTGTTATGAGTTCTAATCTCTAATGGGTGTATTTTCTAAGGTTGTAAAATAGCCTATTAATAGGTTAAATTCATATGTCAAATAATAATAAAATAATCTAAACTAATCGGTGTTTGATTGAAACAAATAGACAAAATTTAACTAGAAGATTATTTCTCAAATTTGATGAAATAGGAGTCATACTTAACATAGCCTTATATATGCTGAAACTTTATATTTAATCAACGTATTTTATTTTTGGCATGATTTTATATTTCTACTTTTATGTCATTAGTAAGTCTAAATATTTAATATTATTAATTATTTCAATCAAAATGTTGATGACAATTTTCTTAGGAACAACATTCCAAAAATATATTTTTTATCATGATGAGTTCAAATGAATGTTTTAAGAAAAAATTCATATGAACATTTTCAAATTTATTTTTTTAATTTTAAAATATCACATCTATGAATTTAATAGAAGAATTTTAATTGTGGTAACAATTTGACCTAAATTTTAAATCTAAATAGTAGAAAGTCAAATTTTCGAAACTAAAAGTAGGATTAAAGTATAATTTAACCTTCAAATTTGTAATCTATAATGACACAAACAAGTAATCAACCTAATGCGAAGCGAAGAATTCATGCCATTTATTATAAAAGTAAGATAACATAATTATATGATTATAGGTTGGTTAATATAATTTTAAGAAAATAAATTTTTGTTGAAATTCATTAAAAGTATATTAATCAATTTCCATTCGAAGAATTTGTAAAAACAAATTTATTAACAAAAAATGTAATATCTCACACCTGATTCGGTTGCCAAATCTAAAATATGAGATGTCACATTTGTTGCTAAAGCAACTTCGATTTCATTTAAATATCTAATCGACAATTCGTACAAGCAAATAGGTTTCCAAAACTTAATTAAAATACAATATTTATAAAATTTTATGTTTGAATAAGCTTATGAAAGCTCCCGTACTAATACAACGACGAATGAGGGACTAAAACGTACCATTTACATAATTCAAGAGTGAAAACGCGACATTGAGGGATTCATATCGCACCACTAAGGGAAAAAGCATAATGTCAAGAATTCAATAGAGGTAAGCCGTGACCTTGACAAAAATATATCATATTAACAATACTAAATGCACTACGAGTGTTTATCATGGTGTTGTCATCAATCATGAGTTAGCGTCGAGCTGACTTGCAATACTAACTCAATTAACAATATTATTAAGGCTAGATTTTGGGCAAACAAAAATATTTTATGTTTAAAAAAATATTTATAAAAATCTACCAACAAATTATAAGTAGTGGAGTGGAAAGGGTTTTTTGTATGAACTTATTTGATCCCCAAATAATGTTTTTCTATCATTTTATTTGAAGATTATATAAAAATGAAAGGATGAAAATACTCTTATAATAATATTAATTATCTATAACATTCGATTTTTAGTGGTATCGAAAATGCGATTTTGAAATCTCATTTTGTAAATCAAGTCCGTAAGTATTAAATATGAATATTTCGGAATTGGTATAAAATAATATTGATGTTTGGTTTATCAAAATTTTCAATTAGATACTTAATTTAAGTACTAAATTGTAAAATTCTAATCGCTATAGATTTTAATTGACCAACGACTTAGGGACTTAAATTACAATTAGTCGAAGGTTCAAAATGATAAATAAATCATTTTATTAGGATATAGTGTTTGATGATGGTTTTCTCCACTATTGGAAATTTAAAAGCTTATTATGTTAATTAAGTTAATTTAATTAATTTAGATTAATTAATGTCTAATCAAAGTATATAAGACATATGTTAGTGGAGTATTCCATCTTCTTCATTTTCTCCCAATCGTCCAAAAATAGAAAACCTAAGGAAAATCCATTTTGAAGCTAAAACATTCAACCATCTAATAAGTAAGCAAATTCAAGTTTTTTTTTTGTAATTTTATAGACTTGAGGTCATGAGAACTTGATTTAGTTAGCTCATGTACCAATTTGTAAAACTGTTAAAGTTTTTAAAAGTTATAATTGTTGATTTCTTGAATAATTAGGCTTGAAATTGATAGATTTTAAGTTTAGATTATAAAAGGACTAGATTTTAAGCTTGTAAAATTGTTAAAATTGTTAGTTTCATATATAGGGACCAAATTAAATAAAATGAAATTCTTTTATGAAATTTTGGTGGAATAGGAAGTAGAGAGTCCCTAATGTATATATGTGAAATCGATTTTAAATTCAGTTCAAAATTTGAAGTTATGACTATTTTTGAATTCAAGGACTAGATTAAAATAAATGTAAAATTTTAGGGGTATAAAAATGAGGTCATATAGGTTTATTCATGTCATGACATAATATGAAAAAGTTTGGTATTGATGGATTGTATAAAATAATTGTATAGATCAAGAATTGGATCAAAGCGAAAGTAATCGAGGAAAAGCTAAAATTGTTCATTAGTCCCTGAAGAATCAACTTGTTTGGTGTTTTGAACAGGTAAGTTCATATGGTATTTATTATTTTAGGATTTTACGTATTTGATTTGATATATATATTTGATTATAGATTTATTAGTTGTGGATTGATATGCAAGGCTAGAATTGGACTGAATTGAAATGTGATGTTATATGTGTAAAAGATGCTAGTGCGAACTTAGTAAAGGATTAGGATACGATTGACATGTCAATACGGTGTTGTGTGCACTTGTATGAGATTTATTACTGGTGTTTATGAAATCCAGTATTTATTACAGATTTTCGGTGTTTATGTGAACCAGGTTTAACTCGGACAAGTAGTCTGATGCGTTGTGTTAATAGTTTAGCCTGAATAGGTAACCATATGTATAAATGTACTTAGCTCAAATTAGCAACTGGTGTGGCATAGTTACCTGAGTATCCAAGTTTTTTTAATAGGGTTCATCGGGAGAAACGATTTATAGGAAATTGAGAAATTGAATTCGAATGGAATAAACTTGATATCCAAATTGAAAACCATTAAATGAATTGATCATGAGAAATCAATTGAAGTAATGGATTTGATAGGTATGTAATTGCATTATTCCTTAATTGAATGTGTTTATGAGACAAGTATATAAAAAAGACATGAATTGTAAGTTAATGCTCATCTTGTTGGTGTTTTGATTTGTCATGTCTAGCCAACATTATGCCATGCTAAGGTAGCTTATAATGTTTAGATAAAAATAAGGCAAGTATTGCTCTATACATGTCAACTTACTAAGAATCATATATGCTTAACTTGTTTATTTTCCTTTCATTGTAGATTGTTACCTTGCAGATCTTGTCAAGTCGAATCGTCCCAAAACTCACACTATCACCAAATCGATAGTTATGCTATCATTTAAGTCTAAGGTTGTGGCATGTATATAAGTGTCTTGGTGTGTACCTTAGCATGTGAAAGTATCTTCTACTTGGCAAGTATGACATAGCCATTTTGTGTGATGTGTTGCCTTTATGATTTGGTACATACTTGGTGTTCGTTGAATTTTATGCTAGAGTAAGAAATGATCTATAATTATATGTGTGGCACGTAGAATGACATAGATTGAGGTAGAAATGGTAGCTTGGTTTATGACTGAATGATGTGGAGTTATTCCTCACATTTTTCAGCTTTTCTTTTCCTAGTTAAACTCTGTTTTTAGTTTCCCACTTAAACTCTGATTAGTGTAGGTTATTTTAATATTAGTTTCCCACTTAAACTCTAATTAGTATAGGTTATTTTAATATTATTTTACCTACGGATTTAACCTATAAATAGACATTTTTTCCACCTTAGAAAGATAACCCATAACACATTTAGGTGTTAGCTTTTACAAGCTTTTATAGAATTTTGTGTTTACATTTTGAGGGTTCTTATTTTTGGTTTTGGGGTTTAGTTTTATCTCTTTCTTTTGTACTCTTCGTTTTTTCCATTTTAGTAAAATTATCTTTGCCTGTGGTTTTATATCCTCTTGGGAAGAGTCTTTGCCATAACTCCTAATGAAAAATAGAAAATCACCTTCACGTGTCCATGTGGAACTTTTGCATTTAGACGGATGCCATTCAGGTTATGTAATGCCCCGACAACTTTTCAACATTGTATGATGACCATATTCTCGAACTTGGTGGAAAACTTCCTTGAACTCTTCATGGACGATTTCTCTGTGTTTGGCAATGATTTTGAGGATTTCTTAAAAATCTCTAATTGGTTCTGTGCTGTTGTGAATAAGCAAATCTTGTTTTAAACAGGCAAAAATGCCACTTCATGGTTTGTGAAGGAATTGTTCTACGGCAAAGGATATTGCAGTGAGGGATTGAAGTGGACAAAGAAAAAATTGAAGTTATAGAAAATTGCCACCTCCCACTAGTGTCAAAGGTATTAGAAGTTTTTAGGTCATGCGGGATTTTAGAGAAGGTTCATTACTGATTTCTCGAAGATATCCAAACCCTTGTGCACCTTATTTAAGCAAAATAGACCTTTTAGTTTTGATGAACCTTGTTTGATCACTTTCGAAGAGTTAAAGAAATGATTGGTAGTAGCAAAAATTGTAATAGCTCCCGAGTGGACTTTGCCGTTGAACTCATGTGTGACACCAACATTATGCTCTGGGAGCAGTGTTAGGGCAAAGGAAAGACAAAGTACTACGTGCAATATATTATGCGAGCAGAACCTTGACGGATACGCAACTTAACTACACTACCACTAAAAATGAGTTATTAGCTGTGGTTTTCGCATTCAATAAATTTTGCACTTTTCTAGTTTGTACCAAGGTCACAGTCTACACAAATCACTTGGCTATTAAGTATTTGGTAAGTAAGAAAGATTCCATGCCAAGATTGATTTGGTGGATACTCTTGTTACAAGAGTTCGAGTTGAAAATTAGAGATCGAAAGGGGACTGAAAATCAAGTGGCTGATCACTTGTTAAGGTTAGAATCTGGAAATGAAGATAACAATGTAAAACTTATTAAAGAAGACTTCTCATATGAGCAGTTGTTGGTTGCCATGGCATTACCTTGGTATGCCAATATAGTGAACTTTTTAGTAAGTGGTTTGATGCCACCTCATCTCAACAGCCAAAGTAGACAGAAATTTCTTAATGATGCCAAGCATTATTATTGGGATGAACCCTTCCTATTTAAACATTATGCTGATTAGATAATTAGGAAGTGTGCCCCTGATGACGAACAATATAACATTCTGTAGCATTGTCATTCAGCTCATTACGGAGGACATTTTGGAGGAATGAGACCAGTTGCCAAAGTTCTTCAGTCAAGATTTTATTGGTCAAGTCTATTCAAGGATACTCATGAGTTCTATCAGTCATCTAACCATTGTCATAAGACAGGAAATCTATCTGGGAGACACGAAATACCATTGCAAAATATTTTAGAGATTAAGTTGTTTGATGTATGGGGAATAGACTTTATGGGTCCATTTCTACCGTTAGTGGGGAACTTGTACATTTTGTTAGTAATGGACTATGTCTCTAATTGGGTTGAAGCTGTTATGCTTCCTACTAATGATGCAAAGTCAGTAATGAAGTTCTTGCACAAGAACATTTTCACAAGATTCAGTACGCCTAGAGTCATTATTAGTGATGAAGGATCTCATTTTGATTGCAAGCTAGTGGCTAATGCCTTGTATCGGTATGGGGTGAAACATAAGATTGCCACGACATATCATCCCCAAAAAAATGGACAAGTTGAGGTTTTTAACAAAGAAATTAAGCAAATTCTGGAAAAAGTGGTGAACCCTACTCGAACGGATTGGTCCTTTAGAGTGGATAAGCTTTGTGGGCCTATCGTACTACATTTAAAACACTGTTGGGGATGTCACCTTTCAAGCTTGTTTATGGAAAGCCATGTAACCTACCTATTAAGCTCGAGCAGAAAGCATTTTGGGCGATTAAAAATCTAAACATGGATTGGGTCGCTGCTGGCCATAAAAAATTGTTAAAACTGAATGAAATGGAAAAATTCAGGGCACAGGCATATGAAAATGCTAAACTGTATATAGGGGTGAGCAAAACTCGATTCGACTCGAAAAAATCGAAAAAAATTTGAATTTCGAGTTAAACGAATCGAGTTATTCGAATCAACTCGAATTTTTTTTCGAATTTCGAGTTCGAATCGAGTTGAGTTTTCGAATTCGAATAACTCGAATAATTCGAATATCAATTATAATATTTTACATTTTCACCCTAAACTCCCAAAATTTTTTACTTTTCCCTCAAAACTTTTACTCCTTCCTACTTTCCCCCCAAAACTTTTACTCCCCTCCCCTCCCAACCCCCCAATCTACCCAAAATCCATTTCCCACCAAAATTTTACTCTTCCATTCATTTTTTCTCAAAATTTTACTCCCAAAAACCCTCAAAACCTTTTATTTTCCCCCCAAATTTTTACTCCCTCCCACTTTTCCCCTAAAACTTTTATTCTTTTCCCATCCCACCTCTCACCTCCCATCTACCCCAAACCCTCCCCCCTCCAATTTTTTTTAAAATATTTTCCCTCCAAAATTTTACTCCCCCTATTTACTTTCTCTCAAACTTTTATTCCCCAAAACTTATTATTTTCCCTCTAAACTTTTACTTCTCAACCTTTACTCTCAAATAAAAATCAAAATTATCCAAAAAATCACTAAACATAAATAGTAATAATTTTATTTATATATACTATTTATATTATTAAATTAAATTTCACATTTTATATTATTTATATTATTGAATTGTTTAGTCATATTGAATATTTATATTAAAATTGAATTCTTCATTATGCCATAAAATATTCGTGTTAAAATTTTATATGGGTATCAATTTCACATTTTATTTTTAAAATAACTTTTATTAAAAATCATATTTTTATATTTAATATATTTTTAATTCCAAAATACATAGTGACAAGAATCAAGATAATTGAAATAACAAAGCAAACAAATAAGGTAACCAGTATATAAAAAATTAATAAATAAATTATGAGGTGATAAAAGTTAATAAAAAATTTGATTAAGGTGGACAAATTTTATTACGATGCGTGACAATGGTTACAAGGACCCAAAATTATTTTTTAAAATTTAACTCGAACAAATATATTCGATTCAATTCGATTCGACTTCCATCTCACTCGACTCGGTTCGAAAAAACTTCAAATAAAGTTAGGATGATAAAATAATATTCGAAAACTCGATTAACTCGAAAATTTTTGATTTGATTCGATCGAATGCTCACCCCTAACTGTATAAGGAGAAGACCAAGCGTTGGCATGATAATAGAATTATGCTAAGGCAATTTAAACCAGGGCAACAGGTATTGTTGTTCAACTCGAGGCTCAGATTGTTCCCTGGTAAATTAAAATCTCACTGGTCAGGTCTCTTTGAAGTAGTTCAAGTATACTCGCATGGAGCTGTTAGTATCAAAGACCTGAAAACTAGGGTCACATTCAAAGTTAACGGACAACGCTTGAAGCATTAATAGGGTGCTCATATGGATCGTGACAAGCAATCCATTGACCTCTGAGATGTTTGAGTTAGCTGTTTTATTTTTTTTTCCTTTCTTTAATTGCTTTACTTTCATTTCACTTTTATTATCTGTTATCATTAATTATTTAATGTTTTTTCATTTCTATTTTTATCTTTGATTAATTAGTAGTTTTTCTAGATTTCCGGAGACAAAATTCCCTACCTTTCTTACCTCTTTGCTCCCAATTCTTGAAGTTACAGAGGAACCAGCTCAAACTCCTGTTGCCAGAGGCGAATCCCCAAATTTGGAAACCCCTGCTGCTAAAGGGGAAACTATTGCTAAGGAGCCTGAAAAGTCGACATCATTAAATCTTGAAAATCATGAAGTGGAAGAGAAAGATGAAACTACCACTACCACTCCTACGACCACAAAAGGTAAGGACCCTATACCACCCACCCAACCAACTTCCACGACTGCATAAGACTGTGACATCAATCATCTTATTGATGAGCTCACGAAAACTAATAAGGAAGGGAATGAAATGACCTCCATAAAGAGGAAGTTGTTGTATAAAGTCAATGCCCGTAAATCCGCTCGCAGGGCCGAATGAAGTAACAACATTTCAGTCTAAGCCATAGAATTTTTTTTCCCTACCTCATGTATTTTTTTTTCCATTACATTTTCTGTACATATCTATATTTTTGTTTTTTTGTTACATATCTGTACATGCATTGAGAACAATCCATCCCTTAGGTTTAGAGGTGTATTGTTGATAACTCTTGAAAAGAGATATGTTTCATGCCTTTAGACCTAGTTAATTGCATGTACTTAAGTACATTTAGTTGTACTTTAGGACATTTCATTAGTATTTTTCCTTAATCATTGCATTAGGAGCTTGGACTGTGTTTAAATGTTATTTGTTACTTTTAATTGCTTGTAGAAGGGTTGTGATTGGTGGATTTACAGGTGTAGGATGAGGAATAAGAAATAAAGGAGTAAAGGTTTGTCAGGGAAAAAGAGTAGACATTTTGCCGACTTGTATGCCTTGGCAATTTGCGATTCTTGGAAGATGACGGAGTCAACAGTCAACGCATACCAGTTTCAGCCAACTCTACTTGTACTAGAGCAATTTGCCTAAAAGGAGGAGGAGATAAATCTTGAGTTGGTGGTCTTATCTTAGAGAAAAGAAATTTAAAAAGAGGAAAAAGATCATGAGATAATGAGCTAATAACTACCTACCCAAAAGGAAGGGATTTTTAAACCAAAAAATAATTTACAAAGAGAAGATAATCTTGGGCTATTGACTAAACCCCAATACACTTGCTTATAAAAGGCCAATGAATGAGACTTCAAGAGGACAGAGAACAACAAGACGGGGAGATCCTAAGGCAAGAGTAAGCGGGTTTGATTGAAAGAGGAAGTCATCCTCTCGGCTAACACAGGGCATTGTGCTACTGAAGTGTGGACTAGTAGAAGCTGTTCTCCTGATGTTCTTCCATTATTTCCATCGTGTTCTCTTGTGAATTGATTTGGTTGTAGATGATGGTGATGGTTTGGAATTTTATTTTCCAACTAATAATTTAAATCTCATCAGGTTGAGATTATTTTGATGACACTTAACTGTTTTTAATTTTCATGGTATAAATCTGAGTATATTGCTGCCCATTCAATTGTTTAAGTGCAATCCTTAGGAATAGTCGATGGCATATTATTCTTGTTAAGTTAATTTAATAAGGAAAATGTTAGATTAATTTAACTAATATTGGATGGCATGAGCAAGCATTCAAATGATGCTTGTGTTATACAGAAAGAATTACACAGGCTGCTGTAGTAAGACCCTGTATGAGCAGGGACCGTAACTTAAGGTTTTGCCCCAAAAGAAACAGACCACTTTAGGACTCTTCTACACAGTAAGTTAATCAATATTTTTCCATGGTATTATCGATAGTGAAGGTTGATTCTGAATAATCTCAACGTACTGCATAAATATCGTAGACACTATATCTTTACTCTTTCTCGAAGTATATTTGCCACAACATATTTAGTAGTTATTTATTTATAAAATATTTGCATACCACTCTCATATTTGCCATTACATTCCTACCTTTGCCATAACATTTCCAGTTATTTACTAATTCTATATATTACTTATTACTGCATATTTACCTTAGTTTTGCCATAACATTTCATTCAATCGTCTTGCCATATCATTAACCCGACTTTATTAAAATAACTTGACCAACTTTGTGCCTCAATCTGATCCTCGTGGGAACAATACTCAGTCATCACTTTATTACTTGAATTGATGTTTATACTTGAACAAATCGCATATCATTTTACATGCGACAAGCTTTTGGGGTCGTTTCTAGGGATCGACAATTTGGTGAAATTTGGTTTGGTTATTTACTTATTAGTTTTATTTAATTTAGTTTAATTTAATTTTTATAGGTTTGCCATTAATGTATGAGAATAGGCATGCTAACACAAAATATCTTTTTGATCCACAGATTGATAGAACTTTGCAAAGAAGGTGAAAAGAACTGAAGAATATGGCTAGAAATAGGAATGATCTTGGTCCCAATGACAATCCAAATGGTCATGATCTTAACAAAAATCAAAATGGTCGAGATGCTAATCCTCCCATTGGACATATGATAGATGACCGAGAAATACCAATTCGATAGCATATTGTTCCCATTTTGGATGATTTGAATCGAGGGATAGTTAGACCAACCATATAGGCTCCACAGTTTAAACTAAAACCAGTAATGTTCCAGATGTTGCAAACAGTAAGATAGTTTGGTCGACTACCTACTGAAGATCCAAAACTACATATAATATTTTTTCTAGAAGTCTGTAACTCATTTAGATAACACGGTGTTCTTGAAGATGCTTTGAGGCTTAAGCTTGATATGTGTTTTCCGTACTAACAAAAACTATGACTAAGACAAGCGCACCTATCAAACAATAGTATAGCTATGGTGAGTAGAGATATCATATCCATGAGGACTAAAAGTATTAGTAATTACTGTTTTCTTTTTATTTAGCAAAAAATTTGGAGTGATGAGTTTTAATCTAAAATACTAAACTAATTTAACTAAGAACGCAACAGAGAAAAAATCAAGAAATAATCTAAAGATAACCAAATAGAGAGACAATACCCAGGAAAGAACTCACCTAGACTTATTCTATTATTATTAATCTAATTTAAACGATTTATTCACTTGATGACTTGACCCGTAGAAATCACTAAATTATGCTAATATCTCTTTTGAGAGTAAGAGCAACTGACTCTAGGTTGATTAATTGAAATCTCTTTCTAATTAAAATCTCTATTGTCACATTAACTCGATGTAATTGGGATGCTAATATTTCCTATAAATAGTTAAGCATAGGTTAAAGTTGAGGAGCTTTTGCCAAGCTGTTTTTAGGGTTTTAGTTAGTGGATTAGGATTTTTGTTTAGTTTTATTTTCTTTTTAAAAACAATTTTATTTCTTGTTCTTTGACTTGGATTCTATTTAAGTCCAAGTCTTCGTTATTAATTATTTTAGTAATTTTTTTTCACTTTTTGTTTGCAAACAATGAGATCTCAATCACTATTAAAGGATTTGGCAGATCTGAGCACATCCAATTCATCAAACAGACAATTTTTTATCTCTTTTTGTTTTACTTTAATTTGTGTTTTGCATGATTAATTCAATTGTGAAAAATATGGTTATTGAGCGACGAGTGGCTAGGTCTTTTAGGGAGATTAACGAGCGGATGTGGGAGTGATTAACGAAAGAACGAGATTTTCCTAATAGAATTAGTTGATATAAATTTATGTGTGTTTAAATCCTAGGATTGACGTCCCTTGGAAGTAATCTAGGTTAAATGAGGTCAATAGATAGGTTTGTCAAGTAAAAGGTAGTTTATCCCGATCAGGAAAGTGAGATCGTGAGATAAGTGAGCACTGGTCCATTAATTAATTAGTAGAGGCCAAGAGGTAATATTGGTTAGTTAATAACTAAATCGCTAAAATAAACCGGAATTCTGAAGTTATTTACAACCCCTGAACGAAGTTAATCTTCTGCCTGTTAATTGAGATTTTCTTCGTTGATTTATTTTCTTTTAGTTATTTTATTTTATTTCGTAGTAATAATTTCAATATTTTGATTTATTGTAATATGATTTTTGGTGATTAATGTTTAGACCTATTACTGTAGAAATAATTTTATATTTAATTCAACCTCTTTTAGGTACGATTCTCGGTGCATTTCTGGTACCCGTCGCACAAATAATATATTACAATTTGACTCGTATATTTTTGGGAAATTTCTGAGTTTTTTTGACCAATCGACATGAACTTGCCACTGGATCTGAATTAGGAGAGTGAAGTCGATCACTTGCATTCGAGGAAGAATGTCCACCATGACCAGAATCTACTTCTGGAACCATTAAGGCTGGTCTTCAAAATATTGAACCAAGAAAGATGGTCACCACACCAAGAAACAAAGAAAACCTCTCTACTTAGCCAAAAAAGAGTTGGCACTGATACCATGTTTAAATCTACCACAAACAAAACTCATCTAAAGAAAACAGGATCTACTTCTTTTATTGATTTGAACTCTAATAATCCCAATTGGACCGAGCTCAGTTATTTACACAAGAGTTTGGATAACGTATCAGCCAAGAACTTAGTCTAACAACTTGATCCTAACTAACTTCCAGCTGATGCATTAACAGAAAGTAAACAGTTTACATTGACAACAACTTAACTGAATTCTTCCTAACTAACTACTTTTAACTAATAGTCGAGCCAATCCTTAAGTTCACTAAGGATGCAAACTTTTCTACTGCGTCTGGTTTTGTTTTTCATTTCAGGACGCATTGTTGGTTTTGTACTTTATTTGGTTCGTTGAATACTCATCAAAATATTAGATTGGTATTATAATTGTTGTCAGCTTGTAGTTTTCATTGATTTTGCTGCCAAAGCCAACATTTTGTGTAGGGAAACTGATTCAAGTGAGAGCATCTTTAATGTGCTTTAAAAACATTGTTTTACATTTGTTTAGTATATAAATTGTTCATTTTTTTTCTGGTTTATTTTGTTTAGTAAATATGTATGAAGAGGGCTAGGTTGATTAATGCCACTATGAAAAAAAAAAAAAAAAAACCCTGCATGCAATTTATACACTAAACAAATGTAAAACAATGTTTTTAAAGCACATCAAATATGCTCACTTGAATCAGCTTCCCTGCCCAAAATATTGGCTTTGGCAACAAAATCCTTGAAAACCACCTAAGTGGACAACAATTATAATACCAGTATAATATTTTGATGAGTATTCAAGGAACCAAATAAAGTACAAAACCAACCATGCATCCTCAAATGAAAAACAAAACCAGACCCGTAGAAAAGTTTGCATCCTTGGTGAACCAAGAGTTGGATAATTCAGTCGCCTTTCTCCGAGGAGTGGTGCATTAATCACCTGGTTCCATCCCAATACAGTAACCGGTCCCTACATGCAACCACCCCATTCTCATTCTAATTTCGGAATATGATTCAGCGTTTCAAAGCCAATATACATGAAGTCCTTCTTTCCATTAATCGATGGAGACGCCTATCACCATCAAGCGTAAACTGAAAACAACCAGACAAATAAATAAGTTAATCTTATTAAAGAACAGCATAATCAGATAGTGTTTATTCTACTTTATTACACGATGGAATGAAATGAGACAAGTATCTTACGCATTGTGGCAGAGAAATCTATTCACCTTCCCTGCTACCTGAAAAGTTTGTTTCAAAGTAAGATAACTTATCAAGATAATATATATATAATGTACGTATAACTGTATCTATCTCTTTAGTTGTATCTTTAGGAAGAAGAAAAAACAAAGGATTGGAACAAAGCAACCTCTGCTCATACAATGATTCTGTAAATAAACCTCACACGAACATTTTGAATCTTTATAAGGTTTTCAAGATAAAAATCTTTTAAGTAATGTGCTTCCTCCCAATCATTCTTGGCTTGTAAAACACAAAAATCAAGAACAAGCAATCCCATGAGTAACAAAACCAAGAACTGCAGTTCCAGTAGTAAAAGAAAAATCTTTATATATTCATAAGAGTGAAAGAGAGTTATTACAGTAATGATGACGTTGTCCAAGGTGGGGAGGTGGTTTCTGCAATTGCGGCATAAGAAGAAACGATTTCGAGTATTCAATCCATATCTGACGAGGTTTGTGGCCATTGGAATCCAAGAAACACCCATTGCTATATTATAAAGTCCAGATTTCAGAGGGAGAAGAAAGCAACAAAAGGGTTATTGGATGTGACCTTCAATTTTCTGGAAGGAGAAATGGGAATGGTTTTAGTTCATGGTTTTATACAAACAACGAGAAAGCAGATGGATTGGTTCTGCTTTTATAAATTACGTTTTTATATGAAATTATTTAATATTCTTTTATAATTAATGTTTTTATATTTATATTTACATTTTATTTATATTTATATTTATAGTTTTAAGAAAAATTATCTATCTATAACAAAAAAACTAAATTAGATCCAAAATCTTTAAAAAATTTTAAAAAGCTTCTTCCTTTATTTTCTTTTAAAAATCTGTTTTTTTTCAAATATAGTTCTTTAAAAAGTTTATTTGTATTTTATTAAAATAAAATATAATATTTTTAAAAACTATTTTAAAAGTATAATTTCTTTATAAAAAATTCAACTTAGCTTTTAAAAAACAACAGAAATCGCTTTCAACATATGTTTTTTAATACATAATTGATTAATTTAACCCTAAAAATACAATTTAGATAATGTTATTATGTTAGAGATTTAAACTCCTTAACTAAATGATTTTTTAAATAAATAGTGCAAAAATTTAATTATTTAAATATAAATTTATTGAAATATATAAAATATTAAATTAATACAAACAATCAAAACAAAATTTTATAAGAATGCCATTTATTTATGTTAAATGTAACATACACATTTATTTATGTTAAATGTAACCAAAGTATATTTATAGATAATTGAATGTAAACGGGTGTGGTGTATTTATAGAAAATAGAAATTGTATGCGTGTGAAAATCATTATTTGTAATATAAATGTATGTTTAAAAATAATATAAAATAAATAATGAAATTAATAATTTTAAATTAATTGATAGGAAAGCATATCAAAATTGTATTCAAATTATTTGCTTCGAGAATTTTTTTTTTTGGATCTTACCTAAAAGAAAAAACCAAATAGATTTAGAAAAACAAAGAAAACAAAAATAACTAAAAGAAGAAATTTAAGAACAAAAGATAAATATTCAAAACAATAAATAGATTAAAAAATAATAGATTAAAATGTGGAAGATGGATCGAAAATCGATGATATAATAGATAGATGGATACGTGTCCAATTAAACCTTTTGACATATAAACCCCAACAAATTCAGGTAATGAATCTAATCAACCTTCAATAAATAATCATTGACAAATTGAAAGATGAAAAATGAATTCACACTACTCTTACATGAAAATCAAGAACAAAATTACTTCTAAAAATCATAACACAATTTTATATAAAACAAACTAATCCCCACATATGAAAATTTTAAAAAACATCTTTCTTTATTTTTCTTTTAATTTTTTCAAATTGATTTTATTCTTATTAAAAACAATACCATATTTTAAAAACTACTTTTAGAAGTATAATTTCTTTATAAAACATGTTGAACATAGCTTAAAAAAAAAAAAAAAGAAATCGCTTTATGATTTACCATAATTTGATACATTAAATTACGTTCTCCACTACATTTTAAGAACTTATTCTTGAGAAACTTATGTTTTTTATATATTTTTGTTGATTTTAGTTTTCTTGTTAATAAATTAATAAATTGTTTTTCTTAACTTTATGCTATTTTTGAGACCGAGTTGGCTAAATATGCCATAGGAAGTATCACTCGAAGTCAATACTAATTGGGCCTTTAATATTTATGAGGTCAGTATAAAAATATATTAAGGTTTGATCCTTTAATTTCATCAAATTGATAGTTAATTATGGTAAATGGGCTAAATTGTAAAAGTTCACAACTCTAGAATTATAACTAGGCTAAAGGCTTAAGGACTTATAAAGTAATTAATTCAAGGTCTCAAATGGTAAATATACCTTTTTAGTTATATAATGGATGGTTAACGGATCAGGAAATTCGTAAACTCTCGAGTGACAATCTGCATTATGAAATTGTTCAGGGTAAACAAGTTCTGGTAACACCCCGAGAAATTTGTTCTCTTTATGATGCAACATATTATGCCTCTGATTTTATAGATTCTTTTGATTTAACTGTATAGGGAATCGATATGGATGCAATTTTACGATATTTGACACAGGGAGCCAATACCAACAAACCTGTTCAATTTAATCAAGTCATTATGTTCTCAATGGCTAAGATGTGGATGCAGTTTATTTGCACTCACATCTCCCCGATACAAAACGCATCTCACGTCATCTCCTTTATAGTGGTTCTACTTGACTCTATTTTGCAAAATAAATAGGTTTGTGTGGGCCATTGGATCTATTAATCGATGCTGACATGTATCAGCGAGTAGAAATGGAGAATGTATTTCCCTCGTCTCATGACGACCCTATGCAAAAAGGCGAAGGTTTCCATGTCACGTATCGAGCAGTTTTTTATGCCATCATAGTGTTGGAAAAACAAGTTTAGAAAATGTAGCAGAAAATAAATTTAAGGGATCTCATGATTTTGAGTTAGCAACTGTTGTGTTTGCTCTCAAAATTTAGAGACATTACCTGTATGGTGAGAAGTGTATTATTTACACCGATCATAAGAGTCTCGAATATCTCCTTACCCAGAAAGAACTTAATTCGAGACAACGAATATGGATTGAGTTGTTAAAATATTATGACTGTACGATCGAGTATCACCTTGAAAAGGCCAATGTTGTGGTCGATAAGCAGAAAGGTAATGTTTGATATGAGAGCTATGTACACTCGCTTGAGTCTATATGATGGTGGGGGTATATTAGCTGAATTGCAAGTAAAGCCTGCTTGGGTTCAGGAAATCAAAGATAAGTAGAGTTTGGACGAAACTCTAACACCTCAATTTAAACAGGTTGAGGATGGATCAACTGAGGACTTTGGGGTTAATTTAGAAGGAATTTTATGCTTTAGATGGAGGTATTTTGTGCCTAACGATCAGAATTTGAGACATTCCATACTGCAGGAAGCACATAGCAGCCCTCATGCTATGCATCCTGGTAGTAATGAAATGTATCGTGACTTGAGGGAAGTGTATTAGTGGTCGAGTCTTGAACGCGGAGTAGCAGAATTCATATCCACTTGCTAGCAAGTTAAAGCTGAGCACCAATTTCCATCAGGGTTGCTCCAACCGATTCAGATTCCACAGTGGAAATGGGAGAGAGTGACAATGGACTTTGTCAGTGGGTTGCCTTTGAAACCTACTAATTCGATATGGATTGTGGTGGATAGATTGACTAAGCCAGCCTATTTTGTTCCTGTTCACATTGATTATTCTATTTAGAGGTGAGCTAAGTTTTATATTTCCAAGATAGTGACATTGCATGGTCTACCAATGTCAATTATTTCAGATCAAGATCCTAAATTCACGTCTCGGTTCTGGAAGAATTTGCACAAAGCCTTGGGTACTCGGTTGGATTTCAGTACGACTTTTCATCCACAATCCAATGGTCAGCCGAAAAGGGTTATTCATATATTGGAAGATATGTTGAGGATTTGTGTAATTAACTTCCAAGGCAGATGGGAGGAGCATTTATTGATGGCAGAATTTGCCTATAATAACACTTTTTAGTCAAGTATCCAAATGGCAGTTTACGAAGCTCTTTATGGTCGTAAGTCTTGCTCGCCTTTATGTTGGACTGAAGTGGGTGAAAGGAAGTTGATTGGTCCAGAATTGGTTACTATAATCAAGGATAAACTTCAGTTAATTCAAGAAAGATTGAAGGCAACTTTTGATAGATAGAAGTCATGTCCGAATTAGAAGCGCGAGGACGTTGAGTTTAATATGAAGGATTTGGTTTTCCTTAAAGTCACTCCATAGAAGAAAGTTTTGAGATTTGTTCAAAAGGGAAAATTAAGCCCTAGATTCATTGGTTCGTATCGAGTGCTTAAAAGGGTTGGCCCCGTGGCTTACCAACTCGAGTTGCCACCTGAGTTAGATCGTATTCACGATGTGGTTCACGTCTCAATGCTCATACAGTATCGATCATATCCCTTTCATGTTGTACTGGGTGAGGAGATTGAGGTTAGACAAGATTTGACATTTGAAGAGGAGCCAGTTCAGATATTCAATCGTGAAATCAAATTGCTAAGGTGAAAGCAAATTCTGTTAGTTAAAGTGCTATGGACAAATCATGGCATCGAATAGGCTACTTGGGTGCCAGAGGATTCGATTCAGCTTCAGTATCCTCATCTCTTCGAATCAGGTAATTTTGAGGACGAAATTTATTTAACGGGTGTAGAGCTCTAACATCCCAAAATTTAGCTTAATTAAAATTTGGGATTATAAAAAAATAATGAATTGTGGTTAGTGGTTAAATGTGAAGGCACGGAATTGAACTTGAAGCCCTAAGTTCAATTCCCTTCCCATGTAAATAATTTAATTTTTTGACCAAACCCTTTGTTTTAATGTGTGTGTCATCCAAGCCTAGTAAACCAAGGTATAAGTATTAATTTTTCACAAATAATCAGCCTTTAATCCTCCTCCTCATTTCCCTATCGATTCCTCTCTTCCTCTCCTTCTCTTTAATTGTAGTTTTCTTTTCCTTTCCTCCATTGTTGCCATCACCTACACCTCCCTTTTTAACATTTCTTTCTTCTTCTTTTTGCATCAAGATTATGCACCATATCCTTTACTATATTTTTTTCATTTTTCCCCAACTAAATCAGCCCCTAATCTAAAATCTTTAACTCCAATATCAATCCCAAACATTTCCAAGAAAGTGTGATTTTCGTTTCTCTCAACTAGCTTGGGTAAGATGTCTTCTTTCTTCAATTTCTTGATTAATCTTACCAATTAAAAACCTAAATTTCTAGGTATTTATTTTGGGGAAATTTTTATTATTTTAAATATATTTTTCCATATTTTTAATGGATCTTTAAATATTTTTTAAATCGGCCCTAAATTTGGCCACCACGGGTGGTAATGCGTGCACCTAGGTGCAAGAAGGGGGTTGTTTTGTTTCTTGGTTCTTGCCCATATTTTTCCAGCATTAAATTGAGTTCTTGAACCCACCTAATCATAATTTAGTCACATGTCAATTAGGAAAAACATTCTTGATTAATTGGCTATTCGGATCTCACAAATCGAGAAGTGTAAGTGCGATTAATTGTTAACTAGTTTGTTGTTTCAGCATAGTTATTTGGAAAAGGTTATGGATTGATTAAATTTGAAATTTTAATTAATATTGGCTACTGATTTTTAAGTATGTGAAAGTATTAGGTGCTAACCCAAATCCCCCAAATCAACCGTCAAGCTGAAAGACGTTCGCGTGTTCAATTCACATCAAAGTAGTGCAAGAATTCTAATTAGTTTGGAATCATAAAATAGTTGAAATTTTGATGATTGGTTTGAACCCTTAAGTGGGGGTTTATGGGATATTTTATAGGTGAATTAATTGAATTTATAATTATATCTAATTTAGGCTTGTTTTCAAACTTATTAAAGAAACCGCAAGATTCGCTAGAGTGTTGCGGAAAAGCGAAAGATAAGGTGTGGGTCCTAAACTCATAAGGTTGTTTGAAATTGATAATTATCATGTTATATTTGATGAATTAGCTTGCTGATTGTATTAGCTTAATAGCCAAATAAGTAATTTTGTAAGTGGCCAAACCATGTACGTTTTAAGCCGTAAAAGATTGATGTGTTACGAAAGTTGTTGATTGGATAGTGATGCATGATTGTGTTATATGGTATGGGATTGGTTGTTTGAATAGCATGTTTTGCTGAAATATTAAGTTTATGCATGACATAATTGCATGAGATATTTGCTATGATGTATATTGAAAATGTTGCTATTCATGCACAATGAAATTCGTAAAGTATGTGAAATTGAATGAGATTGATAGAAACCATCATAATGGTAATTTGAAAGTTGGAACATTGTTCACACGGCATGGCACACATGCGTGTGGCTTGGCTGTGTAACCCCTGCACTTAAATGTATTGCAAGTCAGAGAGTTACACAGGCTGGGGACACGCCTTGTGCCCTACTTCAAATACCACACAGCCTAAGACATAGGTGTGTCACTTGGCCGTGTGAGCCATACGGCCTGACCACACGGGCGTGTGTCCCCTGCACCTTGGAAAATTTTGAAATTTCACGAAAAAATTTTTAAGTTTCTGATTTAGTCCAGATTTGATTCTAAAGTGAAATTTGAGCCTCGAAGGCTCTCATAAAGGACTTTATGAATAATATCCGACATGAATGTTAAACAATAATATGAAATGTTTGTATTTAATCTGTTTCTTTCTGTAATACTCCATAACCCTGTTCCTGCGACGGATACGAGTTAAGGGTGTTACAGTATGTATCAAGATTCCTGTTTTACCACTGGTACTTCAGTTCTTGATTGCGTTCTTCATGGGATCACTTGCTCTAAGTTTACGGGGCAATATACAATTGGGTTTTTTTTAATAGAATGCGTAAGATAAACTCAAAACAAAAAGTTCCTTGCGAGGTTTCAATTTTAATTGATGCGCTTTTAAAGGCCTTAAATTTTTAATGGTGACACGTTTATCTTGGAAACCTTATCTGCATTGAAAGTGTTCATGTGATGTTTGTTTGGAGATCATTGAACTATGAATTGTTATTCGGCCTTATACATTTGGTATTGATCCCACGTCACATGTTTTGGTATTATATTTTAATTTAACCCTTTTCTTTTTTTTGAATGTTACAATCCAAATAGTTAAAAAGCATGAACCATTCTAATTAAAATACTGGCATGGTTGAAAGCGATATTTAAAAAAAAAAATATTGATGTCAACACAAGAATACTTTGAACTGACTAATAATATTATAAAAGTTGATCAAATTATGTCAAACTAAAATATTGGGGCTAAATCTCAAATTTGAGCGTAATAAAGGTACTAAAACCACAATGTAGCACATATATATTTCCTTTTTAATATGTCATTGCAAAGAAAACTTGCCCGCTTTTTATGACAAACTTGTTTACTCTGAATCAAATTTTTAGGTAGCAGTAGACCTATTCATGGGTCGGGCCATCCGGGCTGGCCCGAAGTCCCGCCTGAAATTTGAAAGGGTTTGGGTAAAAATATAGTCCCAAAAAATGGGCTTGAACAAAAAAAAAACTGTAACAGCCCGGTTTAGACCCTAGTCAGACAGTGGTTTTGGGACCACAAATCCAAGTCAAAAAAAATTTTAATATTATTTTTGGTGTCTACAACATGTTAATTTCTATGTGTGAAAATTTCATGTAAAAATTTTATCGTTTGTGTGCTCAATTTTATAAAATGACTTAATCGCGTAAAATGCAAAAGTGGCTAGCTATTTGTTAAAGTGCTATATTGCTATGGCTTTTATAATGTGGGGTCCTTTTGTTGATATTGGACCATTGAAATTATGCATGGACGGTAATGGGCTTATATTACAAGTTTTATCATTAAAATCATTAAGGTTGGTTTTGTAGATTAGTTAAATATGTTAATATAATAAAACATAAAATAAAAGTCATGCATTTGTTCATCTTATGGCCTAAACTTCAAAGGAAAAAGAAAGAAAAGAAGAAAGCTAGGTTCAGCCCTTGTGTTCTTTGATTTAGGTACGTGTTTTGTTCGGTTTTTGATAATTTTTACGTTTTTGAGATCGTTGCTTTGAATACTAGCTAGCCCATGCTTGAATTTTTGAATTGATTGTGTATTTTTTGATTTTCCATTGATGAGAAATTTTTGTTTTTGTTGTTGATGATAGAAAATAAATATATGTTGTTAGATTGTCAAGTTTAATTAAGTGATTTTTAGTAAAAATGCCTATTTAGGATTAAATTGTGAATTTCGAAAATGTAAGGGTCAAAATGTGAAATAAATGAAAGGAATGGGCTGCTAGGGACCATAGTGAAATTCGACCAAGCTTGGGTATGGTGAAATTTTGAATATTTGTGTTTTATGAAATAGGGACTAAATTGTGAAAAATGTGAAATGTTAGGGGCTAAAATGCAATTTTCCCATTTATGTGTTTTTGAATAAATTTGAATAAATATATGATTAAACAAGTCAAATTTTTATTAATTTAGATCAAGAAAAAAGGAACTCAAATTTGGATCGGGAAAAATTAAAAGTTATCGAATAGTCATCCCGGTCCGTTCATCTTCGTCCGAGGTAAGTTCATAAGTAAATAATTATTGTTAAATTTATATGAAAATGTATTTAATTGTGCCGAATTGAATTTTAGTAACTATATATGTGTATGCCGAATTGATATAAGTGTAGTAGAAGTAACTACGAGCTTGAATCGATTGAATTACGACGTCCAAAAGCCCCGTACGAACAATAGGAATAGTTGGGATACATATGTCACGACACAGGATTCTGATATGAGATTTACGTGTAAGACCCTGTCTGGGACAGTGGCATCGATAGTTGATTACATGTAAGACCACGTTTGGGACGATGTCATTGTACGAGTTGTTGTACTATCCGAGTATCCTTAATGATCCTGAATGGTTTAGCGGGCAAAGATAAGTAAGATCGAATATGAATTCGGGTTAAATAATTCAGGTATGTTTTATGTTTATATGAGATTCGAATGAAGAGGTAAGTTTTGATGCAAATATGTGACCATGTGAAATAATTTGTGAAAAGTGACTATATATATGTATGAGTTTAGTTATATTCGACCAAATAGAAATATGTGGTTAATGTCCTTATTATACTTTATTTGCTTATGGCTTATTAAGCTTTCTAAGCTTACTTTGTGTGTTCATTCGATGTTTTATAGATTTTGGAAGCTAGCTACGTGCTCGGGGATCGTCAAGGAAATCCGTCACACTATCAAACGCTATTTGGTATTTTAAAAGCTTGAACTTTAAACATATGGCATGTATAGTCTAGCATTTGTTTTGGATGGTTTTGAAGTATATATATATATATATATATATATATATATAAGCCATGCGAAAATGGCTTGATCATTATGCTTGAGTTCAGTTATGTTTAATTATGGTCTAATCTTATTGTGGTAAGTAAGTTTCATAACTTGCATGAATGGTAATTTGGTTATATGATTTGTTAGCATATGTCATGAATGTCTTGTAGTAGCTCGTCGAGTATGTTTGTTACATGGTTAGATTTGCATTCAACGTTAGTTTATAATTCAGCTTTAAATGAGGTAAAATGATGAATTTATATTTGATTGTATATTGGTTAATTTTCATTCAATTTGGAAATGAAAGAGTATGTATATATATTATGCTTGAATGAGTGAGTCTTTAGGTATGGATCAAGTTAAAATGGTACGAATTTTGGAGGCTAAGTTTGATGATCGCAATAGGGTTATTTGATTTGGTTATGCGTATGAAAATGAAACATAATTGATGTTTATTATAGGAGTGCAAGAGCTATAATATTATTCAATATCTTCGGCTAATAGAACTATAAAGTATAAGTAAAGTGATATGTTTAGTATGGGTGTTCGAAAATGGCTCAATTAATGTATACATATACGCACAAGCTTGTAATGAGAAAATAGGTATGTTTTGGTATTATAAATTGATGTATAGTTGTCTTGGAAATATGTCTAGAGTTAGTAAATAATGCACATGCAAAAGCAGTTAAAGTTAAGTAAATTGAAGGTATATCTATATACGCATATATGTCATGGTTGCTAATGCCTGGATTGTTGGCTAATATTATTTAAATGAGTTGTGCATAAATTGAGTATATTTTTATATGGTAATTGCTAGTCGAGTAGAGGAAAGAATAAATTGCAATGTGTGCACATAATTTTGCTTGAATGGTTCAATTCAATATGGTTAAATGCGCATAAGATTTTCTTATATTTGATGATATTATGGTGTTGTTAATGCCGCGTTTGCTAACGGACATTAAGCTATGTATAGCATGTATTGAATTATGAAGTAAAATGTTTAAATTATGTTAGGTGTTCGAATATTATTAAGGTAATGTGGTTATAATTTGAGTTATGAAATTGTATAGTAGGTATGCATATGGTTTAACTTTGAGGCATATTTATTTGTTTGAAAATATGTTTCATACATGGTACGGATTCAGTTAAATTTTGAGGTATCATTCTTATGTAATATGAGTAATAACGTATGTTTAATATTTAATTAGGCATATGCTTTAATTATATGATGGCGATTTGTGTGAATGTTCGGATCTGTACTTATGTTCAGTAATGCCTCGTGACCCTAATTCGGCGACGGATATGGGTTAGGGGTGTTACATAAGCCCTGTTTAAAAAATGAGCCAGGCCTTGGGTAAGACATTTTTTGCCCAGGATCGACCCGGCCCGACCCGAATTCACTAAAGGACAAAATAATCTTTTTTTGTTTTTTAATATTATTTTCTTATTATTTTCTCCCTATTTTGCTACCATTTTATTTTTATGTTGCTATTATTTTGTTGTTATTGTTTGGATATTGTATTAAAACTTATGTTATTGTTAATTTTGTTATTATTTAAAGACATTTGTTAATTTTGTTATTATTTTAGAGGCATTTGATTGTTAAGTTGCACCTATCTTAATGTTATTTAAGTATACATATTTTTAAATTTTATTTTCGATTTGTTGGGAAATATTTATTTTTGATGTTTTTAGTATTTTTGATGTATTAAATATATTTTAAAATTATATAAAAATTATATAAAAATTAATATAGGCGGGCCAGGTCGAGTTTTAACATTTTTATTCGGGTCGGACTTGGGCAAAATTTTAGGCCCATTTTTTGGGCCAGACCGGGCCCAAGCCTAGCAAATGGGCCTAAATTTTTAGTTGAGTCTGGCCCGGCTCGGCCTGGCCCATGGTAGCAGGGACGGTGGATGGAATTCTTTGCCGCAGTCCGTAAGATACCTCTCTCGTTCAAAAACACAATCCCCCGAACTAAATTTCTTTGTGTAAGTATTCCAATTATAATTAATCGTTTTGCTTGATTGATATTGTTTGTAGTGTTAATGTGGAAACCGATAATATAAGGTCTCGTAGGTTTCTCTTTCGCCTGGCAGTGGTGAGCGTCTGCAACAGACACCTTGGCGAGAAATTCGTAAGCCCTTTACATTTTTTTTCTTCTTTTGTTTATATGAGCGCCTAGCACTTGCTGTTGTTTAGACTCTGCTTGGTCATGGTCTGCCTCACCTTTTCATGTTGGAAGGAAGGTTTTTATTTCGTTCGTAAGTTTCAAATAGTACTGAATCATATTACGGAATTAGAAAACTGGTTGTTCTTTTTTCTAAAATGCAAATGGCGGTGGGTGTAGGGACCGGATGTAGTATTGGGATGGAAGCCGGTTGCTTCGCGCTGACACTCGCTGCCAGTCAATGATTGACTGAATATCCTGGAGTCAAATTTCAGTAACAATGCAATTTCTACAAGGGTTGCTGATTTATTTTATTTTCATTTTGGTTTTGCATGAGCTTTGGTAATTTGCATGAGGTCGTGCAGTTCAAAAACAAGATTTTTATAGCCAAACCCAACAGTATTGTGAAGGGAAACTAATTCAAGTGAGCATCTTTGATGTGCTCTGAAACACAGTTGACATTTCCTTAGTCTATAGTTTTGCAGTAGTTCATTCAGAATGCAATTTGTTTAGTATATAATGCATTGTCTCCTTACAAGTCCTTTTGCCACTAAGCTACTAGTTGAAGCTTTAGTTATTTTCTAATAGTACAATATATGATTTTGATAATGGTATATATTATGTAATTAATATTATATATTTCTAATGAAAGCATAAAAGAATTGTGTTAAATAATTAATTAATATGTTAGAATTTAATAAAAAAACAAAAAATATTAAATATTAAATATGGATTTCTTTTTAATGATTGAACTATCCATGTTTAGTTACAATTATACAAGTTATCTCTTGTATTGATTGGGCCCTTTGATGGTGGAATTTTTGAAGCCCGCAATGAGTTAAAGAAGCAAGAACACTATCCAAAAAGCCTAAGTTTAGACACGAGAAGAAATCTCAATTTTCTTTTAATCAAGGAATCTACGGTAGAGGTGCTCATGGGCCGGGCGGCCCGGCCCGGCCCGACGGCCCGCCCAAAATATGGGCTTGGGCAAAAAAACGAGGCCCGTTTAAAAACGGGCGGACCTCGGCACCACTTTTTCGCCCTACTGGCCCGATTTAATAAATATATTTATTTTTTAATTTTAAAATATTTTTACATACTTTTTAATTTTTTAAAATTTTAAAATATTTTAAAATACTTTTTTAATTTTTTAATTTTAAAATTTTTTAAATTTTTTTAAATTTTTTAATTTTAAAATATTTTAAAATATTTTTAAAATACTTTTTTAATTTTTAAAATTTTAAAATAAAATGGGCGGCCAGGCTTATGATTTTTTCGGCCGGGCTGGGCAAAATCTTAGGCCCATATTTGGGCGGGCCGAATTTTTATGGGCCGGCCCAAACCAGCATGCCCGGCCCGGCCCATGAGCACCTCTAAATCTACGTACCTATATGATAATAGTCTAAAATGACATATTTTTATGTATATTTATTTTGAGTATGATCCTATTAATTTGTACTTTTTATGTTTTTTTTTTTATCTTATAGAGACTAAATTGAAGGCAAAAGGAAATTTAGGGGCAAAAAGCTTGAATTTAAAGATAAAATGGTCAGCATGAGAAATAGGAAAGAACTGGTTCCAAAAATACAAAGTGTGAAAGACTTGGCGGTAAAAATTCAAAGAAGAGATTTATAAACATAAAACTATATTTAAATTTGAATTTTATTAGGATTATTGTTAGGATTATTATTTAGATTTAATTTCAGCTTTTATCTTCATTGATCTTTTAGAGTTTAAATAGTAACAAACTAAGTTTTCTGTGTACTATAAACAGGAGAAGGAGTGACATAAATATGGACTCATCTTTTCTATAAAAACTCTGTCTACCTAAAGCTCCTAGCTTTTGTTCCTATTATTCAATAAAATTCCATTTGATCAAAATTATTTCTTTTTTCCCAAAAAGCATTAGCCATTAAACTCATCTAGCCAAAGGTTGTCCAGATTCCCCAAAAAAAGGTTTATGAGGCTTAGAATCCGCACTTAGCCTTCTCAACGAGTATTCATCATTTCTCCGCATTACGGGACTGACGCTTCCGTCCATATCCTTCCAAAAGTGATCTTTTCATCTTGTGCAAAGGTAGCTGCTTTGTATGTTTTGGGAAGGTTGCACAGTCAGTTCGTTAGCTTACTGCGTCAATGGTTGTCGAGCCCAAGAGACAAAATGGCGTGGCATTTGCCTTTGAGAAGTGATGATCTAGTGTAAGACGGTCCCACAAAAGTGACGGTTGGCTACAGTCAAGTTCCTCTAAATCGTAAGGCTAAAATCTAAGTGGAGTTGGTGGTCGTAGGTGTCCTCTTCCACTATAATTGGCTTATTCTATCATAAGAATCGAGATAACCCTAGGACTAAACCCAAGGAGGATCGAGATAACCGGAGGCTGGAATCTCTCAATCAAAAACTATCTTTTTCTTAATTCTGATTCTCTTTACAATTTCAATTTCAATTTATACAATTTCAACCCCTACATATTGTTAATTCTTTTTTTTTTCCAGGTACGCCACTTTTTCTTGGCCACGACTGTGCTCGAGATCTCGAAAAACAAGAAGTTGTGCAAATCTAGTCCCTGAGTATTTGACCCTACTTCCCTTATACTATTATTTTTCGTTATTTCATAGGGACAGACTATTTTTGGTGCTTTCAACGACACACCATTATATGTATTAATTCTTTCGTGATTCAAGGTTATTAGTCTCAAATCTCAAAAATGTTATTTATAAAGTTTAATTTCGAGCTTTTTCAATATGCCTTACCATAAATCCAACATTTATTGTTCTCAAAATTTTTTATTATGAAAGAAAGAAATGCACATAAAAAAAATAAAATCGATAGTATTTTATTAAATTATTCAAAAATTAATATTCAAAAGATTTGATATGTCTCATTAAAAAAAATTTGATCAAAAAGTATTAAGTGCAATTGTAAGGTGTATCTTTTTTTTTTGTAACAAAAATGGAATATTAAACTAACAGCAAGAAATGGGAACCGAAGGCATAAGCATACTATCCAATCTTAACTGGATACCGACTAAATGGGGAGCCCTATGGAAAATTTGGACGTCAATCGAGTAGAGATTCATCAAACCAACCAACGAGTGAGCGGCAAAATTCACTTCCCTTAAGATTTGCTTAAAAACTACATTCCAATCTCGACGACATAACTCCTTGGTCCTAAGAACCAAGTCTCTGTGCATAGTACTTGTTACACCACCATTGATCCATTTTATAGTGAATGCACGATCCGTTTCAACAATGACACCCTCCATTGAGCATCCCATGCCATTAAAAAAACCATATAGACTGTCCAAAGCTCCGCTTTCTCCACACTGCAGCTACCAATATTTCTTCCTGTTAGAAATTATAGATTGTAAACTAATTATTCATGAGCACTATTCAAATTAAAAGTGATGATTTATCATCCAATGGATACATTCCCATGGGACATGTTTCTTCCAAGAAGTATGTCCAAAATGAAGGGTTGTGGCTCTTCAAAATAGTATTCATTGAGTGCATATATATAGAGGGACTATGGTGCTCACAAATTGCATTACAATCAATTCAATTTCAGAAATTAGAATAAGGGTTAGGGAATTCCTCGATTTTGCTAATCAAAGGATATTCAAAACTTCATTGTATCCTAGGAGGACCTTTGTCTTAACCCTCTAGCAACTTTGTGTGGGGGCAAATAGTTCTCTTTGGAATACGTCACTGGCGCCTCGAAGTCTACTATTTATTTTCATATAAGTTTCCGGTTCTATTGTCTCCACTCAAATTATCCAACACTTCCTATCCCACTTATCCAATTTCCAAACTCATCTCTCGCCACCGCTGCCGAAGTAGCTAAACCCGACCTTAGATTACAGCCACCATCAGTGTTCAGTTTAATGGAGCCCGATGGGGGTGGACTCCACTTGCAGCATCTTTTGCGTCCATCGATGTTTATAGCAAGCCTGCCGGAAGAAGACTTGAGTGCAAGTTCAAGTCTTAAAGATAATATTGTTGAAAAAATAATTACAATTCCTGAACATGAATCATAAAACTAAGCTGAAGAATAAAAAAAAATTTTGATCCATCATATTGAAACGATTATATCGAAGAAATAGTTTTACACAAAATTTAAAATATTTGGTCCATATTATTTTATTGATATTAAATTTTATTAAGCTCAAGTATGATTTTTATAAAAATTAATTTTCTGCAACGTAACCTGTTTTAATGGAAAGAAATCTAAAAGAAAAATGATAATCAAAATAATCATAATGAAATAGAAGGCAAAATGGAATGTGGAGCAAAAGGAGATATTGATTGTGACCAAATGTACAAAATGGATAGACACACGACACCAAAATAACATAATTATGCTTTGTTTTGTTGTTATTATTAGGAAAAAAAAGTTATGATAATCATCAAACTCCAAATTTCATAATGAAAGTTCAAAACCAATTTACAAATTTCTATGGTATAAAGCAACCATTTCCTTTACTTTTAAATACATTTTGGATCATCATTCACACAACAAATTTAAATTTGCTACGACACATATAGCTAAAGTACTCATCAGCCAATTTCAGAGACTTTTATTTTCATTTTCAGTAATGCTCCACGATTAGACCACTTAACCAATTAAACCAATAGTAAACTGAAGTTGACTTCAATGATGGCTACTTTTGATAATGCTTCGGGTTTACAAATGATTTTCAACATAGATAAGTTATGCTTCCACATTCAAACCTTGAGTTAAGCGTGTAAGAGTTTGTATTTTCAGGTATTCTTCAGTGTAAGAATTAAGTCTGAAACCTTGTTAAAAGAGCGGAGGAGTGGCAAATAATTTCAGCTAATATTTCGATGTATTATTACCGTTTCGACCAATACGTATCGGTTGGTACAATATTTTAAACCAATTTTAATATCTTCTTGTTAAAAGAGCGGAGGAGTGGCAAATAATTTCAGCTAATATTTCGATGTATTATTACCGTTTCGACCAATACGTATCGGTTGGTACAATATTTTAAACCAATTTTAATATCTTTTCGTGTTTAACTATTTTTAATTTATCATAAGTAAAATAGCATATACGGATTGAAGTTTTATAACTTCCTATATAAACTATGTGTAAAAGGAAAGACACCTGGATTAGTTCCTTTTTGCTTTGTTTTTTCATTATATAGGAAAATGGTTAAATTTTAATTTTGATCCCTATTCTACACTCAAACTTAAGATTCAATCTTTATACTTCAACTTTTTACATGACTTGATACTTTAATTTTTACAATGTCATTAATTAGCTCAAATACTTTATTTTGATTAAAATGTTTATTTAACTTTTAAGAGTTGTTAACACTATTAAAATTATTTGTTAAATTTAAGTCCATTGCAATGCTATTTCTTTTGTCACATGGCTACTAAGGGAGTTTTTTTTTATTTCATAATGTCACGCCAACAAATTTAACTAAAGAATTTGATGGTGTTAACAATAGGATATGAATTTTAAATTCGGAAAATAGAGGTCTAAATTTCTAAAATAAAAGTACGAAGACTATATTTTAAATATATAACAAGTATAGAGACTTGAAGTATATTTTAATATTCAAATATTTACTCTATAATTTAAAATAACTAATAATTAACCTAACGTAAAACATGATAAAATCCATACTAGTTAAAATATCAATAGTATGATCTAAAATATAGACATATAACCATGTTATATTACAAAAGACAAACATAAAGTTAGATGCATTAAAAATAAAAGTTTTGCACTAGATATTATATTGGTTTAATTTTTTCAATATAAACATATAATGAGTAATTACTTAGTCAGTTCTGCAATTTTGACAGTTGTAGACACTTTTCTAATAAGTAGGGATGAGCGTTCGGTCGAATCGAATCGAATTGAATTAAGTGAAAAAAATTTGAGTTAATCGAATTGTTGAGTCTTATTTTATCACTCTAACTCGATTTGAATTTTTTTTTAATTGAATCGAGTGAAATGAAATTTGAGTCGAATCGAATTCAGTGTAATTGTTCAAGTTAAATTAAAAAATTAAACATGTCAAATTAAAATCTTGTTACAGTATAACTTATTCCATGTTAGAACACATAAATTTGAAACCATATATATTTGAAAACTTTTTCAAAGAAAAATAATAAAAATATTTTAGTATGATAAACTTGAATCACTAATTAACTTATTTAGGTCACAAAATTATTATTCTAGAAATTTTTAATTTTTAAATTTATTTATATATTTTTTACAATTTTTAAAATATAATTTTGTAATTTTTATAAATATTTTGAATTTTTAAAATTATTTTGAATTTTTTGTAATTTTTGTTGAGAGAGATTAATTTGTTCGTTTTCAAATTTGACAGGGACCAAAAGGGTATTTACACCAATATGTTATTTGAATTGTAAAATTTAACTCGATTCGAACTCGAAACTCGAATTACTTATTCGAGTTGACTCGAATCATTCGAATAACTCGATTCAATTAACTCGAAATTTGAATTTTCTTTTTACTTTTTAAATTGAATCGAATTTCATTCACCTCTACTCACAAGACTAATAATCTTAAGCAGGTGATTGTGGTTCCAGGTGACTAACTCTCCGATCAACAACTACCTTTATTGAGTATTTGCGACTTTATGTATGTTTTCTTTAGACTGTAATATGAACTCCATTTAATCTATTAAAAATGATTCACTGAAGTTTCTTCATAAAATAATTATTTAAATTTAATAATATATTCTCTATATTTAAGTATGTTTTTATTAATTTATTTTAAATTTAAATTAACTAAATATATAAAACAAAGTTATTGCCTTAATTAAAATAAGTTGGTTCATTGCCTTAATTAAAATAAGTTGGTTAACTTACAATTAAGTTAGTAAATTGTAAAATTTTAGATTTATTATTTATAAAATTGAAAAAAAAGTTATGGATAAAATAATAGTAGACAAATGCATAATAATGTATTGATTATATATCATTTCTAAAATTTTACGTAAAATATTAAAGATAAATTATTAGAAATCTTTCAAGTTTTGGAAACATAATCATATTTCATATATAAATAGTATTAAACATTTAATATTTAAATTATGATAACTTATAAGTGTGGTTCACAATTAAGTTTATATAGCATGTTTTAAAATCATTATTAGTAAAAATGCTACACAAGATATGAATTGATTCACAACACAATATCAATTTCATAATTTATAATTATAAAATTGCATTAGTTATTAATAAAATAAATTTCATATTTATAAATATTAATCTTTTACCACAATATTGTAATATATTTTTCAAATTATTTTAACTTACATATTAATTCACAATTTAGTCAATGTGTTAAATAATCTTAAATTAGAATATTTAAATTAATAAAATATGGGTTAGAATTTAGTACTTTGGCAGAATATTTATTTTTTAATATTATACTACACCCTATAAGACACTTGTCAATCCCTGATCCTGCTTGTGGAGTTTAAAAACTTTACTGTCAATGTATCAAATATTATTTCATAAGTATTTAATAAATAAATAATATATTAAAAAAATATTGCATTCACATATTAACATAAAATGTTATTCTAAGTGATGGATAATATAGCACTTAACAATTCATAAGAAAGTAAAAAAAAGAATTATGTAAACTTGACAATATGTGGAGTATGCTTCGTTTTTGGTCAAATTAGGAGATAAACAGAGACTGACGTCGTAACGAGGAGAAACTCCTCGTCCTAACGAGCTACCGACATCACAACGACAAGAAGATCGTCATCCCAACGACGCGACGACACCTCATCTCGACGATGCAAACTCCACATCACGATGTGGCGATGTATTATGTAATTTTCTCGATTTTCTTCTTCTAGTTAAACTCTGATTATTTGTCTCAGTCGAACTTTGATTATATAGATTATTTTAATATTATTTTACCTACAAATATAGCCTATAAATATGCTTATATTTCACCTTAGAAAAATAAATCCATTACACATTTAGGTATTAGCCTTTACAACCTTTCAGAGAATTTTGTGTTTACGTTTTTAGGGTTCTTATTTCCGGTTTCAAAGTTTAGTTTTATCTCCATCTTTTATACTCTTCATTTTTTTGGTTATAGTGGAATTATCTTTGACCATGTTTTTTTATCCTCTTCGGAAGGTTTTTTCCACGTAAAATATTTGTGTACAATCTTTTTAATTTCTTTGTTATTTTACTTATTCGTTACTTAATCGGGTTTATCCCCAACAAACTAATATCAGAGATAGTTTGATTTCAGCAATCAACCCGTTCAGAGATGGCAACAATAAGGTTTGATATTGTTAAGTTTGATGGCATCACAAATTTCAATCTATGGCAAGTTCGAATGACGACAATTCTGATTCACAGCAATCTTGAGAAGGTCCTAATAGAGAAGAAGCCTGCAAACATGGATAAATCAGAATGAGATAAATTAGTTAAAAAAGCTCTATCCATGATTCAATTATATCTAAAAAAATAATGTGTTGCATGAGGTTTTGATGGAGAAAATGACATTCACCTTACAGAAAATGTTAGAAACCCTCTACGCGACAAAGTCTCTAGCTAACCGATTGGTGTTGAAACAACATTTATACACATTCTGCATGAACCGATTGGTGTTGAAACAACATTTATACATATTTTGCATGGACGAAAGTGAGCACCTTAGAGGTTCAGATTGATGATGAAGATCAGGCTATGCTATTATTGTGCTCTTTACACCCTTCATACAAGTCTTTCAGGGAAACCCTGATTTATGGCAGAGATAATCTCTCGTTCGAGGACGTGAAGAGTCATCTGTTGAGCAAAGACAAACTCGACAATGATTTTGGTTCGAATAACAAGTCAGATAGGCAAGCCTCAGTTTTGGTAGCATTAAGGAAGCGAGACAAGAGATGTCGATATTGTAAGAAGTTAGGTAACATCAAGGTAGATTGTTACAAACTGTAAAATAAAAGGGTTGCTAAGAGAAGCGGAGAAGATTTGGTTGATGCTAATTTTGTCGATGACAAGGTTGATGATTTTTTGTTGGTGTCAACAAGTGAAAACTTCGAGCTTACATCCAAGTGGATCCTAAATTCGAGGTGTTCTTTCCACATGTATCCCAACAAGGGTTGGTTCTCCACATACAGTTGAGTTGAAGATGGAGTTGTGCGTATAGGGAATGATTCACCCAATAAGGTAATCGCTATTAGTATTGTTTATATTAGGATGTACGATGGGACAATTAAGACACTATCAAATGTTAGGCATGTGCCTAACTTAAAAAAAATCTCATCTCTTTGGGAAATTTGGGCTTGAATGGTTGTAGAACTAACATCGAGTCAAATGGTATTAAGGTATCCGATGGGACTCTCGTTTTGATGAAAGGTAAAAAGATTGGCAATCTTTACGTTCTGGAAGGATCAACGGTGACCGGTGAAACAGGACGTCCCTCATCTGTTAAGGCGTCGAAGTCAACTTGTTTGAAGCGGAGACAATTTGGTCATAGGAGGGAAAAAACTATAATAGTTTCGTATAAGAAAGGTTCTTTTTTGGAAGCAGATTTTGAAAAGATAAGGCACTGTGTTCGTAAAAATCAGACTCGGGTCAGTTTTGATTTGGCAATCCACAAGTCGAAAATTAGAAGTCTTCCTAGCTTCTAAGCATAACTTTGAGTCAGTTAATATTCTGCATAGTTCGAGATAGGCCCGTGGCGGGTTTTGGCAAAGAATGCATTATGGAAATACGAGTCAATGTGGAGATTTGTGGAGTATGTCTTGCTTTTCAGTCAAATTAGGACACAAACAGAGAGTTAAGTCGCAACGAGGAGGAGCTCCTCATCCCGACGAGCTGCTGACGTCACAAGAAGAAGAAGATCGTCGTCCTGGCAATGCGACGCCACCTCGTCCCGATTACTTGAACTCCACGTCACGACGTGGCGACGTGTCATACAATTTTCTCAATTTTCTTCTTCCAGTTAAACTCTGGTTAGTATAGATTATTTTAATATTATTTGACCTACGAATTTAGCCTATAAATAGGTTCATTTTTTACCTTAGAAAAATAAATTCATTACACATTTAGGTATTATCCTTTACAAGCTTTTAGAGAATTTTGTGTTTACGTTTTGAGGGTTCTTATTTTAGGTTTTAGGGTTTAGTATTATCTTCATCTTTTGTACTCTTCGTTTTTGTCGTTATAGTGAAATTATCTTTACCCGTGGTTTTTTTATCTTTTTCAGAGGAGTTTTTCCACATAAAATATTTGTGTTCGATCTTTTCAATTTCTTTATTATTTTATTTATTCATTACTTAATCAAGTTTATCCCCAACAAAATATTTATGAATTCCATCATTAAAATATCGCATTTTGCATACGGTATAAGGTGTTTTTTTTTCCTTTACAAGTATCATCATTATGGTAACCTCAATTTAAGATTGAAATTTTATCAATTTTTCAAGACAACTCATAAACAAGAGTTATACAATATTTAAATAATAACAACAAAATAATAGTAATATAATAGCAAAATGATAGCAAAACAATATCAAAATGGCAGCAAACAGCAGCTACACAACAGTGAAAAAATTACGCAAATTCAGATTGGGCCAAAATATCTTACTTGAGGATCGGCCCGTTTAGAAAATGGATCTTTTTTTTTGTCTAAGTCCATTTTTCGGGCCTATATTTTTGCCCAAACCCTCCCACTTTTTAGGCAAACCTTCAAACTTGAACAAGTGACTCAACTCATGATTAAGCCTATGTGTAATGTTATAAATTAATGAATAATATTAAATTTTGATAATATAACGTGTGTAATGCTTTTAAAACTATTAGTATTAATATTAACACCATATATATACACTACAAGGCAGAAACTCTTGTTATTCTCAACCAAGTAACTGGATTGAGTAGATAGAGACACTCGAGTTGCATCGACTTAATGATAAGTTTGGTACCTAACGTTTACATGTTTTGTTAAAATGGCCCTAATTGTATTTCTAAGTTTTTTTTTTTTTGCTATCAACCTTTATTTTTTTTTCAAATTACTTTTTTTAATAGATTTAATGAAATTACCGTTAAAAAATTATCGAGGCGATGTTGAATATTTTTAATTTCATGTATGATTTATTTATTTTATTATTTTTCACATATAATTATTTTATTGGGTTACCTAAGTAATAAATTATATATCATTAAAATATTCTACATCATCCTATGAAAAATTTTTAACGGTACTTTCATCAAATCTATTAAAAAACAGTTTAAAAAAAACTAAAGGTTAATACAAAAAAAAAACCTCAAAACTATAATTAGAACCATTTTAACAAAACATAAAAACGTTAATTACCAAATTTGTCTGCATCTTTAATTTCAGAATCTGCACGAAAATACCGCATGACAAAGATATTCAATATCTGCTGTGCCTTATCTCAAAACCGCCATTTGCCACTTGTTTCTCCATCACCATTCTTCAACCCCCCACCAACAGTCATAATTGCCTTACAGGATATGAGAAACCCTTTGGTCCTGCCCATAATTGGATTGTTTCAATAATCAAAACTCTTCGCCATGTCTATTTCATATATATGCACAATTTTCCAGTTTTTAATTATGTTGGATTGATGCATCCTTTGAAGTCGAAAGAAAATATAAGTCAAGCAACTTTCATATATCACTACAACCAAGTAGAAATTATCTTACTGCTTTTTATTTTATTTATGTTTACTTTACTTTTCTTTTCTCCTTTTTTATCGATGAAAACAATCCTCCCGTTGACAGTCCAAATTAAGGGGAATATTCAACACTCTAGAAACCTACCCATTTTACCTTATTTAGGAAAGCCCCTCTATATATACAATATATTCCACTTGTTAAGACTTTACTCTCCCTTTCTTTTTTCTTTTTCTTTTTTCATAAAATGATCTCAAAAGTCACCATCATTTCACATTTCTGGCTCCCCTTTGAATTCGATTTAAATAATAACATCTAAATACTAATATAAAGTATGTTTTATTAATATATAAACGGTGTTGAATGGATTTTTTTGTCAAGAACCAATAGACTCCTCAGTAGTCTCGTATTGGACTCGGAGTGCTTATGTCTCGTTTTATTCTTAGGTTTTATCTCTAGCCTCTATAGAGCGCCCCGCCTAAGTGCATGAAATGAATTCATCTTTACCCACCAATGAAATCTCAACATTTGCTATTGGTGAAATAGACTTGAACCCATGTCTTTATATGCCTTATACTTACCCAACAATGCCAATAAGGGCATGGTTTCAATTCCCACCAAGAGCAAATGTTTAGATTTCATTGGTAGGTGAAGGCACTCTTACTCCATGAACCTAGGTAAAGTTCTCAGTGGAGGTAGGAGACAATTTCAAGAATAAAACTAAACATAGACACTTCGAGTCCAATATCATACTTGTTGAGGGGATCCGTCAATCCTTGATGGTCGACAGTTCACAGACTTCTCCACAAGAGGTTAAAATCCCCTCAACAAAGAGTGAAACAAATTTTCAATTTAATTAATTGAATCGAGTTATTCAATTTTTCAAACCAACTCAAATAAGCATTTCGATTTTTCAAGTTTGAATCAAGATGAATCTTACAACTCGAAACACAAACTAGTGTAAATACTCCTTGGGTCCCTATCAATTTAAAAAATAACCAAATTAGTCCCTCTCAAAAAAAGATCTTTAGAATATTTCTAAAATATTTCCAAAATTTTATTAAAATATATAAAATTCTTAAAATTATATAAAATGTTAAATTATTAATTATTTATAAAAGTTACAAAAGGATACACTTGAGGCCTTAAACAAGTAAATTACCAAATCAAGTTTATCACACTAAATTTTCTTTTTCTTCTTTTCTTATTTTTCTTTGAAAGAGTTATCAAATATATATGATCTCAATTTTATATTTTTTAACTTCGGATCTAGTCATATTATCAAAATATTTTAATTTAGTGTTTTTAAATTTTTAAAATGCAACTCTAACAAATTTATTTGATTTGACTACATTCAAATTTCATTTCACCCTATTGACACATTTGGAGCAAGAAAAATTCTATAGTTGTTTCTATGACTAAAACAGTGGCCATAACTTTAGGCACTTTTTATAGTCGAACTTGCATATTTTCAAAGTTGGCAAATTTTAGAACAAAAGTATTGGACTATCTATTTTTAAGATATTTGTACAAGTTAGAACGAAAACTAAATGAGTTAAAATTGAAGACTTGAAGATTGGTTATTGCGAATTAAGGGCCTTTTGGATGGGTGATGCGTTTACCTGTAGTTAATGTAAAAACAGTAGTGGCGGTGAGATTAGATATTGTAGTGTGAGATAAAAAGAAAGCTAAACGCACCTCACTGGAGATAAACACTCATCCAAAAGGGCCCTAAGGTTAGTTACTTGCAGAACAAGTAAAGTCACTCTCTATAGTTGAAGACATTAGGTTACGTCAAGACTCTTATGGAATTATTATATTATGTTGTTTTTTTTTTTCTTTACTTTATAAAAAAGTTATTAAACTATAAATCTTATGTAAACAATATAAACTTAAGTTTTGCCTAAGTGAAAAGAAACAGACATACCGAGAGATTGAGAGCATAAGTTTGTTCAAGTCAGGAATGTTTATGCGTGCATTATTTCTGTAAGCAATCAAGAGAGTCTCTTGTGTTGCAAAACTAAGATAGTGGGAGAGTGATCTAGTCTTTGTAGAATGGTGAGGTCACTAAATTAATGAGAGCTAGACTAATGTTAGGACTTAAATCATTGTTTATACTGTGATAAAGATAGTGAATCATTGCTTTGGGCAAAACTCCGCAGACGTAGACTAAGGTTGCATTGCGTAAATAATTTCGATGTTCATCTTTATTTTTTTGCACGTTTTGATTTCGTGGTTGAAACTATTGTCATAATTCCAATCACCATTTTAAAAATAATTTTTGTTTGCTAAGAAGTACCCGCAATTTCTACACACTTAATTCAATTAGGAAAGAAAATCAAAATCAAAATAAAATAATAAAATAAGAATCACAAACTCAATTAATCCAAAAAATTTCCACTCAGTATATAAACCGGTATATATTGAAGCATGATGGTTTAGAAACATCACATGCATATGGGTCAAGGAATCACCCTTTGTATAGTGGCCGAAACTGTTCAGCCTGTTGACACCCCCCCCCCAATTTACCTTCCCTACAAATAGCCTATACCTACTACCCTTTGTTGCTTCACAGCCATATTTTCATTATCTTTTTTATCTCCTAAATTCACCTTTTTCATATTCAAAAGAAAAAACTGACATTTTTTTGTCGTTCTTTTTGCTTCCCATTGTTCCAAACAATAAACAAGGTCTTGTGTAAATCTAATTAAAATTCACGATCTTGTGTTAGATATGCCCAGGAATTTCATATAGATATAAATGATTTTTAAAAGTTTTATATACATCTTTAAAGTTTTGTCATAGTTAACTATATGTCTAATATGATTTTTCTTTTGTTAAATCAAGTAATAATCCTATCATTTGGATAGTAGCTTTACATTTGAAGAAAGTATGAACAGGTGTAAATGCCGTAATTGTAAGGGCAAGTATCAACATATATAAATGCGTTAATTGTAATAATAGACAAAGGAGAAAATGAAGTGATGGTTTCATCAAGTTGCGCAGCTTTGCACTGTTAAACTATATGTTGCCACTGTTAATGCATCAGATGATAATATATTATTAAATATATTTATCTTCATGATAATATATTATCATTTCATTGATTAATGGTACATAAAATTATATAAACTATTAATACATCAAATATTAGTCCAGAAATATTATTAAAATCGTTCTCAACAACCATCAACCGAAATGTTGAGTAATATTTATTCTTTAGTTACATGAGTGCAGCAGTGCGCTGCATAATTTATTATATTATATTCATAATTTTTAAAGAGATTGAAGTATAATTCTAAGTTTTGAGAGACCAAAACCTCTCTCTATTCCCTACACTGTTTCTCTTTATGTGAATTAGAGATCAATAAATTCGATAATTAATGTATTTGTGTCGTATTTTGTATCATAATTATGTTTGACGTTTTAATGGTTTATATATCATATAAATTTTGACGTGTTGGTTTATATATGTTTGTAATTTTTTCCGTATCTAATATCATAGGTAAATGAGAGAGATAGTCCATGTTGAAGTGATATATGATTCCCATGGACCTACTACATAGAGAAGATGTTAATCAACTGTTGGGGTCCTTTCTTTCACTGGGATTCTTACGGGCTCTCAAGTTTCACTTTCCAGAAGCTTTGTTTTTTTTTTCAATGAGTTCATCATGGTGAAAAGATTTGAGTCAAGCATTCATGTATTCTTCAACCGTATTGCTATGATATTTCTTTTATTTTAGGGTTAAATATAAAATTGGCATTTGAATTTGTCCACTCCTCTTAGATTGGTAATTATGATTTTTTTTCTAAATTGATACTCGAACTTTTTTTCCGTCCATTATATTGGTACCCGAATCTAATTTCGTTACCTTTTTGCTGGCGTGCCAACAATGACCACTCGCACAGCGTTACGTGTCGTCCTTTTTGTACCTTTTTTTTATTTTTTTTATTTTTTCCTCTTTTTCTTTCCTTTTCCTTTTTCCTACCTTGGCTGCCACATTGTCTTATTCATCTTTCTTCTTCACTATCTCTTCCCCAACTGCATTGAATTTCTTACAGGAAAAAAGAAAACACGATCAAGGAAGAAAAAGAACAAAGCATGAAAGAAGCCTAAGAGACACAAAGTCTTTTTTCTTTTTCCTAAAGGTAGATTAGGTTCATATTCTTGCACAAAATCCCCTTCTTATTTTGTATATACAAAAGCTTTCTTTTTTTGGTTTTTTTGGGGGTGTTAAGAAAAAAAACCAAACCTTTGTTGTATTGTTTATGAATATCCTTTGAAGATTCAAATAATAACCCAATGACTAGAATAAATTTGAAAATCTTGGGTAGTCTTTAGATTTTGAAAATTTTCATTTGTTTTGTTACAGATTCTTGAGTTTATCAACAATAGCATCAGCAGTTATATTCTTTTCTTTTAGGATGTAACACCCCTAACTCATATCCATCGCTAGAATAGGGTTATAGAGCATTACCGGAGTTTACAAATTAATTTACAAACATTTCATTATTTCATCAAGCATTCATATTTATAATCAATCAAAATCAAAACATTAATGAGCTAACGTTGACCGATTTAACTTATTCATGCCATTATAACCAGAATTAAATCATCCAAAATTATTGATAGAACCAATGGATAGTGTGATATATCTCCGACAAGCTTCCAACCCAATCGAGCTTCCGATAATCATTTCAATGCATCTAATAATTATACATATTACCAATAATAATTCAATTCCAATAATAAAACACATATTTATAAAATATTCATCACCAAATAACATTTACTTTAATTAAAATTATACAAAATATAGTTCATACGAACTTACAAGGCTAAATTGCAGAAATACCAAAATTGTGGACATTTTGGTAATTTTCTATTTTCTCAATTTCTACCCAATCTTGATCTAAATTAATATTTCATTCAATTTATTAATTTAAATAATAAAACAATTCATTTCATGCAATTTGGTCACTTTTTGACATTTTATAAATTTACCCTTAAAATTTTACTTTTATTCAATTTAGTTCTGAACTTAAAACATGCAAATTAGCCATTTTAATGAAAACTCAAGCTAGTTGAATAATTATATATTTTCCTCCTCCTCTCCATTCCACATCCTTAATGTATATAACATGTTTATCTATAACATTATCTATAATTTAACTATTTATTTATATGTTCATTCAAAGTTGTCCACTTGAGTCATAGTCACTAAATTATTTATATCTTGAGCTACGGAACTCCGAATTAAGATCCGCTAATTTTTATGAAACTAGACTCACATATCTTCTTACCATAAAATTTTTAAAATTTATGGTTTAGCCAATAAGTGCAGTTTATCCTTTAAAGTCATCCCTATTCTGCTATCTGACAGTTTCGACCCTTCTTCATTAAAAATTAATTATCTCATCGTACGGGATTCGGATGATGTTACTGTTTGTTTCTATTGAAAATAGACTCATTAAGTATTTAAACATATAAATTTGAGCACCTAATTATTTTTCTCAAATTTTTAATGATTTTCCAAAGCCAGAATAGGGGAACCCAAATTCATTCTGACATTGCCTCACAAAATTTATTATATCTCATGATTTACAATTCCGTTACTTACACCGTTTCTTCTATGAGAAACTAGACTCAATTAGATTTAATTTAATATTTTTTTCATCTTCTAATTCGATCTCCACAATTTATGGTGATTTTTCAAAATTAACCTACTACTGCTGTCCAAAACTGTTTTAGTGCAAGATGTTGATTACTAAGTTTATAACTCCCTTTCTCTATAATATCTCTCATCACTTTCACTTATTTCCCTTCACTAATATAGCAAGAACATAAGACCTTATATAAGAAAACTTTACTATAACATCATTTCTATGCTTTTTCAATAATATCAAACTTAAAAATATATTTAAATCTTGATATTCTTACCTTGTCCCATTAGTTTCAACCTTTAACTTAATTTTCTCTCTCCTCCAGCTTCTCTTTCTTGAATCTAACTTGATATTCTAGCTCCCCATAGTCTCCTTGTTATCTTTCTCTCTTGATGGATATGGAAATTCTTTTGATTTCTAGGTAAAAATGGTAAATTTTTGGTGGAAGGACCAAATTGTAAAGAAAGCAAAACTTTCTGTCATTCTCTCTTCTTCTCACGTTGGATGCATGGGAAGATGATGATTTCTTTTCATCTTTCCTCCCTTTTATATTAATCATTTAATAATAAAATAATACTAAAAATCTTAATAAAATATTAATTAAATAACATTTATCTAATTAATTAATTAAAAATATCACCAACATCATCATTACCTTTTAGAGTTCTCTCTCTAATTGACCATTTTGCCCTTCATAATCTTTTAAAATTTCATCCTTGAGTCATCACTTAATTTGGTAAAATTGTGATTTAGTCCCTCAAAATTCTTCACCTTTTCAATTTGGTCCTAATTCATCCATTTTCCTTAGTTTCTAGATTATTCCACCCTTAAAATATTTGCACTATTTTTCTTTCAACTTTTTTATATTTACACTTTACCTCCTCAAATTTTGAGTATTTACTCTTAGTCAACAAAACTTTTCTCACTTTTGCGATTTAATCCTTTCTTGAATTAATATATCATAATATACTTCCCAATGTTGTCATAACTTAAAATTTCCCTTTTTGTCACTTTATTTCCTTATTTTACTATATCAAGGATACCTAATTTCTTACTGTAGTAGTTTTCGGGGTATTTCAGTAGTAATTTTCGGGATATTACATAGGAGGAGAAGGTTACTGTCTCTAAAGGCTTTCTTGGTCCCCCATTGACTTAACACAAGTGGCTCTTGTCCAAACTGTGGCCGCCTTGTCGTCCAATCTTGTTTCTTGCTTTTCCGACCATGTTTTTTTCTTCAACGAAGGAATTCTCAGTCTTTGGTCCAAAAGATTGAAATTTTCCTTGTGGTTTTGGGGTATTTAAGGGATTCAAGGTCTGGTTCCAAGTCGAACTTGTCTCCAACAGTCGTATCATGCTTCAAGGAATTCTATTTGTTGCTATATAGGTGATCTGTCGTAATTCGGTAGCAGATTAAACTAGTTTTTGCACTTTAGGAGCTTGAACGTAAGCATTTTAGTTAAGTTTTAATTACATTTTCGTGAGTTTAGTTAAGTTTAATAAAATGTGTAATTTGAGTCTTTTATTGACCTTAAGGGTCGAATGAGGCCTAAGGGTAAGCTAATATACTTTGTAAGTGTATAGGAGACTATTAGAAGGCGTACTAACTCGATATTGGTCGCTAGGTTGCAACACGAAGCATTGGATGTCACAACATAGGGAGTAGAATAGAATAATTACAATACTGCCTTCAATGTCGCGACATACCCCTAAAGATACCCTAAAGTTAAGCATATTGCCCTCAATGTCGTGACACAGGACCTGGTGTGTCGCGGCATCATCTCTGTACGGGAAATAATTACAAGCTAGGGGCGTTTTGGTCTACACAATCAAAAGTTAAACACAAGGATGGAAGCTAACCTAGGGTTAAGGATGACGGTCACCCTAAAGTCTATAAAAATAGGCTCATTTAGCACATGTTAGACACACTTTCATATTGTATAATTTTCTCTTTAGATTTAGTCTTTTGTTTTTCTCTTTTCTTAGGTTTTACATTTTATTTACATTCTTGTTATTTGCTTTTGTGGAGAAATCAGATTTGGAAAATACTGTCAAACTCTATGAGGATTTTGCACTTAATTTTAATACAAATCAGGCTTTTTCTAAAACTCTATTCTCTTAAATTGTGCTTTATGTTTATTCTCTTTGTCAAGTCTCTATTGTTTATTAGATCCATAAGGAACTAATCCTCCTGTGGAGGATTAGCGAGTGGAGGTATGATTAATTAACTATTGTGCAGGGGTTTCTAAGCGGATCAGCTATTCAGGAAAGGAAAAACCTAAACCCTAGACCTAACAACCCTAGAAAGTCATTAAGGTGGGAATTAACCCAAATTTGATATAGTTTATCCATGAGGTCGAGAGATAAGTAGTTCTTGTCGACTCGGTACTTTAGTAGAAGAATCAGAAGATCCTACTGGGATATCGACTAGTTGATTGAATAAGAAAACTTGAGACGACAGTTGGTTATGATTACTAAAGCGAGCTAATCACCAGTAACCAGATTTGATACATTTTACTCTTTGATTTCTCGTGTTTAATTTATTTATTTACTTTCTTTTATTATTATTTTTAGGATAGTTTACCAAACCATTTATTTGATTCTTCGTACTATAATTCCTTTAAAGTACTATTTAGATCTATTTACACTTAGTTTAGAAGTAATTTAGTGCTCACCTCCCTTGGGTAAGATCCTCGGAGTACTTACCTACTCTGTTGTAAATATATTACAACCTAACTCGTATACTTGCGAATGCCGCTTGTCATACTTTTTGTGTAGGATTTCTACTTTGGACGTTGGTACGTCTAGAGGCGTTGAAGTTGCTGGCGCTATTACTGGGAAGGCAATGTCACTTTATTAATTTTAATTTTTGCATATTAATAGAATAATTAGGAAATTTGTGCATTGTAGATACGAAATTTAAATTCTAAGTTGTTAACATTCCTTTATTTCTTTTTAGCCTCAAAATCCAAGAAGTATGATGCAAACACTAGGGACATTTTTTTTATACAGACTTGTTGCAATCTAGTATTACTCGTCCCATTATTTGTAATTCACACTTTAAGCTAAATCCCTTTTTACTAATGTGGATTTCTAACAATGTCACATTCAATGATCCTAGGACAGAAGATCCTATAGTATTTTTATGACAATGGGAATATATATGTAGTATTACCGCTTACGCTGGAGTACCACCAGACACTATCAAGTTATTACTAATCTTGTTCGCATTAGATGGAAAAGCGAAAACTTGGTTAAATGCACTCCCACCCGATACTATTACTACTTGGACTGATTTTGTGCAGTTATTTCTTCGTCGGGTTTTCCTTATGACTCAGGTACTCAGTGTTTATGAAAATTTGTTTCAATTCAAACAATATATTACTAAAATGTTGGGACAAGTCTGGGAAAGATTTAAAACCATTGTCAGATTAGTGTTGGGTGGAGGCGTACATTTTGCAGTTTAAATTCAACATTTCTATGACGGATTGAATAGTTAGTGTAACACCCCTAACCTGTATCAATCGTCGGAACAGGGTTATAGAGCATTACTTGAGTTTACAAAACAAATAGACAGAAATTTCAAACATTTCACATCATATAATATTCATATCATAAACCAATCGAAAACAAACATATTGTCCCTTATATAAGCCTTCGAGGCCCAAAATACGCATGAGAAACAAGTCGGGACTAAATTAGGTATTTAAAGAATTTTTCAGAAAACATTGAAATTTTTCAAAGTTGCAGAGGACACACGGCCGTGTGGCCAGGCTGTGTGATTGAGACACGCCTGTGTCTTAGGCCATGTGGACATTCAAAATAAGGACACACAACCGTGTCTCATCTCGTGTTCGTACCCGTGTAACTCTCTAACTTGGGTCACACGGTCAAGCCATACGCCCGTGTGCTAGGCCGTGTGAGCAACTGACTTGCGCAATTTAAAAGATATAGGGGGCACACGACCGTGTCACCTGGCCGTGTGTCACACACGGCTGAGACACACGCCCGTGTCTCTACCCGTATGGACGAAAATAGGTCATTTTCCAAGCCACATTTCTCACCCAATTTGGTACCAACCTAAACACAACAATTTGCATATCAACAAGCCATGACAAGGCATTCAAAACAAGCCAAAACCAAGTCTTAAACATGAAATATCACCACGTACAACCAATATGCCCTTAGGCACCTCAATTGACAATTTAAAGACATGTCAACAAGTATCTCAACTTACCTAAATAACCCAAATTCATGTATGCATATTCAAACCACATTTTACTTTCTTTCATTCTACCATATCAAACACATAACAAATATGATAATGTCACTTATATACACATCAAAATATACCAAACACAAGCCATTCAAATGGCTAGTCTCAACAAAACATTTATATACCAACATTGGCCAAAATAACCTATAAATGCCATTATAACTGGAATTAATTTGCTGAAAGTACCAAAGGACCGATGGATAGTGTGAAATAGCTGCAACCAGCTTCCAACCCGTACGAGCTTCTGAATTACTATAAAACATGGAAAATAACACAGAGTAAGCATTTAAGCTTAGTAAGTTCGTATAAAACGGAATTAAACTTACCATATATCCATAAAATAGGTAAGTAAACATAGCATATCTCAACCAATGACCAAAATCCTAAACACATGGTCACCAACATATTAGCCATGAAAATCATATATAAGATCCAACACACATAATTGAATTCATCAAATAATCATATTTCATGTTTTTCATATAAATTCCAATAATAGTTCATATCGAACTCATATAATCTCGTAACAGAACTATGCCCGTTGAACCATTTAGAATATCATTGGATACATGGGTAGTATAGGTTATTTCATGTACATGTATGCTCATACGAGCTGTAAACGGGAAACATATGTGAGCTGAATAAAGGGAAGCTCATGCGAGCTGTAAATCGAGAAGCTCATGCGAGCTTAAAAATCTGAAGCTCATACGAGCTGTGGTGTGTCCGCAACACATGCAGGACCCAAACCAAATCAGTAACCTTAATGACATGTCATTTTTATCCTACGAATTTCTAAGGTTCAAATGAGACTCGGTAATCGTTGGATATGCGATCGGTATTTATACATGGAAATTATACAATTCACATACATATAATTCAATTAACACATATACATACTCAATTTAATTACACGAACTTACCTCGACGAATTTACGTAGATACGAAGGTAACTAATCCGATATTTTTCTTTTGCCTCAATCTATCTCTGTACTAGGTTTAACCGGATCTATACGAATGAATTTAACTCAATTCAATATAATTAATATTTAATTTAGTCCAACACACATTTTGGAAAAATTACTATTTTGCCCCATATACTTTTAATTCATTACAATTTAGTCCCTAGGCTCGAAAAATGAAATTCACACAAGTTAATCATTACTCAAGGCTAGATGATTTTATACCTATTAATAGCAGCCCATATATTTCATAAAATTCACAAATTTACCATAAAGTTATCATCTTTTCAATTTAATCCCTAATTGATAATTTCATCAAAACTCTCTTTATAAAAGTTATTTATCTAACAACAACCTTTCATTTTCTATCATAGAAAATAGGTACTAAAGATCCGAAACATATAAATCATTAAAACGGGATAATACATACCTAATTGAGCACTTTAATCATTAATTTCCAAAATTAACCTTAATATTTAATGAAATTTCCAATGATGACTACTCATGCTTAACCACTAAGCACTTTAATGGCCTATTTACTATATAAATACCTCCAATTTAAAATTATATAGCTATTTAATACCTTTAGCTATTAGAACACAACCTTTGCACTTTATGTAATTTAGTCCTTGTTATCAAATTAGGCATGTAAACGGTAAAATTTCTTAACAAAATTTTTATATGATATTTCTATCATACTGTAGACCATAAAATAATATTAAATTAAATTTTATGACTTCGAATTTCTGGTCCCGAAATCACTGTTCTAATTTTACTAAAAACGTGCTGTTATAATTAGAACAGGCGAAAGTTTCATTGGCTCCACTTAATTGTTTCCCAAGAGCTTTGACAAAAAAAAACTATATTATTATGTGTTATATCCCTCTACTACTTGGACACGTGCCAGCAAGGCAGATGGCATTGACTTCCCCTTTGACTCACCTGACACAGTATCCTGGTTGGCCACCCGTCCAAGCTAGAGGAGTGACATCCTTTCGTTATCAAGACCATCCACTAGGTGTGAACAATCCTCAAGTGTGAACACACTCTTGATACAATAAGGGTTCTGTTTAGGGGTAACTACCTTGTACTGATTGAAGGCATAACAGGATGGATCTCATGATATACGTCCTTAATAACGATGAATATCCTTTATGCATTTGGCGGGTTTGGAAATTTATCTTGTCACATCATACTAGTGGAGAAGAAGACCCCTCCAATAAAAACCCTTCCAACGATGAAGAAGAGATCAAACTTTTGAAACCCTAAAGTTACTTTGAGCAAAACTCTCCACTCTCACTCTCAATCAGTTTGTCCTCTTGTTATTTTTTGACTCTCCGCCTCTCTAAATGAACCGGCCTCTATAGAACCACCATTATCTCCTCCTTTGTTGCGCCTTGTATCAACATTATGGAACTCTTCATCTTCTTCTTGTTTAAGTTTCATCTTAGTTTAGGTTTAAAAATAATCTCACACAACTTGTCATCTCCAGCAAGCCACTCCTAACCTATGACTTGGTGGTTTTAGATGTGAAATAGAAAGAATAAAATTATGTTATTGGCCTTCTGGGTTTCAAGTGAAACCTAGGTAATGAGTTTACCTTTTTCTCTTCTTTTTTTTTCTTTTCAATTTTAAGAATTTTCTTCCAAAGATAAAAATGGGTTTCATTGATATTTTGATTCTACTTCTTTAAAACTTAAAATCTTTGCTCTTCTTTTGGTTTGCAAGTCAAGACCAGAAATTTGACAAATCCTATGGAAGTTCTTCAATATTTCATAAGAATATATTCCTTCTTTATCGATGAAACAACCTATTTTTGCAGCTTTGGAAGAACATGAAACTCACAACATTATAAAGAACATGAAAAAAAAATGTGGAGTTCGGTTTTTCTAGGTTGAAGAATGGAAAAAATACAAATAGAAATAAATTTTCATATGGTAATAAGTTTAATTAAAGTCAAAACAATTTTATTTTAGTAAAAAGTGTCATGATGTAATTGGTTAAAAGGTAACCGTAGGGTAATTTTGTAACCAGATTATACTCTAGATAAAATATTTTAACTTTTTGAACGAAACCAAAATATTTTAAAAACACTATAATTTGGTGCATTTAAGCCAAAGAGAAATACGAGAATACATACCAATATATTTCATCAATTTTGGTCGATGATCTCATCACATTTACTTATTCTCTTTCATCAATCTTGTTTTTATTAATTTTTGGAATTTGTACTTGATATATATTGTTACTATATAAATTTAAAATAAATATTAAGTTGACAACTCTTTAAATAGGTAAAAGTACCATGAAGGCTTTTGTACTAACATCAAGATCGACTGTCTTTTGTCTTTTACTAAAAAATGTACAAATTAATCCCTATACGTTAGATCAAAGAGAAAATTAATTCTTTCTATTAAAATTTCTTGTATGTTTCTCGTTAAAAACTAGTGTGGTTGATAAAATAACTAGACAATTACACGTGTACCTCATTATGACATATATGGATTAATTTTAATGGATGAAATTTTAATAGAATGACTAATTTACTTTTGATATAACATTTAAGGACTAATTTACTCATTTTTTAATAAAGGAGTAAAATGCAAACTAGCTCCTAACTTTCGCTTGTTAAATATAAATTCACTCATAATATTATATATATATATATATATTGAAGCTTATAAAAGCTATAGGTTATAACAAATTAGGATAAGGCATTATCCTTTAATTCTATATTTTAATAATATTTCTAGTTTTGATCTATGTGATGAACACATGCATTATCATTTAATTTTTATTATAAAAGTTATAATTTTAAGTTATAACATGATACACTAATATCACATTATCACATGAATCATAAGGGTAAGAAATTACCGATTAATGTGGATCAAAATTTTGAAAACTAAATTGAGAATATTCTATAAAATTAAAAACCTAAATGTTGCTTTAATAATGAGATTTTAATCACCTCGAACCAAATCTCAAAGCCTTGAAATAACAGTAAAAAGTGACGCTAAAATTTTGCTGTCATTATGAATCTATTTACATATTTCATAATTTGTCTAATTCTGCTTTTGGTCCCTATATTCTTTGCATATATGATATTTAGTTTTGTATTTTTAATCTCAAGAATTTAACCCTCTATCCTATTGATTGAAGTTCAATTGAGTACACCATCAAAGGATTTTCACTAAATTGAATATATAAAAAGTTACTCACGTGTGTAGAAATATTGAATCTGAGTTGTAAGCTTGTCAATTCTGAAAATGATATTATAATTTAGAGAAGCATAATGAAAATCAATTTTTTTTCTTTTTTGCTTATATTGCTTCCACATCGTTTTAAATCGGCTACATGAGTACTTTTTTATTTTAAAATGACACATTATTTAATTTAGCTAAAGTTTTTTTGACAGTCTTAACTATTGGAGTTCAAATGTTAAAAAGAAAAATAGAGAATAAATTTCTAAACTTAATAATAAAAAATTATATTTCAATTATGCAAAAAGTATACTTCATCTTAAAATATTGAACCATAGTTGTCAAATCAAATCATATCAATCAAGTGAATTGAGAATAAGTATCGTAAAATTAAGAGAGATTTAGAAGCAGTGTAACTAGTTCAATAGGTATCGTAAAATTACAAGAGAATTAAATCGTTGCAAAATCAATTCAACCAATAAAAATAAGTCGCCCCAAGTAAAAAATGTTAAGAAAGCATTTGAATAAAATTTAAATATTTAATTTTATTGTTATAATTTATAAAATGAAAGTTAATGTTTCACAACTATTTATTTGTGTTTATTTTTAAAATTTTATCAACTTTTAGAATGATTTGTTTTATAATGGTTATATAGACAATGGGAATTAATTGAATCGAATTCACTTACATTAATGTAAAATCAAAGTAATTTTATACATTTTCGTAACTTCTTGCAAGATTAATATTTTAACAATTTCACTTTCATATTTTATGTTTTATTCAAATAGATTATGCGTGTCAAATTTAGAGTAAATTAATATTTTAAAAATTTAAATACATATTAATACAAATAATATTTTAAATTAATATGGTATAGATATCGAATCGATTCGTAGATATATAACAAAAACATTTATATTGATAAGTTAAATAAATCATTAAAATATTAATAAAAATTTACTTTAATTTTAGTAAGTGATTTATCATGTATACTCAATGGAAGCTCTTAAAAGGATAACGTCATCTTAATGTCATCATCCAGTTCCCTTGGGCTCTCCTCATAAGTATCTGCGCTGCAGCCTCTGCTCTCTCCATAACTCTCTTTCCTTTCTTCATTTCTTTAATCTCCAAAAAACAAAAACAAAAATCAAAATTAAGCCGATAACAGTCCCACCACGCATCACTCGCTATGTACGGACAACCAACATTCCCGCGCTCTTCCTCCGAGTTTCTCAGCGACTCACTGACGTCTCCCGACGTGGTGTCGTTGCCTTTAAACTTTCCGTTAAGTTCGCAGACTCAACTCACTGTAGCCAAGTCGGTGGAGTCGGTGAGCGACGTGATTCACAGTGGCAGCAGTAGCAGCGGGAGTTTCAACTCGCCGACTTCGCTAGCGAGTTGCTGCACACATAAACCGAGTTTCATTAGAAGCTTCAGTAGCCATTCCCTTCCAAAGAATGAATTCCACTGTCGTTTTGCCTCAAGCCTTAACGACTTCATTGACTCTGATTCTGCTCCGGTGAGGAGAGTTTTCAGTACCGGTGATCTGCACCAGGTTAGTTTCATTTTTATCAGCTGAAACCCTTCAAAACGGTTATTTTATTTTCATTTTCCAGAAAAAATAATATATATTAATGAGTTTAGCTGATATATTATTGAAACATTCAAATTCATTGATTCATGATTATATGATTTTAGCACAACAACATTCGGTAATAGAAAAAAAACCATATTTTTAAAATCATTTACAGATATTAAAACATACCCAAATTTGAAATTATCATCACCATTTTTTTAATTTCACAAGATTTTCCTAAACTATAATTTAGATTTTAAAACATTTTAATTCAATCCTCAAAACCATTAATTTGGATGTTAAATACCTATTATCATATGTATAGCTTAATAATTTTAAAATAATATTCCTTATAAATTTTAATAATATTGTTTCTAAACTATTTATACAATAGATACACAAAATTTATAATTTGATTAAGATATTTTAAAATGATTCACATCAAATTTAGAATAATATTTAACACCTAAACTACAATTAAGTGGATAGAAGTAAATGGTTAATACAATTTAACAATGTGTTTTTTTTTTTCACAAAAAACTTAAAAATTACCACAGATCTTCTTTTCTCTAAATATTTATTTATTAATATTTTATTATATTTTTGTAAGGTATTTGTCAACGATAGTTTAGTGCAGTTACTCCTGTAGTAAAAAGAAAATGTAAAGGTTTAATATTATATATGATGAGGGGTAGGTGCAGCAGAGTGGTCGGAAGGCAGAGAGTCCATTGTCAAATGAGAGTAGTGCAATCATTGAAGGAATGAGCAGAGCCTGCCGCTACAGTCCCGAGGAAAAGAAACAGAGGATTCAAAGATACAGAACCAAAAGAACACTCAGGAACTTCAACAAGAAGATTAAGGTCTTTAACTCTTTTATTATCTGCTCCTTAATTATTTGTTGCTTGCATATAAACACTTTAACATTTTAAGTTTTATTCACTAATTTAACAAATAATAATTTTGTTTTTAAATCTCATTATTATTATTATTAATTTCTAAAAAGCATGATATTGTTAGGTTCTTCCCCCCGGTGTTGTGTGATGCTTCTTGTGTCTGTCACATTCAATTTATGCAATATTAGTGGTCACCCTTTTTTTAGGCCCCCATATTTGAGTCAATTCAACAGAGATTGTGAATAGTTCCATGGATTTGTGAGCTATTTTAGTCAAACTGTTTTAACAGTATTTCTTTTATATTAAAACATATGATATCAAGTACTCTAATGTATTATTCTTTGAGTGTAAATAAAATTAAAATAAAAATCATTATAATTAATTCCACTAAATCTCTTTATATTATTGCTTAAATTTTAAAGTGGTCTATGAGCTTTAAAATATTTTTATTAAATCTTATTAGGTATTAGTATGTAAAATCAAATTCTTTTACCTGTTTAGTCGTCATATTAGATATCGGTTTAGATATGATGTGAAACGATTTAAAATGTATGAATCAAATTGTAATCAAGTTTGTACTTACTATATGGGCAGTTTGGATCTAATGTGTTAATAAAAAAAGGCAATGCCAATAAAACTTAAGAGGATTATTTTTTAACATGTGGTATCCAAATTACCAATACACCAAGTATAATATATTTGATCCACATACTTTAAATATCCTCCACGTTATACTTGAGTTAACTTTCGATGCCTAATCTATCAAAAGATTTAATTGATTTAAATATTGATGCTGTAAGAGCATAAATTAAAACGGTTTAAAGTTCAATGATCAATTCAAAATCTAGACCATAATTAAAAGACACTTGATGTAATTAATCCTAAATCCATTAAAAAACGTATCTGACATTAGTCCTTAATCCGAAAATCATAAAATCATAATTTGTGATTGCAAGAAAGAAAGAAAAAGCAAGCATGAGTTGAAAAGGGTCAAATAATTGTACTTGGAAAACAGACATATTGATGTGTGAATTTGTGTGATTTTCACAGTATGCATGTAGGAAAACATTGGCAGACAGCAGGCCACGCATCCGAGGAAGGTTCATAAGAAATACAGAAATTGAAAAGATTAATCCCCAAGTTGAATGGAGCCACATAGCTGATGGAGAAGAAGATGATGAGATGAATTGGATTAGCTTTCTAGATATCCACTCTCACCAATTGCTTATTAATCCTTAATGTTTATAGATTTTTAGATGCAATTTGCTTGTTTTTTTTTTTCTTTATAATTTTATGCAACGTTTTAAGTCACTTTGTCGGATTTAAAAAAAAAAAAAAGGTGTTGTAAATATGATTGGGTCACACATTATTCATATGAGAGAATATTGAAATCGCACAAAAGCTTATCCAAAGAATGAGCTTTACATAAATGGCAGGCAAGATACTGTTTTGAATATAATTATATGATATATTAGTGATGGAATTTTCAATTCCATAAGTAAAGATTAAAAATGGTCATTTGTTATTTTAAAAGAAAATAAATAATATATATATGTTGGTTTTTAATCTCGTTTGTAGAGTAATTAATAAACTATTTTGATAATATATTAAATTTTAATGGTTTGAATATATTGAAATTCTTATTAAATACCTATTTATCACGAGTTTAAATCGTGCTACTCATCTCTGCTCTAATATTATATAAAAAGTAGTAATTAAAATACCTAAATACTTAAATGTTTAAGAAACAATGGGAAAAGTCTAAAGCAATAAGTAAAATAAGTGGACTGCTATATAACAGCTTCCTTATAACTCAAGGAAACTGGAAGTGTATTATAAACCTACAGTGGAAGGAGATTTTATCGTGCAAAAGTGAATTTCAACAAACGATAGATTTAGGACTACTCATACAAAGATGTTGGATTGGTGGTTGGTCAGAATTCACACAGATCGTGAGTGATAGAACAGGAGAGGAAGGAATTTTGCATAATAGTGTTATTTATTTCCCCTTTGCTTGAGGTCCTTGAATCATATATGGGTTCCTCAAGTGCTGCACACATGCCAACTATCTCCTAGTGTCACGGGGCTAGACCTTTCGTCTCGCAAACCGTGCGGCCTTAGGCGATCCGTTTGCTCCAAACTCGCCCAAGTCAGCCTTAACTCAAATGAGGATTCCTTAAGAACTCCTCCAAGGCACCAATTGAAGAGCGGAAGCGATTTATGCCAAAAGAAGCTAAGCCAAAGAACAACAGAAAGCCACAGAAAAGAATGCACACAAGGTGTTTGAGTAAATGCTCTCAGAACTCTATTACTTTTAAGAATTCAGAATACAATGGAATGAGTACAAATGAGGGGGAGGCTCTCTATTTATAGTTGAGCTCCCCCAAAACCGACGGTCAAGATACAATTACATCGACGGATGAGATTTAACCATATCCCTTAATTTTAGGGATTTACAAGATAAGCCTTATCAAATCTAATCTAATCTTTACAAGATATGATTCCCTCTATCTTCTAAGATTAGTTACCATATTTGCCTAAGTTGCCATCTCTTCGCTATCGGGCCAACCAGGCTTTAATCTGACAGGCTTCTCCAATATCTCTTTGAATCGGGCCAGCTCTCGTGGGCTAAATGTTCCCCATCTTATCGATAGACCTTCATGGGGCGCATCTTGTGCCATGGTCACGGGCTTTGCACTTTGATCCGTGACATTCTCCCCCACCCATTCTCGCAACGCCCTCGTTGCGACTTCCGAATGGCACTGACTTGATTCAACTTTGAACCCTCTCGTTGCCTTGGCTTCTTCCCGACTTGTCTTGCAATCAGGTTGTCCCTTCCTATGGAACCTTTGCCTTGGCTTCCGTCGCATCTTTACTTGAACCGTTGCACTCGTTGGTACATCTCGTTGGCAAGAAGTCTCCGCACCAACTTGCCCAAATTTTGACTTGCTTCCTTTTGAATCGTCTTGATTCTCACACCTTGGCTTCGTATTGCCCACAGTCCCTTGGCCTCCTTGCTCATGAACTTTGAAAGGGCCCCTACGACCTTGCCAAGCCAACAAGTCAGAATTCAAAACACTATCAACGTGTTCGCAATGTACCTTACTCGCAGCATTTACTCGTCCCGATTGTTTTTGCATCGCTCCCTTTTTCTGAATGCCCGATGCACAACCCACCTTTCCCAAAGGTGTCGGCTTCTGGTCGAATCTGCAGGCTTCATATCGAACTCTTGCGCCACTAACACTTCCGAAGGAGCTTTCGTAACTTTCCGTTCTATCGAGTCAATGTTCCCCCCATACGAAACATCCTCGACTAGTTGGATTGACGACAACACCTTTGCCCCCACCTTCATATCTCGATGCACCGGCACAACAATTTTTGTTAACGGACCAGTGCAAATATGAATTTGATCGGCGCATGGATACAGAACTATTTTCATCCTGTCAAGGAAGTTTAAGCCAAGTACATAATCGTAATCATCTAATTCGATTACCTCAAAGTCTTCCTTGCCCTTCTATTCACCGATTTGTAGTTCCACATTCTGAACTACTCCCAAAGTTGGGGCCTCCTCGGAATTTTCTGTCTTGATCTTCCTATTCGATTTCCTAATCGACAGACCAAGCTTCTTTGCAGCCTTCTCCGATATGAACAAGTCTGATGCTCCCGTATCAATAAGAGCACTCCGCTTCTGACCCGCAATGTTGATGTCTACAAACATCAACCCTTCTCTTCCATTCCTTTCCTTAGGAATGAGCACCATCGAATTGACCCTCGATGGCTTTCCCTCAATAGGCTTCGCCTCTTCCGGCTCATCATTTCTCTTGATAGCCGAAACTGAAGATACCTTTGGGCAGTCCCTCTTCATGTGCGGTCCCTTGCAAAAGTAGCAACGTAACTTTCCCCTCTTTTCTTTCGGGCTATTAGGTCTCCACTTCCCATTTCGTGGTTTCCTATCATCACCATCGCTACTGCTACCGTTGCCATCATAGCTTTGTCTCTCTTCATCCTCCTCATGGTACCCACCATTGCCCCTCCTGTTGGGCTTGGAAGATTCAAACATGTCCCTTCTCGGAGCAAGTTCCACTATAGACTCCGCTACCATCATGGCATTTGTGAGTTCTTTAACTCCTCGACGTTGCAATTCTTGCCTCGCCCATGGTTTCAGCCCATCCGTAAAGGAGAAAAATGCTTCTTTCTCGCTCAAATCAGAGATCTGAAGCATGAGTTCACTGAACTCCCGCACATACTCCCTAACCGTGCCTCGTTGCGTTAGCCGTCGCAACTTTGCTCGAGCTTCATCCTCGGCATACTCGGGGTAAAACTGTGCTTTAAATTCATCTTGGAACTCTTTCCAAGTCCCAATCTCAGTACCACCACGTCTCACATCAGTGGACCTACGTCTCCACCATAACAAAGCAACGTCAATGAAATACATAGCAGCAGTGTTTACCTTTGTAACATCATCCTCGATGTTCATCGCACGGAAGTATTGCTCCATGGCCCAAAGAAAGTTGTCCACCTCACTTGCAGACCTTGCCCCTTTGAACGCCTTCGGCTTGGGCACATCCATCGCATGTGGCTTCGGCTTTGAAGCCAACATTCCATTCCCTATGGCAGCCTTGAAAATCTTGAGCTCCCCCTTAAGCTCGTTGATTTCCTCCTTCAAAGCTGTCACCATAGCCTCGAGAGCATCGTTCTTTTCAGCCAGCTTATTCTCCGAGGAACCGATAGTATCCCACACAAATTCCCTGAGCTGTCCTTGCAATGTTCGTAACCCATCATTGTGTCTATCATCAACATCGTCGATCCTCTCCTTGACGTCCCCCATGGACTCCTCGAGAGTGACGACTCGCTCCTCCAAAGTTGAAACTAAGTCCCTTGATCGACTCGCTTTTCTGGCCCTTCCTCGGGTCTCCATTGGCTCATTCTAACCAACAACTTCTTTCGACATCCCAACAGTGCCTTTGAACCAACAACTCCGATATTACTTGGTTCAAACCTTGCTCGGATACCACTTGTCACGGGGCTAGACCTTTCGTCTCGCAAACCGTGCGGCCTTAGGCGATCCATTTGCTCCAAACTCGCCCAAGTCAGCCTTAACTCAAATGAGGATTCCTTAAGAACTCCTCCAAGGCACCAATTGAAGAGCGGAAGCGATTTATGCCAAAAGAAGCTAAGCCAAAGAACAACAGAAAGCCACAGAAAAGAATGCACACAAGGTGTTTGAGTAAATGCTCTCAGAACTCTATTACTCTTAAGAATTCAGAATACAATGGAATGAGTACAAATGAGGGGGAGGCTCTCTATTTATAGTTGAGCTCCCCCAAAACCGACGGTCAAGATACAATTACATCGACGGATGAGATTTAACCATATCCCTTAATTTTAGGGATTTACAAGATAAGCCTTATCAAATCTAATCTAATCTTTACAAGATATGATTCCCTCTATCTTCTAAGATTAGTTACCATATTTGCCTAAGTTGCCATCTCTTCGCTATCGGGCCAACCAGGCTTTAATCTGACAGGCTTCTCCAATATCTCTTTGAATCGGGCCAGCTCTCGTGGGCTAAATGTTCCCTATCTTATCGATAGACCTCCATGGGGCGCATCTTGTGCCATGGTCACGGGCTTTGCACTTTGATCCGTGACACTAGACAGTAGACTTGATTAGCTTTGGGCATGTGCTTTCAATGGTTATAAGAAGTCTCATCTTTGTAGGTCGATTTGACTAGATCTTGATGGGATCAACTAAAGTTCACGTGTACTGTAGATGTCTGATGTCTCCAAGTAAGGTATCTCCAGGCGAAGTATCTTTGGACGAGTTTCAGGAGCAGCCCTAGCAAGGCGTTACTTTGTCAAAGTGACTAACCTGGTAACGTCCGCATAAATGGCAAGGTGTAGATGCATACTAAAGAGTTTTTTAGCCTTTTCAAATTGGTTTTTCAAGTTAAATATTTTTTTCCTATAAGCAAAACAGGGTAAATTAGTGAAATATGCTGAATTTTTTAAATATTTAAGTAAATAGGTTTTTTTAATATTTATCGGGTACATTATTTTTAGAGAGAGAAATAAAACGTGTTCTGTTAGGATCGACCCAATTAAGCAACAAGTAACAAAAAATAGAGGAATAAATTGAGAAATTGAACACACAAATTTAACGTAGAAAAACCCCTCCAACTAAAATAAAAAACCACGGGCAAAGATAATTTTACTATAATAGCAAAAGAACGAAGAGTAAAAAAGATGGAGATAAAAACTAAACCCCAAAAACTCGAAAACAAAGAACCCTCAAAACGTAAACACAAAATTCTCTAAATGTGTTATGAGTTCTAATCTCTAATTGGTGTATTTTCTAAGGTTGCAAAATAACCTATTTATAGGCTAAATTAGTAGGTCAAATAAACTATGCTAATAAATACTAAATATATTATACTAATAAATACTAAATATTCTACAAAGAAAATATATTTTGTTTAACTTGACTTGCAAGCAATCTCTTAGAATTTGGGTCACACAACTCTAACATATTCTATAAGACACATTTTCACTGACATGGCAATAAAAACTCACCTTTTAGGACGCATTTTTAGGAGAGAGAAAACACGCCTTGTAGGACGTGTTTTCACTTTCTTTCTTTTTTTTTTTGCAGTTGGAAATTAGAAGTTTATAGATTTTTTGTGTATGTTTGAGATAGACATTGTTATAGTTTTAAGATATGTTTGAATTTACCGTAATGCCGTGGAGCGCGATGACCTACAAATTCCATCCATCATATGAGGATTGGAGCCATCACCCGAGAAACTGAGATTGCATTGCAACTCAAGGTCTCAGTTGATGCTAATTATACAATCACGGGTTAAAGTGTATCTAGAGTTTCGAGTTTACAAAGGTTATGATATCAAGGAATGGAATATAACTTGGGCCCCTAATTGACAGTGGTTATGTGGGCACGACAACGAGTTTCACCTCATTAGAGGAGTATGATTTATAAAACTCATACAAAAGTCTAAGATCATAGTCATAGCAAAAAGCATAGTGATCTTACAATATAATCAAGTAATTTGTTTTTATCTGTCTCCACCAAAGGCAGTGAGCTTGTTACTATAATCTGTGACAGAGTTGAGGGCAACAAGATTTCCAGCGTGGATGAGTTGTTGTGTGGTGCAAAAAAGATGAAACGCAAATCGAGTCAGTAGCAGTTGCTTTATAAACCTTGTTGTTGCCAACTGTCACAAGTTAACATAACGGGTTCAGCATATTTGGTGGAGAAAACGAGTAAGTTGAGTGTACTGAAAGGCCCTTGTGCTTTTTGCTATGATTATGATCTTAGACTTCTGTATGGGTTTTATAAAGTATCCCCCTCTGATGAGGTGAAACTCGTTGTTTTGTTTACATAACCACTGTCAAATGGGGCCCCAGTTATACTTCATCCCTTGACAGCATAACTCTTGTAAACTTGAAGCCATAGATAACCTATCGCTGTATAATCAGCGTCAATTGAGACTTTGAGTTGCAATGCAATCCCAGCTTCTCGTGTGATGGCTCCATCCTCACACAGTAGGTGAAATTTTTAGGTCCCTAAACTCCACGGCGTCACTGTAAATTCAAACATACCTTAAAACTATAACAACATTTATCTCAAATTAACACGAACAAAAATACATCTATAAACTTTTAATTTTCAACCGCAAAAAAGAAAAAGTAATAATTTTTGATAAAGTGAAAATTTATTTTACAGAGCGTGTTTTCTCTCTCCAATAATAACGTACCCGATAAATATAAAAACAACTTATTTACTTAAATATTAAAAATTTTAACATATTTTATTAATTTACCCAACGCTAACAACTAGTTTCTACCTTCAAACTAATTTTCCCAAAAAAAAACCTAGAAAATCCAGCTTTTGGCTTTTGCATAAGTCAATTGTAATATATAATTTTAAAAAAGTTTAAAAATAAAAATTTTAAAAATATATAAATTTAAATTTTAAAAATAAAAATAATATACAAAATGGAAAAATATTATAAAATAAATTATAATATTAAATATTTAAATATTAAAACACTTTTGATTTTGCAAAATCAATGGTCGGCCACGTATGCTATTGTCTTTTTTTTAGTATTATATATATTATATTGATTAAAAATGTAAAATATCATATATAATATATAATATTTTAAAATAAAATAAAATATTTATAAAATATATAATTTTAAATTTTAAAAGTCAAAATAATATATAAAATCGAAAAATATTATAAAAAAGTAATTAAATTTCAATTAATAGCAAAAAACCTTAAATACCTTTTTAGAATTTTAGAATTATATAGTTTAGAATTTTATAAAAATTTAATTTTTATAATTTTTACAAATATTTTACATTTTTGTAATAATATTATTAGTTTTAACTAATTTCCTTTCAATTGTCATATTTTTGTAAATTTTATTTTTATAATTTACAATTTTTTAGATTTATATATATTTTTATTTTTATATATTTATTTTATTTTTATATATTTTAATGTGTATAAACATTTAATAAAAGAAAATATTTTTACATAAAAATACCATTTGGCTCTTTGTGATTGGCTATAAGATTTTTTTTAACATCTGTCAAAAATGGACTAAAAAATATAACGGAGGCATATTTTAAGTACTAAATTGGAAATTTGAATGTACTTTAGATACCAAATTGGGATTAAAAAAGCTTAAATACAAAAGTGAAAAAAAATGGGTATACTTTAAAGGTAAATCGTGAATTAAGCCTAATATTAATAATAGGTTACCATAAATTTTCTTTCCACCGTTCAATTAAAGTGGTTTTTATAAAATAATATTAAAATTAATTAATTACAAAAATAGGGTGGAGAATAAATTAATTAAGAAAATTAAAAAATTCTAATTAAAACTGATTCGAGATAAATAAATAAATAAATAAATAATATATCAAAGGTTCTCTTATATGCATCATATTTTCTCTTTTAATCATATTAGTTTAATTGGAGCATTTCAATGGCTAAATAACCATCGAATTATAAAATATACAAGAAAAAGTTGTATTGAAACATGATAAAAAAAAACACTCAATGGTAAAATATAAAAATAAATAGATTAAAAATTTTAAAATTAACCTCACTTTTTGTGATATGTAACTGAAATCAACCAAGAAAAATCTCAAAAATTTTAGAGTGAAATAGTGATCAATTTTTAGTCAATAAAAAATACCTGATATCCAAATTGATTAATTTTAATAACCCTAATCTCTTACTTTCCATTCCAATTTTTTTCTCCAAAAAAAAACATAAAACTGAAAGTAAAGATTGTCCAATTTTTTTACCTTACACTACCAAAAAAAAATCATTTACTGACAGAGACATATAGTGACGAACCAAATCCGTGGGCAAAGAGTGATTATATTGACGGAAACTTAAACTGTCAGTATATATTGAGATTATGCCAATAGTTACTTTATTTTAGATCCGTCTATAAAAAGTCCATCTTATATTAAAGGAATATACACATCCATCAGTAAAGTCCTAGTAAAAAGAAGGCCACAAGTGGTAGAATAAAAAAAAAAGTTTTTTTTCGCTAGTACATATAGTTAAATTTCCTCTCCCCCAATCTCTAACCTTTTTTTTCTCCTTTTCCACTTTCTTTCTTATTTCCCAATCCATTTTTCATAAGCCCCTCAATGTTTTGTCAACTTTTTCTTAGTTCCCCATCCAAACCCTAGTCAATCTTCGCCTGCTTAGTTCCATTTCTTGCAATCATCTCTCATGAAGAATTCTTTGAAACCCATGAATTTAATGGTTGTCTTTTAACAAGGAAATTTTTCTATTTTATTTTGAAAAAAAAAAAGCATCATGGATTGAGTCTAACCACATCAAATTGATTAAAAAAATAGAGTATCTTTTAAGTAAAATTTAATATAAAGTATCAGTCCTAACAACCCTCGTGGATTCCTAGTTGAAAATTCTTGTAAATTTTTTATATATATTCATGATTAATCTTAATAACCCTAACCTCTTACTTTTCATTTTAATTTTCTCTAAAAAGAATAGAAAATGAAACTAAAAGTAAAGATTATTCATTTTTTTCACCCTAGCCAAGGTTTTAATTGCCGGCTGAAAAGAAAAAAAAAGAGGAAAAGATCGAGTGTTGTTTTTAGTTTAATGAGGTAAGTTAAATACAAAATCTAAGGTTTCTAGCCTTTTTTTTTATCTAATGAATAAAATCATTTTGGTTCTTATGGTTCTAGTTTCAAAAGTTCTTACAATGATTGTCACCTAAAAAATCCACCTCTTTAAAACCTACAGTTTCCCTTCAAAATAACTACCTTTTAAAAAAAAAATTATTTTGTAAATTTTTAGTTCACTTAGTGGTAAACTTGCTTAAGGGTTGATCTATCCGTCCAACTCCAAATACCTATTTGAAATCTAAAAAGTTTTAAGATAAAATGTTAGACTCGAAAAATAGGTTTAGACAAAAAATCTAAACCCATTTAAAATATGGGTCAAGCTTGGGCTCAAACAACCAAGGCTTGAGTCTAGTTCGGCCTGACCCAGTTTCTAAATTTATAATGTATTATACTATGTTATTACTATGTAATTGATAACACATAAAAATAAAATCTATAATACTATAATGTAAACATTAAAAAAAATTAAGTTGACTATATATAAGATTTCAATAAATGAAAACAAAATAAAAAAAATATTAAATTAAATTTGATATAAATATTTTTTTAAAAATAATATAGACAAACTTAATATAAACTTGGATTAGCTATTTATATATATGAGTGGGCTTGAATAGAATATTAAGTCTATATTATAGACTAAACTTGGGTAAACATAAAATTTATTTACATCATACTTAAACCGAACTTGACTCATGAACATCGGTATAATCTATTAATTTATAAAATAAGTAATAAGAATGGTAATTAATATAAAATACTTCAACAAGTTGTGGTTTTTGAAAATGCAGATAAATTGCATTACTCTAAATGCATTGAAGTGGAAAGTGAATCAATTTTTAATGAGGATGTTGGTAGATTCACCAACAAGAAATGACACAATAATAACATGGCTGTGAATTACCATTTTTCGTCTTAGAGACTAACCACAAAATACACTGAATAATGATAAGAGACAATCTGAGGTGGATGCAAAATATTTTTTCCTTCTCAACAAAGAAACCAACTCAATTGAAATTATAGCTTCATATTACTTTTTATTTATTGTTACTCACGTTTTCACTTAATTAGGTGCAGTGCGTTTAGTTTTCTTTTTCTTCCATGCTATAATATCATTACAGTACCTAATCTCACCGTCACCGCTATTTTTACACTAACCGTAAGTAAACGCACCGCTCATCTAAACTCACCCTAAATTAGACTCTTTTTAGATTTTTAATTAGAGTCTCATTTATTTAAATAAATTGATTTGAGTAAATTTAATTGTTGAATTCAATATTTATAATGATAAATTTTAATAGTAATTATTATAATTTTAAAAGAAAAGTATTCAAATAAAATTTATAATTATGAAAGATACATTTCATATTCAAAGATTCATTAAGGCCCATTGATATATCTTTCATATTCAAAATGTATATTCATAATTCTAAATTTTATGTGCACATGAAGACCATAAGTTCCAATATAAATAGCATGTAAATAAATTAATAAAGTAGAAAATTCTTTTGGCGTGAAATTAAATTGTATATTTTTATGATAGTAAAATGTAATTTCATCATGTTAATAGTTTATATCTTTATAATTTTAAAGGATTAAATTAAAATTTTATTATTTTGAGAAGTCAAAGTGTAATTGTATCATTACTAATTTAAAATCTTATAAATTGTAAAGGGTCAAATTACATTCTTAAAGAATGAACATAAATTCAATTTTAAAAATAATATTATTGAAACAAACAATCATAAAATTAAAAAATAAATTACCCAAAAATGATTAGGTGTAACACATTGCATTCTCAAGAGGAAGGCTTAAGTTCGGACGATATTGTTGGAAGAGACAGTTACGAATAACGGATATAGACATGAATAATGTAAAAGTTATAAGAATAAAAAAAGTAGAGTGCATATAAGGAAAGGATCATTGCAAGATCCCTGTAATGATTTAACTGAGAAAATTCTATAGAGAGAAAAAAAGCAATTTGACAATGGCTTCATTCATTGCGTTTCCCAGCTTTTCTGAAACTGTTTTCTTTTGCTTTTATTATTAATATTTTAAAGTCTTACCAATACCCATAATTGAATTGATTATATTAGCTGAATCTGAATTTTACTTTCTCTTTAGTTAAAAGGCTATTTTATTACCCTTTCGGCTATCGCGGCAATCCCCTCGAGGTGGGACGGGCGGCGATACCAGGCGGCTGTGGATTATCCACTGATTAGGTTTTGGTAAACGTATGGTACAATGTATCTGTACTATAGCAAAATTAATTAAATTACATGATTTTAGTTTAAAAGATTATATTTAATTAATGAATATGTTATGAAGTTAGTAATTATTACTATTTTTAAATTTTATCTAATTTTTACAACTATTTTAAAAACTAATACAACATGTTATAATATTTGAATTAAAAGTGTATGAAAATAATTATTAAATTTAAATATACTAAATAAGTATTAAATTTTAATATTTTAAAATATAATTATTTTTTAAAAAATATCATTGTAGTGACCTAAAATTTTCGCAAGTCTAGTCGAGGTCATTACGAAAAGAAATCTTATGTTGACGATAATTGAAAATCCGAAAAAAGTCTCAATTTTACTTAAAAAGAGGAGTCGCCACTGATCCTTTTCCTAGGTGTGATCGGACACCTATTAAATTCTCTCTTTTTTTAAAAGAAAAATTATTTTAAAATTTTCTTTAAAAAGATTCGATTTTAGGTCTGCGTCAAAAATCCAGAAAGAATTAAAGTTCAGGAGTCAGTTACGCACGAGGAAGATATTAGCACCCTCATGACGCCCAAATTTGGTATCTCGTTAAGTGCGCGTTGTCTTAATTTTCAAAAGTTAGGGGCCAAAATGTAAATGGTATATTTTTGTATTTTTTTTCTGATTTTCCTTTTTTATTATTATTTTTATATTTTTTTTTAAATTAACAAAACATAAAAACCAAAAACACAAATGGGCTAAATCCCAAACAAGTCCAAAATTAGATTGGTATAAGCCCAATTATCCAATCACGACAGGCCCAAACCCTAAATCCCTTGATAAAAAAAAATACTTCGAGCTCAAATTATCTAAACCCGTAATTTGAAAATAAAAATTAAAACACGAGATTCGAACCGGACAAAATTCAGTGATTACAATCATTGTACATTCAATTCATTTTAATTTGGACAACTTTAGACCTTAAATGCATTAAACTATTATAAAATGAATATTTTTCCTAAAATTATGTATACACACATTTGTTCAATTTATTTCTCAATTATAAATGAATAATATTTTCTATAATTTTAAATTTTCTATAAATTGTAATATTTAAATTTTTTAGTAAATATGTATAGTTTCCACAATTAAATTTATATTTTATTAATGATAAAAAAACCTTTTTTATTTTTATATCAAAATAATATTCTTAAAATGTTGCTAGTTCATTACAGGTTGTTTATTTTATTTTATATGAAAATAACAAATATGATTTTGTAAAACTTTTACATTATAATTAATTTAAATTTCACAGAGAATGGAATGCAAGCAAAATTTTAAATTATATTGAATTGATAAACATTCCATGTTACTCAAACATATCACATTTATTTAATTAAACTTATCTTAAAATGTTAACAGCTTTATAATTCTTACAGAAACGATCAATTTTTTTTCTAATATTTTCATTTAAAAAAAACTAAAATGCATTTCACCCTATAGTAGAATGATCTATAAGTTAATGCATTGACCTTTGCATTATGAAATGTGATTAAACTATAATATCCTAAGAATCCCACTATCCAAATTTAAAGTAAAAAAAAACATCAAGAGCTTTTAGTGCCATATAAAATCTAGGTTTAATGAGAACATAAGTTGAATATTGGAAGAAAATGGCCCTAATCCATTGCATTTCCATAGTATTTGGAAGATGCTAGCCATTTTCTTTGATAATGGTAAAGATTGATTAGAATCTAAGCAGTGATCATTAGCCACTTTTTGGCCATAAAATTGGCTGCTACTTTCCGCAAACTTATGTAAGTGCTCACTTTGGCAAGAATTAAAGATTCATTTACGAGGGGATCTTTTAACATTTTTAAATTAATCTTAATGACAAATTTAGTCACTAACGTTTACATGTTTTGTCAAAATGATTCTAATTGTATTTTTGAGTCTTTATTGGCCATCAATTTTTGTTCTTTTTTTCAATCTGCTTTTTCTAACAGATTTAATGAAAATACCATTCAAAATTTAACGAGGATGATGTGGAATTTCATATGTAAAATATTTTTAATGAGATATAATTTATTATTTTGATAACCCAATAAGATAATTTTCGAAACCATTTTTTAAAACAAAAATTAGTTGTCGACTTAAAAATGAAAATTTGAGTCGCCACTAATCTTTTATTAAAGTGTGATTGGATCACCTAAAAACGATTTTGGTCTACGAGTTTTAGAAAAACGGGTTCGGGAATCAGTTACGTACAAGGAAGGATTAGCACCCTCGTAACGCCCAAAATTGGTACCAAATTAATTATTTAATGTCTTAAAGTCGAATGATTGAAAATTCGAGAAGAAATTTAAAAATATGATCCTTTTTTATTGATGCCAATTTTAAAAACAATACTTGGAGGAAAAAAAAATTGAATGAATGTAGAAAATGTTTCCTCATCTCAAGGCGACAAAGTGTCGCATCCCGTAAGTTAGGATACAGCATTTGAATCCTTGAGAATAAGCTAACCCTAAAAAAATTTATCAAAATTTCGTATTTTTGAAATCTGAAAATGTTTGGTCATCTTAGTTCAATGAGAAAACCGGAACCTCGTAAGTTAATGCACGACTTCTCGGAGTTCCAAATATAACATGCAACTTGCTTTTAATTTTTTTTAAACCGTAAGTTTTGAAATTTTTAAAAATTTTAATTATCGAGGTTTGACGAGAAAATCGAAGCCCCGTAAGTTAGAGCACGACTTCTTGTCATCCCAAATACCATGTATTGCAAATCTTGTTATACAGCATTTTGAAAGAAAATTTTACAGACTTAGGAGTAGAAATTAAGGTAATATGGAAGACAAATCATAAATCTATAGTTACATTGATGAATAATAACAAATTAAAATACAAATGGGCAATTGGCACTCATAATGGCACATATCATCTCAACTAATCAAAGAAGACGCAAGGGAATAATATATAATACAATTTTAAAGTAAATAGTACAACAATTTAAGGTAAATAACATACAAAACAAGTTACAATGAATAATATACTCAATAATTCAGAAATAAATAACTTCCATAACAAATTTTTAAAAACATGTGAAAATTTTGAAATAAAGAAATAATAAAAGAAATTTAAAATAATACATAAAATAGTTAAAAAGGCAAGAATAAAACGCACCAAAAAGTCTAAACTTTAAAAAGGCTAAAGTTAAATTAATTAAGGATTTAAAAGATGAAATTTAAAAAACTAATAATAATAATGATAATAATAATAATATTAATAATAACAATGATAATAAAAAAAATCTGATAATGATGAAAATAAAAAAAACTTTAAAATAGGGAATCTAAGTGAACAAAGGATTTAATTGAAACTAAATGATATTTAAGGCATTGATTTAAAACATATATAAAAAAAACTGATGAGGGCCTGATTGCAACACGCATAAAATATCAAGGACCGATTGAGGCAATACCCCAGGCCTTTACACACAGCGTTGAGCAATGGGCCAAAATAAAATGATACAGAAATTATGGGGTGAAATTTAAAAAAAAAAGAAAAAAATAGAGCTAAATTGAATTGCGCCACGAAAGCGGAAGGACCATTCGCGCAAATAAACCATTTGGCTTCAAAAAGCTACGAATCTTTCACAAATCGGGTCGGGTTGGACAGGCCATTAATAAAACAACGCCGTTTCTGTGCTTACCCTTTGGCCAAAAACGGCGCCGTTTTGGGTAAGCTATAAATACAAAAAAAAGTTTTAAATCCCCACTTCTTCATTTTTTTTAAAAAAAACCAAAAATTTTCTCTCAAATTCTCTCCCTCTCCCCAGGATTTGGCCATGGCTCCGGCTAAGGGTGAGCAAAATTCGATTCGACTCGAAAAAATCGAAAAAAATTCGAATTTCGAGTTAAACGAATCGAGTTATTCGAGTTAATCGAGTTATTCGAATCAACTCGAATTTTTTTCAATTCGAGTTGAATCGAGTTGAGTTTTCAATTCGAATAACTCGAATAATTCGAATAATTCGAATATCAAACTATAATATTTTACAGTTTTACCCTAAACTCCCAAACTTTTTTACTTTTCCCTCAAAACTTTTACTCCTTCCCACTTTTCCCCCAAAACTTTTACTCCCTCCTCCCAACCCCAATCTACCCAAAATCCATTTCCACCAAAATTTTACTCTTCCATTAATTTTTTTCAAAATTTTACTCTCAAAAACCCTCAAAACTTTTTATTTTCCCCCAAAATTTTTACTCCCTCCCACTTTTTCCCTAAAACTTTTATTCTCTTCCCATCCCACCTCCCATCTACCCCAAACCCTCCCCCTCCAATTTTTTTTTAATATTTTCCCTCCAAAATTTTACTCCCCCTATTTACTTTCCCTCAAACTTTTATTCCCCAAAACTTTTATTTTCCCCTAAACTTTTAATTCTCACCCTTTACTCTCAAATAAAAAATCAAAATTATCCAAAAAAATCACTAAACATAAATAGTAATAATTTTATTTATATATACTATTTATATTATTAAATTAAATTTCACATTTTATATTATTTATATTATTGAATTGTTTAGTCATATTGAATATTTATATTAAAATTGAATTCTTAATTATGCCATAAAATATTCGTGTTAAAATTTTATATTGGTATCAATTTCAAATTTTATTTTTAAAATAAATTTTATTAAAAATCATATTTTTATATTTAATATATTTTAATTCCAAAATACATAGTGACAAGAATCCGAAGATAATTGAAACAACTAAGCAAACAAATAAGCTAACTAGTATATAAAAAATTAATAAATAAATTATGAGGTGATGAAAGTTAATAAAAAAATTGATTAAGGTGGACAAATTTTATTACGATGGGTGACAATGGTTACAAGGACCCAAAATTATTTTTTAAAATTTAACTCGAACAAATATATTCGATTCGATTCGATTCGAATTCCATCTCACTCGACTCGATTCGAGAAAACTTCAAATAAAGTTAGGATGATAAAATGAGATTCGAAAACTCGATTAACTCGAAAATTTTCAATTCGATTCGATTCGATTCGATCGAATGCTCACCCCTAGCTCCGGCGCCGGACCACCGTGGCGGCCGCCGATCGCTAGCGACGGTGCCGCCATACACGGTGGCCGAAAAATTAAAAACCTATTTTTCTTGTTTTTTCAACTCCCGGACTCCAAAAACACGGATTTTCATCGGAATCGGCACCTCCTCCTCAAAAAGGTACGATTTTTATTTTTTTATTTTTGGTTTTCGTTTCAAAAGAAAAGAAAAAAAACAATAAATAATAAATAAGCCGAAAAAATAAAATAATCACCTTTGAGAATGCCCGATATTTGAACTGATTTCTTTCCAATCTCTTTTGATTCATTCGTGTATGTTAAAATACATAAATTTGGGGCCTTTTTATAGCCCAAAATTTCCTATTTTCTCTACTTTTACACTGTTTGTGTTGTTGTTGGACTCTCCTAGTCCTTTTACAGGTACAAACGTAGCGGCACGTACAGGGAAGGCGGCACGCATGGAGGCTGTCGTTGGGGTGCGACAGCTGAGGCTTGGCTGCTGCCTAGGGTTTTTTTTTCTTTTGTTTTGGGCTAGGGTTAGTTTTTAAGTTGTTGGGCATGTTTTTGGGTTTGGCAATTTGGGTCTGTTTCATTTATTTTGGTTTTAGTTTAAATTTGGTTTTATTATTTGTATATGGGCTGGGCAAATTTTGGGTTTGTACAGCTGCCCCTCTTTGCTCATTGTCGTGTAACGGGAATGAAGTAAAGACTTTAACAAGGCCAAATTTGTCCAGTCTTGTCGAGTCTTGACTTCTTTTGGTGAGTAGCTTCACTCTGACCCACTGTGTCTTCAAAGGTATAAGAGTTGCCACTTCAATCCACTCCACTGCCCGGGAAGTAGGATTCGCTATTGTAGCTTCAATCTTCAATCTGTTCCACTGTAATGCCAAAGAGATAGGATTCGTTGCCCACAACTTTAATCTGCTCCACTTCAGCTATTCCAAATCTTAACACTAGAGAGAGAAGATTCGCTGCCCTCAGCTTTTATCTGCTCCGCTGCAACACCAGGGACACAAGATTCGCTATCTTTGGCTTTAACCTATTCCACTGCGATGTCAAGGCGACAAGACTAGTGTCTTCAATCTACTTCGCTGTCAGTATAGGAAGGCAAGATCTGCTATTTTTAACCTACTTCACTGCTGCTCAGAGAGACATGATTTACAATCTTCAACCTACTCCACTACTGCTTAGGGAGATAGGACTAGTGGCTTAAATCTGCTTCCCTACTATCTTGGGAAGATAAGATTCGCCGTCTTCGATCTGCTCCACTATTGCTTAGGGAGACAGGATCTACAATCTTCAACCTATTCCACTGCTACTCAAGGAGATAGGACTGATGGCTTAAATCTGCTTCCCTACTTCCTTGGGAAGATAAGAGCCACCGTCTTCGATCTACTCCACTATTGCTTAGGGAGACAGGATCTACAATATTCAACCTACTCCACTGTTGCTCAGGGAGATAGAACTGGTGGCTTAAATTTGATTTCCTACTTCTTTGGGAAGATAAGATTCACCGTCTTCGATCTGCTCCACTACTGCTTAGGGATACAGGATCTACAATATTCAACCTACTCCACTGCTGCTTAGGGAGATAGGACTGGTGGCTTAAATTTGCTTCCTTACTTCCTTGGGAAGATAAGATTCACAGTCTTCTTTAATACACTCCACTACAACTTCAGTGGTATAAGGTTTATGGTTTCACCGATCTATTCTAGGGAACATAACATGTATAATCCATTTTATGAACTTAATTATGCCTAATGATTAGGATGCCATGATCAAAATGAATCAAATGCTCCTAACTAGACATATATGAATGATGTTTGCATGAATGCAGAATGTCATTTTTTGATAATGATCCTTCTTTATCGCTTATGTTGTCATTGCTCGAAGTTTATTAAGGTCTTATCACTGACGTGCTATAACGCCTTCTTGCTCAGTCGGCATCTTAAAAAAATACTTAATCAGATTGCCCCACTATAAACTTCAAAGTTCAATCCACCGAGACGCAAAATTCGTACCATCTTTCTCTCGCTGTAACCTAAGGGTAGAAAAATCTGGTTTTCCTTAATCTTCTCCTATTGCAATTCAAGGATATGGAATGTGAAACCCTTTGGCCCTTTACACCATTCCCAGGGTGTCAAGCCAAATGCCTATACACAAATGAATGATTTTCTTCTCCAAGAAAACCCTTTTTTATTGCTTGGTGATTGAAGCTTTATCACCAACATGACATCTTGTCATTTTGTTCAGTCAATACTTTTGACAACAAAATCTGAAGGGATATCTGAAGGGATAGTCTCAATTTAGACTTTTCCTTCTTAGATATTTCAACCTTTAAACTTGGTGTATTCTAAACAATAGTCCTATTTCAGGTTACTGTATTATTTAGAAACTTCTAGAGTAATATGCAAAACTTCCCTTGTAAAAGTTTTATTAGTCCATTAATCATTATTCTAATGCAACATGCTTGAAAAAGATTATAACACTGGATAAGAATAAGATAGCTCAAAATGAATAAATTATCGAGAAGTATGTATAAAAAAATAAAAAAGGAACCGATTGAGAACAAGTATCTTGAAAAGAATAAAGTATTCCAAGAATAGCAAAGAATAAAGTATTCCAGGGACAACAAGTTCCATATAAATAGTATTAAGACTTGGTGCCCAGATATCGCAGCTTGAGCTTCTCTATATAGACTTTCTGAAGGCATGTGTTTAGGAGATCTACAGTACTCTGTCGATGCCCCAAATGTCGCATACCCCCTTTCCTGTTAATTCAAGTATAGCAAGATCACCACATGCCCCAATCAAAATTTTGAGTTACTCTGATCACCTAATGTCCCATCTTGATCAAAACCTGAGCCGCTCTTTTCGGGTTTTCAACTCAAATCCCCTTTGGTCTCAAGGCGCCCTTTGCGAGTTTTCCCCTTAGCCTCTCCTCTTTTTTTTTGGACTCAAAGTGCCCTTTGCGGGTTTTCACCTTGATCCCTTCTCTTTTTAGGTAAAGTACCTCTTGATTGCATCTGAGTTTACAGGGTTTGACAAGTTTTTACTATCCATCTCACTTAAGATTAAAGCTCCTCCGAAAAAGGCCTTCCTTACAACATATGGACCTTCCTAATTTGGCATCCATTTTCCTCTAAAATCCTTTTGTATAGGAAATATCTTTTTCAATACTAGGTCCCCCTCATGGAATTCTCTTGGATGAACTTTTTTGTTGTAGGCTCACATCATTCGCCTTTGATACATCTGACCGTGTTGGATAGCTTTTAGTCTTTTTCCCTCTATTAAGTTCAGCTGATCGTATCGAGACTAGACCCATTTTGCCTCATCCAACTTTAGCTCAGCCAACACCAAAAGAGAAGGGATTTCAACTTCGATAGGTAACACTGCCTCCATACCATAAACCAAAGAGAAAGGCGTTGCCCCGATGGAAGTTCTGATTGATGTTCGATAAGCAAGGAGGGCAAATGGTAATTTCTCATACCAATCCTTGTAAGTCTCAACCATTTTCCCCACAATTTTCTTAATATTTTTGTTGGCCGCCTCCACTGCACCATTCATTTTTGGGTGATACGGTGACGAATTATGGTGTCTGATCTTAAATTAACTGTAGATCTCCACTATTGAGCTGTTGTTCAAATTCAACGCATTGTCAGATATGATTCTCTTAGGCATTCCATATCGATATATGATCTCCTTTTTCAAGAACTTGCTGACTCCTGACTTTGTGACATTAGCATAAGAAGCAGCTTCTACCCATTTAGTGAAGTAATCAATAACACAAAGATGAAACGATGCCCTTTAGAAGCCTTCAGCGATATTGGCCCAATGACATCTATACCCCACATGGAGAAAGGCCATGGAGAAGTCATAACATGGAGAGGCGAAGGAGGCGTATGCACTTTATCACCATAAATTTGGCATTTATGGCACTTCTTAGCATAATTGATGCAATCTTCTTCTATAGTGGACCAGTAGTACCCGAATCTCATAATCTATCTAGCCATTGTGAAACCACTGGCATGCGTTCCGGAAATACCCTCATGAACCTCCTCCAAGATTTTTTTAGCCTCCACAGCATCCATACATCTTAATAGTACCTGATCCTTCCCTCTTTTATATAAAATCTCCCCATCTAAGACATAATCAATGGCTAGTCTTCTCAGAGTCCTCTTATCATTCTCAGCTGTCGGGTCAAGATACTCACGATTCTTCACATATCGTAATATATCTTGATATCAAGGGCTGTCATCCTTTTCTCCTTCTTTGATATTGCAACAATGAGCTGGGGTCTTATAGATACTCATTCGGATAGGCTTCATGTCCTCCTGTCTGTTCAATTTAATCATGGAGGCTAGAGTGGCTAACGCGTCAGCCATCTGGTTTTCATCTCGTGGGAGATAGTAGAAAGTAATGTCATCAAACTCTTCAGTCAATTCGATAACCAGCTTTCAATAACTGATTAATTTGGGATCTTTCATTTCCCATTCACCTTTGAGTTGGTATATCACCAATGCAGAATCCCCATATACCTCTAGTACTTTGATTTCACGCTCCATAGCCGCACGAATGCCCATGATGCATGCTTCATATTCTACCATATTGCTTGTGCAATCAAAATCCAATTTGTAAGTAAAAGGATAATGATCCATGTTTGGGGATACTAAGACTGCCCTAATTCTATTGCCCACAGTATTCGAGGCTCCATCAAAGTTTAGCTTCCAAATGTGACCCCCTGGGAATTTTCTTCAGTGACTGCAACATACATCAAGTCCTCATTCGGGAAATCAAAATTCAAGGGCTCTTAATCCTCCAAGGCTCTAGTAGCTAGAAAATCAACTATTGCACCCCTTTCACGGCCTTCTGACTCACATAGACTATGTCAAATTCATAAAGTAAAATCTGTCATCTGGCCATCCTCCTATTCAAAGCAGTCGTCTCCATCATATACTTTAAAGGGTCTAATTTTGAAATTGGCCAAGTCGTATGGTACAACATGTACTGCCTCAGTCTCCGAGCCGTCCAGATCAAAGCACAACACAATTTCTCAAAAGGTGAGTATCTCATTTCACAATCATTGAATTTTTTACTGAGATAGTATATCACCCTTTCTTTCTTTCCTGTCTCATCATGTTGGCGTAGCACACATCCCATAAAATTGTCAAACACCATTAAATATAGTATCAGTGGCCTATCTGGGCTAGGTGGTGATAGTACTAGAGTATTGGACAAGTACTGTTTTACCCTGTCAAAAGCTTCCTGGCATTCCTCATCCCATTCACCTGGATTATGTTTCTTCAAAAGACAGAATATGGGGTTACATTTCTCAGTTAGTTGTGAAATGAACCGAGCAATGTAATTCAATCTCCCTAAGAAACTTTAAACTTCCTTCTGAGTACGTGGTGGAGGTAAATCTCGTATCGCCTTGACCTTATCTAGGTCGATCTCGATTCCTTTTTCACTGACTATAAAACCCAACAATTTTCCTGACCTAGATCCGAAAGTGTATTTCGTTGGGTTAAGCTTGAGCTGGAACTTTCTCAGTCTTAAAAACAACTTTCTCAGGACCCGCACGTGTTCTTCTTTCGTCATGGATTTTACAATCATGTCGTCAACGTAAACCTCGATTTCTTTGTGCATCATGTCATGGAACAAGGCTACTATGGATCTTTGATATGTTGCCCCAGTATTCTTTAAACCAAACAACATCACCTTCTAGCAAAACATTCCTCACAATGTGATGAATGTGGTCTTTCCCATATCTTCGGGATGCATCTTTATCTGATTGTATCTATAGAAGCCGTCCATAAAGGAAAACAGAGAGTAGCCTACTGTATTATCCTCCAGAGTGTCAACATGGGGCAATGGGAAATTAACTTTTGGGCTGGCCTTGTTCAGGTCCCTATAATCCACGCACATTCTTACTTTCCCATCTTTTTTAGAGACTGGGACAATATTGGCTACCCATTCGGAGTACTTGATCGCCTGTAAGAACCCAGCATCAAACTACTTTTTAGCACAATATCAGGCCTCATCCTTTAGAGTTTCTGTTGTACTGGCTTGCAATCCTCTTTTATAGGAAGGCGATGCACTACGATGTCAGTGCTTAATCCCGGCATATCCCGGTATGACCATGCAAAGACATCTTTAAATTCTTGGAGTAACTCAATGAGGTCTCGCCTCGTCTCTATGGTAATGTCAGTTCCAATATTCACTTCTTTTCCCTCTTCCAAGCTCACAATTTCTATTGACTCCTTGTAAGGTAGGATTTGTCTCTCTTCCTGTTCTACCATCCTCAACAAGTCCAGAGATAAACCACAATTTACGTCATCTTCAAAGTCATGTGATCCCTCTAAACACATGTCTCGTTCAAAAGGAAATTCTGAGTTTGCAACAGCGTCACTCATGTCATTGATATTTGGGGACCTACGATGGGTACCAAAGAATATACAAAGAATATATGAATTTATGAATAATCATTTGTACAATATAATTATAAATTTAATGAAAGAATGATTTGGAAGACAATCTTAAACAAATGATAGAATAAAAGAATACTTGCTTAAAGTGAATGCAAAAATGTATTTTATTAGAATAATAATGTTCAGACATGAGCCTATTTCACAAAGGAATTCCTATCATTTTAGGCTAAAAACAACAAGAATGTTCTGAACATTACTCTAAATAAGCTCTAAATACTACAGGGATTTCTTCCGCGGTCCAATTATTTAGCTCGCTCCTAGGTTCGTAAGGGCGGATTTCTAACAAGGTCTCTCTTTCAGTCGTGTCTATGGTATTGATATGAAAGGCTCCCAACATCTCTTCAATACTTTCTCTCATTGGCGTCTTTCGCTTGAAATGGATAATCCCACCTGACACAAAAATTTCGGATACGTGAAGGAATATCATCAGTTCCCACTTGATTTCCTCCCCACTTATGCGTGCCCTTCTTCTTTCTTACCTCTTCTCTATCTCATTCCTTCTTTGTCTTGTATTTGGCTTGTACCCTAAGCCAAAACGGTCATACTTGTCCTTCAACATTGGAACCTCAACTCTTCCCTAAAGATGTCTCCCTAGTCCTTTTCCCGACCAAGCTCCTCTTCCTACCATCAATTGTAGACCCATTCTTGTAGCCTTGGACATTTTTGGCACTGGCATCCTACTCCCCTCGGTAATAAATGTGACATTCATAAACTCCAAAGACCGAAAAGAACATTTGTCTACCTCATCATTTGTCTCTAAGTACGGTGCATCACTGGTTATGGCTGCAACAATATCCTCTTCGACATTTATCGTCACCAATCGACCATCTGATATCAACTTTAGCTTTTAATGTAGTGACGAAGGTATAGCCCCTGCCGAATGTATCCATGGCCTTCCTAACAAACAATTGTAGGAAGGTTTGATGTCCATCACAAGGAAGTCTACCTCATAGAAAGCTGGACTAATTAATAAGGGCATTTCAATCCTCCTCATAACCTTCCTCTCAGTGCCATTAAATGCCCTCACTATATTCTAACACGACTTCATATGCGAGCTATCCACTGGCAACTTGTTAAGTGTGGACAAGGATAGTACATTTAACGTTGATCCATTATCAATCAGTACCCCAAACAATGTGTACCATTTGCATCGGGTAGTAATGTGCAAAGCTTTAGTAGGCCTCATACCTCCAGGTGGTATTTCATCGTCATTGAAGAAGATGAAGTTATCGACACTTATATTACTAACCAACCGATCTAATTTGTTGACAGGGATATCATTGGCCACATATGTTTCATTTAACACTTTCATTAATGCGCTTCGATGTACTTCTGAACTCAAGAGCAAAGCTAGTACAGGTATGCGAGCTGGTTGTTTATGCAACTGTTCTACCACACTGTATTCACTGTGCTTTAAGAACTTAAAGAATTTTTGGCCTCTTCCTCCCCTACTGACTCATTGATGGGCTCGACTACCTCCTCGTTCCTTTGTTCTGTCATTTCCTGTCCGTCATAACATCTCTCACTATGTGTACAAGAATCTATACCCTGATTTTTTTAAAGCACTGACTGAAGTCTCCCTTCCCGGGATGGTTACATTGCACTCATAGTTCTACGGGACCTTCTTGCTGTCCTTGTGGGTTTTTGAATTGTGATTTTCGATGCTACTAGTACCCCAGCGTCATTATTTTTTGGTCTTGAAATGATAACCACAGGATGATTCACCTTTGAAACCTTCATTGTAGACTCGAACGCACATATACTTCCCTCCTCATTGATTTCTTCATAGAATTCCACTTCCTTGTCATCTATCATGCCTTGAACTAGGACTTTAAACTCTTTGCACTATTAGATTTCATACCCCTCTTTATGATGGAACTCATAGTAATTTCTCGTCTCTTCACATCTTTCCCCTAAATTTGGAACAATTAACCCCCTTTTGATCATCTCTTCCAGACCCTTCTCAGGGGAGTTTTTAGTTTTGCAACATCTGCCATGATTCTTCTCCCCATAGCATCACTCATCATGTTTATTCCATTAAAAGCATGATTGGGTAGCGGATTCTTTGTACTGGATGAATCGTCAAATTTGACAATACCCAAATTGATAAAACTTTCAACCATTTTCTTAAAAGCAGTGCAATTTTCTATGGAATTCCCCGTAATTCCCGCATGATAATCACACTATGCGTTTGCATTATACCATTTAGGGTACAGAGGCTGCAAGGGCTTTAAATAGAAAGGGTAAATGACGTGTACATCGAACAAACTTTGAGATAGCTCTTTATACGGTATTGGAATTGGCGTAAACTGGAGCCTCTCTTTGTTTTATCTTGTACCCGATTCCTGCTTTGATGAGCCTTGCTGATTGGCAACCCCCTTTCCTGGTTGATTTACCGTGATCGACTTCAAGTAACCTTTGTTGTATGTACTCGTGTTGTTCACCTCATTTTTTTTCCTTGAGGCTGACCTTTTGTTACTTTCTCCGGCATCTATCTCTCCACATCTTATGTCGTTCTCAATTATCTCGCCATTCATGACTATATCTGAAAAACTCTTTGTTGCACTTCCTAGCATGTGTGTGATGAATGGGGCTTTTAACGTATTGATAAAGAGCATCGTGGTTTCTTTTTCTAGGAGCGGTGGCTGAACTTAGATGGCAACCTCCCTCCATCTCTGTGCATATTACCTAAAACTCTCACTAGGCTTCTTCTCCATGTTTATTAAAGTAATTCTATCAGGAGTCATATCTGTGACATGACTATACTACTTCATGAATGCTTGTGCTAGGTCCCTCCACGAACTAATCCTGGTACAGCTCAATTGGTTGTACCACTTGGATGCTGCCCCCACCAAGCAGTCCTGGAAGCAGTGTATTAGTATCTGGTAATTGTTAATATATCCAGCAATTCTTCTGCAAAACATGGTGATGTGAGCTTCAGGGTGACTGGTCCCATTGTACTTTTCAAATTCTGGCATTTTGAACTTGTACGGAAGAACTAAATCTAGATCCAAGCTCAGATTTTTAGCGTCAATTCCCTGATGACTATCAACACTTTCCATCGCTTTGAATTTTTCCTTCAGCCATCTACACCTGTCCTCTAGTTGTTTTGGCAATTCCGCTTTAGCTTTTTCCTTTTCTGCCACCTCATCAAAATCGAGGATCACTGGGTTAGTTGGGTTATTTTCTGGATTTGAACTTGATCCAGTTTGAAAGTACATTGGCATCAAAGCATCGGCCTGAGGCTTAATTGTGACGGATGGTCTCCGCGGGTACATCTCAGCTTGGACCTGTACCTTAAGTGGAGTAAAACCTGGAGGATATATTGGCTCATCATTATCCTCACTGGGGTTGGTCATGGGGCCTTTCCCTTTATCTATTCCCCTAGTTAGTAATTAGGTCAACTGGGTCATCATGCTTTTTTGGGATTCTAGCATTTTGTCCGTCATTTCCTGTTAGATCTTAGCTATCTGCTCTTACATTTGCGCTTGTAGCTGGTCTTGCATCTCCCTTTGCATTTGTTCGAGTTTTTCTAATCTTTGGTCCATGTCTTTTGTCTTAGCTCGGATACCGTAACGATGTTTGGTTGGTAAGTTTTTTACCGGTTGCCAGATAAACTGAAATGATTTTAACTAATTAGGACATTTTGGTGGACTTTAATGCATATGACGTAATGTAATGCAAATGCATGAAGTGAATGCAAAAAGGCGTCAATTTAAATTCAATTCCATTTAGAAAACCTTACCAGGAAATAAAAAATTCTTTACATAAAACAAATTACATATATGGCTTAGCCCTAACACTCAAGGCTTTAATTTTCCTAAGCAGCGAAGCTAACTCCTACCCCCGGTCTAATTTCAGCTCGTACTTTACACTCAGTATATCAGCTTGTACTGCCAAAGTCTGTAAGTAATCTGCTACCTCTCGAATCTGAGTCACAGCCTCTCCCATAATGTGATCTCTGTTTCTGACTTGGTTCTGACAACAAAGGAGCTGTTCTTATTTATGCTCTTCATTGCTTTCAAGGAATTCGATCCGCATTTCATAGCTTTGTAATATCATTTCTAATGATTCCACTCTTCTTTTCATTTGCTCAATCTTGTCTAAAATCGCTCTTAGCTCCATTACAGAATTATGATTTCGATACCGATAAAAAGTTTTCTCAAGTTCAGCCACTCTAGCTCTTAGCTTCATTACAGATTTACGATTTCGATACCGATAAAAAGTTTTCTCAAGTTCAGCCACTCTAACTTTTAGCTCACCCTTTTCATTTCGGCTTTCTAACAAACTCTTTTCTAGGGTCTCATTTCGTATCTGGGCCTCCTGGAACTTCCTCTCCCATCTATCGGCCTTGATCTTTTCCTCTTGAATTTCCTGAAACTACTGTTCTGAAGTTTTCCCCAACCTAGCAGCTTTCATCGAACAACGCAACCTCTTATAGTCTGTTTTCAAACTATCCAAATCTCCCTTAGCCTTATTCTTCCCTTTTCTTAATTTCTCGATTTCTAGTTTCTAAACATCCATGTCAAGTCTCAAATTCATCTTCTCTTCTTCCATTTGTTCAATCTTCTTTTCTAACTCTGCATTCCTTCTTTTAAAATCCTATTTTATAATTTCTAACTCGGAGGGGATAACTTGCGGATGTTTCCGTGTCGGCTGACTATCTCCCTGACTTGGCCTAGAGATGTTATCATTAATCCTTCTACCCCACCACTCAATATATTCAGGGGTCGTTATGGGACCTACTGTCAATCTCTTTATCCGTCGAGTCTGATTCCAGGCATTGGACATCTCTCGAATCTACTTTTTATAACCATCGCCTTTATATGAAAATTCACACTGAGCTAGTCCTTGAGTTGCAGATACGAACTACCTTGACCTATACTGTCTTAGCACTAGCAACGGTGCATAGCCAACAGCTCCCCAAATCCCAAGTAAGGGGACCCAATCAAAATTACCACATCTATATAAGATCTCATCTGGAAGCATCCAATGAGCTTTCTATTCGATATCCTCTTCTCGAAGATTTTGAAGAATTTCCCTACATTTTTCTTCTGAGATATCATCCCGCCTCGGTATAGCCACCATCTGTTTTAAAGGTGAATAATTTTCAGAGAAAACCCGATAAGAAACCTTATCAACTTTTCAAAAGTGACTGTGGAACCATGCTAAAAGGAGCTACGCACATCCGATGAATCTACACTCACCTACTCTTCGGTATCCGTTCAGCGATCTGAAGGTTTCTGCCAAAATTATCGGGACTGGTGTAACCCTCTTATCAAGTCGGTCAAAAAAATTGGTGACTACTTCATCAACGTGTCCCAAGGTTTTGGGAAATATAACTAAATCGTAGACACTCAAGGAAAAGACGTCAACTTTCTTCTTCGCATCTGGGTGTGCTAGAATTAGATCCTTCAAATTTTTCTAAGGAATACATTTGCTATCCCCCTTCTGCTTAATTCGCGCTGCAACCTATTGCTCGCTCATCCCGGTGATATTTATCAATTTCTTCAAAAAGGTTGGGACATTGACAGCTCTCGAGTAAACTCTATCTGCTTGAATCTTCGAGCAACGAAGTAAAGCCATGTAATCCTCCACTGTAGGTACCAGATCACCTCCCCCAAAAGTGAAACAACTGTAAGCAGGATTCCAAAACTAGGCGAGGGCACGAAACAAGTGTTTGTTCACCTTTATGTCAAGCAGATAAGGCAGATCTCCATAGCTAGAGTAAAAAAGCTACTTGACCTCATCATTCCACTAATCCTAGATTTCATTTAATTCCTGCAGACTATTCTGGGTTACACTAATACGAGTGAAGTCCCACAACTCTGATACATATCCTTCGGCCAAACTATCATTTTTTTCCCGCTGTGTTGCCTCAGACCAAGTTTGGACAGCCGCATTATCCTCCACTTTATCAAGAAATCTATTTTCCATGATAAGCTCTCTATCTAGTAACCGAATATGAACTGAAGCCTTTTAGGATAGAATGTTATGTAGTCAAAATGCCATGCAATCAGAGCAAAACACACAAAAGTTAGTATCATGTATAAAAACAAAATTTAACACAAACAAGAAATAATAAAGTACCTATTCAGGAATCTACTAGGGTTTGGTATAGTTTTACCTAAGGCAAGTTTCTAAAGTTCACTACATGAGGTTTTAGCTTCTAGAGCAAAGGTACCCAAACCAGCAGATTCCTCGGTCCTCACCCATTATAGGCTCATATAGACCGAGTTCAGTTCAGGGGAATACATTTCCCTATGGCTGCACGGAGATGAAAATCTCACGAAGACATAGGTACGGATGTATTCCGAAAGCGGTCTACTATCCTACACGGAGGTGAAAACCTCACGAAGGACTAGTTTCTCGCTCCCACTTAGAGGGTAAAATCGTCCAAATCATGTAATGCAATGCAAATACACTAACAGACTTAAACCAAGCAAGCATGCCATGATGAAAACCAATGAATGCGAAGGAAAAATCGTAATTTAAAAAAAAATTGATTTTTCGACCATAAGACCAAAATTAATCAATTTATGGCTCGACTCTCTAACAAGTCCCCAGTGGAGTCGCCAAGCTGTCGAAACCATTTTTTAAAACAAAAATTAGTTGTCGACTTAAAAATGAAAATTGGAGTCGCCACCAATCTTTTATTGAAGTGTGATTGGATCACCTAAAAATGATTTTGGTCTACGAGTTTTAGAAAAACGGGTTCGGGAGTCAGCTACGTACAAGGAAGGATTAGCACCCTCGTAACGCCCAAAATTGGTACCAAATTAATTATTTAATGTCTTAAGGTCGAATGATTGAAAATTCGAGAAGAAATTTAAAAATATGATCCTTTTTTATTGATGCCAATTTTAAAAACAATACTTGGAGGGAAAAAAATTGAATGAATGTAGAAAAGGTTTCCTCATCTCAAGGCGACAAAGTGTCGCATCCCGTAAGTTAGGATACAGCATTTGAATCCTTGAGAATAAGCTAACCCTAAAAAAATTTATCAAAATTTCGTATTTTTGAAATCTGAAAATGTTTGGTCATCTTAGTTCAATGAGAAAACCGGAACCTCGTAAGTTAAGGCACGACTTCTCGGAGTTCCAAATATAACATGCAACTTGCTTTTAATTTTTTTTAAAACGTAAGTTTTGAAATTTTTAAAAATTTTAATTATCGAGGTTTGACGAGAAAATCAAGCCCGTAAGTTAGAGCACGACTTCTTGTCATCCCAAATACCATGTATTGCAAATCTTGTTATCTGACATTTTGAAAGAAAATTTTGAGACTTAGGAGTAGAAATTAAGGTAATATGGAAGACAAATCATAAATCTATAGTTACATTGATGAATAATAACAAATTAAAATACAAATGGGCAATTGGCACTCATAATGGCACATATCATCTCAACTAATCAAAGAAGACGCAAGGGAATAATATATAATACAATTTTAAAGTAAATAGTACAACAATTTAAGGTAAATAACATACAAAACAAGTTACAATGAATAATATACTCAATAATTCAGAAATAAATAACTTCCATAACAAATTTTTAAAACATGTGAAAATTTTGAAATAAAGAAATAATAAAAAGAAATTTAAAATAATACATAAAATAGTTAAAAGGATAATAATAAAATTCAAAACAAGAATAAAATGAACCAAAAAGTCTAAACTTTAAAAGGCTAAAGTTAAATTAATTAAGGATTTAAAAGATGAAATTTAAAAAAAGTAATAATAATAATGATAATAATATTAATAATAACAATGATAATAATAAAAATTCCGATAATGATGAAAATAAAAAAACTTTGAAATAGGGAATCTAAGTGAACAAAGGATTTAATTGAAACTAAATGATATTTAAAGGCATTGATTTAAAACATATATAAAAAAAATGGTGAGGACCTGATTGCAACACGCATAAAATAACAAGGACCGATTGAGGCAATAGCCCAGGCCTTTACACTCAACGTTGAGAAATGGGCCAAAATAAAATGATACAGAAATTATGGGGTGAAATTTAAAAAAAAAAGGAAAAAAATAGAGCTAAATTGAATTGCGCCACGAAAGCGGAAGGACCATTCGCACAAATAAACCATTTGGCTTCAAAAACACGTGGATCTTTCAAAAATCGGGTCGGGTCGGACGGGCCATTAATAAAACGACGCTGTTTCTGTGCTTACCCTTTGGCCCAAAACGGCGTCGTTTTTCGTAAGCTATATGTACCAAAAAAATTTAAAATCCCCACTTCTCCTTCATTTTTTTAAAAAAATCAAAAATTTTCTCTCAAATTCTGTCCCTCTCCCTAGGATCCGGCCATGGCTCTGGCGCCGAACCACCGTGGCAGCCGCCGGTCGCCAACGACGGTGCCGCCGTACACAGTGGCCGAAAAATTAAAAACCCATTTTTTTTTGTTTTTTCGACTCCCGAATTTCGAAAACACCGATTTCATCGGAATCGGCACCTCCTCCTCAAAAAGGTATGATTTTTATTTTTTTATTTTCGGTTTTCGTTTTAAAAGAAAAGAAAGAAAAAAAACAATAAATAATAAATAAGCCAAAAATAACCACCTTTGAGAATGCCCAATATTTGAACTGATTTCTTTCCAATCTCTTTTGATTCATTTGTGTATGTTAAAATACATAAATTCGGGGCCTTTTTATAGCCCGAAATTTCCTATTTTCTCTACTTTTACACTGTTTGTGTTATTGTTTAACTCTCCTAGTCTTTTTACAGGTACGAATGTGGCGGCACATGCGGGGAAGGCGGCACGCGCGAAGACTGCCGTTGGGGTGCGGCAGCTGAGGCTTGGCTGCTGCCTAGGGTTTTGTTTTTCTTTTGTTTTGGGCTAGGGTTAGCTTTTAAGTTGTTGGGCCCGTTTTTGGGTTTGGCAATTTGGGCCTGTTTCATTTATTTTGGTTTTAGTTTAAATTTGGTTTTATTATTTGTATATGAGCTGGGCAAATTTTGGGTTTGTACAATAATTACATGTGGAAAATAATAAGATAAATAAATAATACATTAAATTAAAAAATAACTCGTAATTATCTAAAAAAAATTAACTCAGTAGAAAAATTTCTCAGTAAATAAACGTATGAAAGATTAAAACCTTTTGAAAGAAAAGAAAAATTAAAACCTTGAATTTATTCATTAAATCTATTAGAATAGAGAATGTGGATTGAAAAAAGAACAAAGGTTGATGGCCAAAAAAGGCTCATAAATACAATTTGGGTCATTTTGACAAAACATGCAAACGTTAGTAGCTAAATTTATCATTAAGCCTTTAAACTATAATATTAGAGATGACAACGTGCGGCCAGTTTTTTCCTCCAACCCAACTTCATACATAACCAACGTAATATTAATTCATACGTTTGAACTCAACTAAAAAAATCAAAGCTGTGCGGATTGAATCTTAACTCGATTGGCATCGGTATTGTTGATAGTGTAGGAGAACATAGGTTCGAGTGCGCTGAAGCGCATTATCCTCTTATTTAAGGGTTGGGAGGGGCTATGGGTAATTCTAGGTATTGTATCAAAAAGAGTAGATATGATAAAAACCTACAATGAACTTAATGTTCAAAAAAAAATCAAAGCTACATTCAACTCCGAACCAATTTGATATGTCACAAATTTCAATTCTTTTATATTTTTATCAAAATAGGATACGAATTTTTATTTTTTAAAATACTAATAATTTTTTTCAGTAGAATTCTATTAGAGCAATTATTAATATCAATTTTATTCTCACATGTATTTAAACTAATATTATATATAAAGGTATTTTGGTGTAACACGCCAATCTAACCTAGAAGTTAGAACCAGAGGGTTACATCAACTTGTTGAAAAACTGATTCCAAAAAGTATTTTGAAACATTCAAAATATTGCTCGATTTGCAGTGGAAAAACCTTTTCCGAAGTCTTGATTTGAAAACCGAATTCATTTTGTCGACTTAAGTGATTTTGCGGTTCCAAGCTTGAAAACGTTATTTACCATTGAATTAACAAACCCAAAATGAGATTCAAAAACGGAATACCAGATTACAGACCCAAAAGCTCAAAACAACAATTACGAAAACCACATAATTACATTAAGTGTGAAAATGATCCGAGCTCCCACACGCCGTCCGGTACTAAGTCAGAGTGTTACCAGAACAGATAAAGACAAAACAAAAGGGGTGAGCTACAAGGCTCAATGTATAACTAATTCAAATAGAGATCATACAAAGTACGGTATACAAATCAAAGTAAAGCAGAGAACTTCATAATGTCTGGGTCTGGGTCTGGGTCTTTGGCACTTAGAAGATCAGAATGCTTCTTTTTTACTTAAGTTAGGGTTTAATCTTGTCTCAAAAAATTTGGCTTTTTGGGTCAACGTTTTACGCACAAAATATGGGATGAGAGAAACAATTCCCAAAAGTATCATGCGAAGGAATAGTTTAGCTATTTGAAAAGGGATTGCAAAATTATGGCCCTTATTAAAAGAAAATTTGTGTTGGTCAGTCAGGACCGGAACCACGGTTAACTGCTGGGTGGATCCATGGGTGCCAAAATTAGGGCCATTTAAAACATATGTATTCCCCCTAGGTAGGCCACTTATGGACTGTTTCCTTAAAGAAATGGTAACAATAGATGGAGCATGGAACTTGGAAGCTTTTAAGGAAAGGTTGTCGGAATATATTGTCAAAAGAATCGCAAGCATTCCTCCCCCACACCCACTAGCAGGTCCTGACGGTATTTTCTGGGCACACACAACAAATGGATGATTTTCGGTTAAAAGCGCGTATCAAATAATGATGAAAGACACGTGGAACACACAAGATGATAGGCGAAGAGCTGTTTGGAAATGTCAAAGACCGCATCGCGTTTGATATTTTTTGTGGCTAACTTACAAGCATAGACTGCTTACTAACCTAGAACATGTACGGAGGGGCATTGGACAAAATACGTCATGCCCAGTTTACCACTATGAAACAGAAGATATTTTGCATGTCTTTAGGGACTGTCCAGTTGCTAAAGAAAATTTGGCATTACTTTGTACAAGGGAACTACCGAGCACAATTCTTCTTAGGAACCAGCTCCGAATGGATTAACACAAATTTAAAGAATTTGGGATGAAGACTAATGAATGGGGTTCCATGGTCAACCCTTTTTGGATTGCTAGCATGACGGATTTGGAAGAATAAAAACCTTTGCCTTTTAAGGTCTTTCTTGAAACTTTTTAGGAACTATTAAGATTTTATTAGGTTGGGCAACTCAGTATAGTTTAGTACAAAGCTGGGGTCAAACCAGCAAGAGCAATTTAGAAGATAAATCTAGGTTAGGAAATTTTAGGAATAATAGGATTAATGTACGAGACTTTTAAGTAATTAGTTTAATTAGGATTTTTTTTAAAAAAAAAATAGCCTATTTTTTCAAATAAGTCTTTTCTCAGCATATTTTTAAAAATTAGGAAGCGATAAGTATCTAACTAGGAAAACGAAAATTCATTCTGAAATTTGCAGGTACTGATTCCCATCTATCAACCTCTCTATTCCAATAGTTGTTGAGTCTATTGCGACCCCCTGACATGCTTATGTTGCCCAAATGTTTTACATTTTTAATCAGTGGTTGAAGTCTCCACTCTCCAGTTAGCTCTTTCTTTTTCCTTCTTTAAAATATCTTGTATTTGTCATTTGGAACCGTCACTATGAGACCATTATTTGCATGGATCAACGTCTCCCTTAGCAGAAATAGTTTTGTCTGTTGGGAACCATTAAAACACATAGTACTACTGAAGTATCATCCGCTCTTGCTAGCACGAAAGCAATACCAGTAACAACATTCCCTTTCTTCATGCAGAAGAACCCATAACAACTTCCTGCCCCGTTTCTTTCCCCCATATTAATCCAACTTAAACGATCTTATCCTGGAAGTAAAAGACAAATCTTTTTGCTCCACGTTAGATTCAAACGCAAACAGACAATTCTTAGCTTTACTCAACACTTGCATTGGCTTTGGTTTGTTACTCTTAAAGCAACAGCCATTCTGGTGAAACCAGATGCTCCATAGAATGCTCACCATCTCTAGGACATCTTTCGAGCTCCACGTGACATTATCCCTAATTATCGACTTCCCTTTGCGAACAACCATTTTGGAGAATGAAATCTCCTTCAAACCAATATTCGACCCTAACCAAACAGCTCTAGCTAAAGGGCAAGAGAGAAACAAATGATTAGCATTCTCAGTTTGATTTTTACAAAAATCGCAAATGGTATCAATCCTTTTTCCTAATTCCTCTTTAGTAAGCAAGCAGCTTATACAAATTTTCCAAAGAAATGAAATCACTTTATACGTAAGCCTCTATTGACACCCTGAACTAACTGAATATTCCCCTTCAGTAGTGAATTTCCAAATGAATAGGGCCATTGCAAAATCATTATTGACAACATTGTCAGTAGTGAGTCATGCCAAAGTCGTGTGATAAGATTCATTAACTCTCTCAACCCAACCAAATCAGATTCTTCTCTTCTTGTCTAAGCATTTCTTAGAAGGAGTGAATCATCCAATATAAGAATCTGGTCACCACCACTCCATATCTACCAATCAAGCCCTTGATTACACAAATACCTACCGAACAAAAGGCTTTTCCAAATCCAAGAATCCGCAGGTTCAAAATGACTCCTTTTGCAATATTTCTTTAAGATTGTATTTTGTACCAGCCAGCTAGACTCTTTGAAAATTCGCCAAGCTTGACTCGCAAGCAGAGCCTGATTCATCATCTTCATTTTCCTAATTTTTCATATGCAGTTTCCTAGAGTCATGACAAGTATTCCAAAAGAAATCTCTAGTTATTTTGTCAATCTATCGAGGGCTTTGGAGCATGATAAATGATAAATCGGCATATTGTTACCCACCAGCAGACAACAGATTTTTCTTCCATCCTTGAAGTTTGTTCTGTATCGGAAGAATTCAGTCTTATGCCAGATAAAACATTCTCATGAATCTAGTATGACAATTTCTGCTCACCACCAATTCTGATTTATCCATGTTAATAATCTCGCCAGAAAATGGATAGAACTGATCCGAGATTCTTTTAACATGTTGGCATTCTTCTAAATTCGCTTGGAAGAAGATAAAACTATCCTCAGCAAAAAATAAATGCGATATAGGAACTCTATCTCTGCTAATCTTAATGACATGAACCTGTTCTCCTTCCTCTGCCCTTTCCAACACGCACGAGTACATTATGACATAGAAGGATCTCCTTGTCTAATGCCTCTCCTGGCCACAATAATCCCCATTAACTAGACAAAACTAAGACTCGTAAGAATCAAACTTACCCACTTATCCCAACAAGCTTGTAGCTTTGTATACCCTTTAATGAACCCCAACTGAGCATGTCATAAGCTTTATTCATGTGTCATAATCGGTGTTAATGTATTGACAATGATCTTTGTAATGACTCTATCATTGATGGGTCTAAAATCCTTTGCTGTTTCACCATGAAGCTTTTTGGGAATCAGTAGTATGAACGTTCTGTTGAATTCTTGTCTCAAAGAAGTAAAAAAATAGCCTCCTCAACTGATGGACCAATGACGTTTTAACTCACACAATAACACTAAACAAAATTTAAAAACCAAGAGTCTCAGACATTAAAATTAATGATTTACATAATCAAACCTTATTCCAAACAAAAAGGAACAGAGACATCAATCAAAAAGTGAAAATAACAAACGAAACCACAGATTTCAAAAACACGTTTTTCACAATTAACCAGAGATTTCAACGGATTTGATCTCAGGTTTCTTCATCTCAACTTTAGGAACAGTGATAGTAAGAACCCCATTTTCCATGGAAGCCTTCACGTCGCCCATTCTCACATTCTCCGGCAACCTGAACCTCCGCGAGAACTTCCCGCTGCTCCGCTCCACTCGATGCCACGTGTCGTTCCTGTCTTCCTTCTCCACGTGCTTCTCTCCGCTGATTTGGAGAACCCTATCGTCTTCGATCTCCACCTTCACCTCCTCTTTCTGCATCCCCGGGAGGTCCGCCTTGAACACGTGTGCCTCCGGTGTCTCCTTCCAGTCCACGCGCGTGTTGACGAAAGCGGAGCTTTCTCGGGAAAGTGAAGGAAACGATGTGACTGTTGGGAAATCGAACTCCTTAAAGGGATCCCACAAGTCCAACGAAAACGGGTCGAAAACGCTGCTGCGCCTGTTGTTGCCAAAGATGGTAGGAATCATTGCCATTTTAAAGCGAAAGCAAGTGATCGTATACTGAGAAAATTGCTGAATTTCGTTATGTCAAGGAAGGATAAACAATGATTAGGTTATATATATATATATATATATATATATATAAGGAGGAAAGAACTTGTCTAGTAATTTCTAGAAATTTGCATCGCAAAGTTTAGACTGCGATGAAAATGCTAGAAAATTCCAGATTCCTTTATGGGTTTTGCGGATAGAGTTGGCCCAAATTTAAACCGGCCATTTTGGGTTAAAGTAGTCTCTCCTGTAGACCTATTTCCGGGCTTAGAGTAGGTAGCTTGAAACATTGAATAGGACTGACAATTGGATAGGTCGATAATTTTTATTATTTTTTAATTTCTGCTTAATTATTGCTGAGCTGAGAATTGATAATTTAATCATCAATTGAATTGATCATCTATTAAATTTTAGCTTGGTTGGTATTGTTGTTGTAACACCTTAAAAAATATGAGTTCGAATAAATTTAAGTAATATTATTCACTTTTAAAGATTGAGCGAGATATGGTTGGTTTGAGAATTGTATCATTAAAAAATGTAACATTATTTAAATCATTATTTTACATTTACTTAAAATGTATTAAAAGTAAATAATTGTATAAAAATTTATTTATTGAAGAAATTATTCATTAATTGATTTATAAATAAATTTTCATTAACTTTAGGTTCAACCTTGGATGTCACTACTTTAGGTTAATGTATTTAAGAGGTGTTTATATTATAGAGAATGAATTAAATTATTTTTTATTATTAAATGAATCAATTTAGTTCTTATACTATTAAAAGAATCAAATAAGTTTAAACGTAATGAGATTAACATTTATCATATAAAAATGTCTTGAAATTTATTTTTTCAATTGCAGTTCAATTCTTAAGAAAAGATTTTATTTACGAATCATAAAACTTAAATAAATATTAACTTCATTCAACGATAATTGAAACTTTTTAATAGTAAATATTAACTCTATTCCAATTTGACATTATTTAATTCCTTTTAATATTATAAGAAATAAATTGATCCATTTAATATAGAAGGACTAATTTGATTAGGTCCTTCTAATAGAGGGACCACTGGAGTACATTTACCAATGAAGATATAGACATAGATGTGACTGACTGGACTGACAGTACATTGGACATGACCCAAGTAGAATAGATCCTGAATCTGTTTGTGGATTTATTCACTTGTGACGTTCATAGTGTGGTATAGTTAAATATTGAGTAGATGACGGGCTATATATGAGTAACTCGTACACTTTGATGTAAGTAAAACCCTGAGTTTAAATAAAGAAGGAATTGAAAGCTGGTGCGTTGGGTGTACGACTTCTACAGCATGTAGAGTCATTCACAACAGAGTAATTCATAACTTGAGACATGGGTAAATAATATCCTCTCATTGGCATTACATGGTTGATGAAAAGTAAATGTGGTCACGGGTCATTCGTCTTTATGAGGAATGACTTGATTATTATTTGATAAAAATTAACTTTTCATGAAGGAAGATGTAATGGTTACCATAAGATAAAATACGATCATATTGGGAGAGTGGATATTATCCGAAAGAAATTAAGGATATCCTATGAGGGCAACACATTTATGACAAGGTCATTGGACGAGCGCTAATAATTGCTTTCGTAATGGTATGTTGCTAGGGAGAGCTCAATCATGATACTATAGTGAAATGACTTCGTGACTAAATAAGTTTATAATTAATAGGCAAAAATTCTGAACTTAATTATAAATCATTTGAGCCCTAATTACATATTTCCAATCAATCCCTCCGCTGGCTCATTGAAACCAAAAATAAATTTCATGTTTGAATCGAAATGAATAGAATGAATAGAAATAGAGAAATGGAAAACATTCAGAAATGATTATGGTTTTCTCCGAAATGGAGAAATTGAATAATTTAGAAATGAATTTGATTTTCTCAATATGGAAATGAAAATGAAAATGAGAAATGAGAAATGATTCATTTGCAAATGTCCATGGATTACTCAGAAATGATCGGAAGAATGAGTTTATATTTTTGAGCAGTTTTATAGTTCGAAAATGTAAATAAACCATTAGGTCACAGTGAAAAAGTTGAGTTGTGAAATATTAAATATATTTTCTTGGAAATTTTATCAAGGGTAAAATTGTTATAATTTTATTGTGGGTAAAATTGAGATGAGAAAATTATTTAATTGGAAAATTAATGTTTATTTTGGAAAATAGAAAAATATGTATTGGGTTGTATTAAATTATAAATTATTGGGTTAAAAGTTCAGAAAACACATATAATTGGGCCCAATACAATAAGAGGTTCGAATTCTCATTATAATACATATGAGGGGAAACATACTAGAGGTGCTCATGGGCCGGGCGGCCCGACCCGGCCCGCCCGAAATATGGGAGGGTTTGGGTAAAAATATAGGCCCGAAATATGGGCTTGGGCAAAAAAACAAGGCCCGTTTAGAAAACGGGCCGGGCCTCGGGCACCACTTTTTTGGCCCGGGTCCGGCCCGGCCCGATTTAATAAATATATTTATTTTTTTAAAATTTTAAAATATTTTTTACATACTTTTTTAATTTTTTTTAAATTTTAAAATATTTTTAAAATACTTTTTTAATTTTTTAATTTTAAAATATTTTTTTAATTTTTTTTAATTTTAAAATATTTTTAAAATATTTTTAAAATATTTTTAAAATATATTTTTTAATTTTTTAAAATTTTTAAAATAAAAATGGGCCGGGCCGGGTCGGGCTCGGGCTTATGATTTTTTTCCCGGGCCGGGCCTGGGCAAAATCTTAGGCCCATATTTCAGGCCGGGCCGAAATTTTTTTATGGGCCCGGCCCGGCCCGGCCCATGAGCACCTCTAAAACATACTCTATTAGCCCTTCTCCCTCTCCTAGTAGGACTATGATTTTTTTTTACTATTTAAAAATAAACCTCTACAATTCAACAAGGGTTCTACCTTCTCTCTATAAATAAATGGCACAGGTAGAACTATTTACACACAACTTTGAGAGATTGTTACTATGTCGAAAAATAGAGAGAACTATTTACACACAACTTTGAGAGATTGTTACTATGTCGAAAAATAGAGAGAATTTATTCTCAACTTCTAAATGTATTTTTCTAGAATAACAATTCTATCGGTTTCTATTAAAGAAGAGAGAATTTTCGTTTTTACCCAAAAAGTAAAGAAAACTTTTTTCTAGTTTTGTGTTTTGATTCAATTGGTTCGAGCCTAAAATTGAAGCAGTTCGTGGTGTGAGAATAGTGGAGAAGATCGTTTGGTTGAAATTCGAAAAACGTCAAGGATCCACTTATTCGGAAAAAAATACAATTCCAGTCTAAGATTTATTGCTATAAATATCACAAACTGGGTTGGTTTTCAAATTTTTAATTTCTCCCTGTACAAGAAAACCATTTTCAAATTGAATTTTTTTCAAAATATTTATTTTTTATTACCCCCAAAAAAATTATTTAATAAATTAATTTAATTAATTAAATTAATTAAATTAACTAAATTAATTTATCAACTAAATAATTTTTCCAACCCAATTTTGATTCCGTTAAAGTTATAGCAACTTTCTTGTAATAGAATCTATGAGAAAATATATTTAATTTCATTATTCAATAAATTCATAACAACTTAATTAATTCAATTCTATCTTCGAATTTCAATTATTTAATTATAATTAATTAAATAATAATTTGAAGAATCTCAAATTAATTCCTAAGTCATTTATTGTACTTAGCGAGAAAACACATTCATTGCACATAGTGATACATGTGATCTATTTCTAAAGGTGTGCATGGGCCGGGCCGGGCTAAACCAAAAAGTTAGGCCCATTTGCTAGGCCCGAACCTGACCCGAAAGAGCCTAAAATTTTGCCCAATCCCGACCCGAATAAAAATGTTAAAATACGGGCCCAACCCGACCCGCCTATATTAATTTTTATATTATTTTTATATAATTTTAAAATATATATAATACATCAAAAATACTAAAAATATCAAAATAAATATTTCCTAAGAAATTGAAAAGAAATTTTAAAAAATATGTATACTTAAATAACACTAAGATAGATGCAACTTAACAAGCAAATGCCTCTAAAATAATAACAAAATTAACTGATGTCTTTAAAATAATAACAAAATTAACAATAAAATAAGTTTTATATAATATCCAAACAATAACAACAAAATTATAGCAACATAATAGTAAAATGGTACTAAAATAGGGAGAAAACAATAAGAAAATAATATTAAAAAACAAAAAATAGATTTTTTTTGTCATTTAGTGAATTCGGGTCGGCTCGGTCTCAGGCAAAAAATACCTTACCCGAGGCCCAGCCCGTTTTTCGGGATTTATTTTTTTATCCAAGCATATTTTTCGAGACTATATTTTTGCCCAAACCCTCCTACATTTCGGGCCAGCCTTCGGGCCAGGCCAGGTGGCTCAGCCCATGAACAGGTCTATCTATTTCTCTTACTTTATCATTTTCATTCATTGGTTTACATGCAATTTGTTTCTAGTTATCTTAAGCTAGCGGAGGGATTGATGGGATTGAGTGAACATATATAATTAGGGCTCAAATAATTTATAATTAAGTTTCAACTTTTCGCCTATTAATTATAATATTATTTGGTCATGAAGCCATTGCACTAAAGTATCTTCACTGAGCTCTCCCTTATTATATATCATTACAAAAGCTACTTAATAAGTGCTCATCCAATGATCTTATCATAAGTGTATTACTCTCATAAGATATTCTTAATCTCTTTGGGATAAATTTGTTCTCCCAATGTAATCTTATTTTATCTCATCGTAATCATTATACCTTCCTTCATGAAAAGTTAATTATCATCAAGTAGTAATTAAATCATTTATCACAAAGACAAATGACTGATGCTCAAGTTTGACTTTTCATCTATCATGTAATGCCGAGGAGAGGATATTATTTATCCTTTAGTTGGGTTATGAATTCTACTATTGTGGAATGGTGCTACATACTACAGAAGTCGTATACCCAAAGTACTGACTTTCGATTCCTTTTTTATTTGAACTCAGGCTTTCATTTACAAAAAAATATACGATGCATGCATACATAGTCCATCATCAACTCAAGATTAAGGTATTCTACACTATGAGTGTTACAAATGAATAAATCCATAAATGGATATAGGATATATATTACTTGGCTCATGTTTGATGTACTATCAATCCAGTCAGCCACATCTATATCTTTATCTTCTAGAAATTAACCACTTCGATACCCAAGACAATGTATCTTCCTAGTTGGACTTGATAGATAACATATTAGTCTTTGAATCGGTTTGCTCATTTTTTATTAGACTAAGGACATGTCTAGATTATTTACTAATATAAGTTGTCTTTCAATGTTACGATCCGACCACGTAATACCACTTAGTATTAGTTAAACATTAGATAATCATAGAGACAATATTTACTTTCATTTTGATTTGCGTGCAAAACCCGTTGAGGAAAATGTATAAAGGATATTAATGTAACTAATAGATATTTTATTAAAACAATTTATTCAAAAAATACGAGTACTTGTATAAACAGAAATACTACACTAAAAGCACTAGATCTCAACACTATCAAGTCTAATTAGGGAGATATCTTGTCTTCGGTATCGGAGCAAATGACTCCCAGAAAATAAAGACATAAATGTAATTGTTTAGACTAGAAATACATTGGACATGACCTAAGTAAAATAAATCCTAGATCCATTTATGGATTTATTTACTTGTGACGTTTGTAGTACCCAAATTTTGCCCAGCCCAAGCCCAAATATTAAAAAAATATATAAATAAATAAAATGTTCAGTTTTTTACAACTAAATACCCAAAATAAAAACAAGCCTAGATAAACCCAAGTACATCAGACCCAAATCCCTAGCTCGTTTACAGAAACCTAGCCTAGTTACATTGAAGCCCAAAATAAAAAAATCACAAACAGAAAACCCTAGGAGATCCTAGCGCCGTAGCAACCAGGACCCAGCTTCTGCCTTCGTACGCACCGAGCCACGTCACGAGCCTCCACACGCGCGCCTCCACGCCACGCTCCTCCGTACGGCTGTACCTGCAGCAGACACAAACAAACGACGCACAAAGCAACAATAAAACAAAGGCAGACAAACAACGCAGCACGAAAAAAACAAAAAGAAAAGAAAATAGCGAAAAATGGGATTTTTTTTTTGTTTTTTCAATATATAGCACGATTGTAATAGAACAAAGGGAGATATACTGTATCAGAAATGAAAATCAATAGAAGAAGAGGTTTTCTTTTTTCGATTTTTCACTATTTTTCTCTCTTTTTGTTTTCTTTGTTACGAACACACACACACACATTTGAATACAAAATCAGAAATATTCAGAGGAATCGAGAAAAAAAAGGGATTTGGAAGGTGATTTTCAAGCTTTTTTCTTGTTTTCATCATTCTCCGATTTCCTTTTTTCTTTTATCTGTTGTTCGAAAAGAGAAAGAAGAGTTTGAGGTTTTACCTGTGTTGCGAAGCCGTACCCTCATCCTCTTCGTCGTGATCGGAAAAAGGGTGGGGGAATCGGAGGTCTTTTGCGCGGCTGGGGTTGAAGCGGCGCTGAGAGAGGAGAAGCCTTTTTTTTTCCTTTCTTTTTCGTTATTTTTTACGGTAGCTGAATAACCCTATAGGGTTTCTTTATTTCTCTATTTTAAGGGGTTTAAACGGTGCCGTTTGGGGCCTGAACAGTGGTTCCCAAAACGGCATCGTATTGCCAGGTGGCCCGCTCTCGACCCGATGACCCGACCCAGGTGCAGCTTGACCCGCGCATTCTGGCGTAGGGAGGGATATTTGCGGGGCCAGCCCCTTCCCTTTTTCAGTGTTTTCAAATCAAGCATTTTCTTTCTTTCCGATTTGGTCTGATATTTTGTTTTTTTGTTTCATTCTGGTCCAGCGCGCAACGCGGCGTTTTGGAGGGTAGGGAATATTCCCCTTTCGGTCCCCCATGTCATTAGCGCTTTGCGATTTGGGCCCATTTCTTTTATTAGTTTTAAATTTTACCCTACTTTATTGTTTTATTATCAATTTCGTCCTCTGTTTATTATATTTGCTGAAAATCATTTAATTTGTTATTCTTACTATTGTTATTATTATTTACATTATCTCAGCATATATAGTTGCTTATTTTCACATATATACGCACATACATTATTTTATTTTTCTATTCTAATATATTAGCATATATTTGGTGTAAATTGTTATTTATACATTTCATTAACATTTTTAAATGTTTATCCATATACTTTTGCGATTAAAAATTAGTAATGTCCTTATAATACTATTTTATACACATATGTATATATAATATATATCAAATGTGTTTATTTTGCATATGAATGTGTATTATTAATTTTATTATTGTATTTCCCACCTATACTTAAAACATACATAATGTATTAAAAAAACTCCTTGGTGTATCTCACTTTTTATTTTTATATATTATATGTCATTACCCTTTTTATAAATATTTTTTAAATTAACAAATATATGTTTTTTAAATTATGATATTTTATTTATTTATTCGGTATTATTATTCCATTTGACAACTCTTTTTAACTATAATTGTGATTTATCTCAAATTCTTATATATAATATTTATTTTCAATTTATTTGAATTATAATTTCTTTTATACGTACATCTTAAATCATTTTAAATTCATACACTTTTCATGGCGCTTTATTCATCGAAAGAATTGCATTTCATTTAAATATCAAAACCAATTTACTCAAAAATCTTCAAATACTCGAAGTTTAGAATCCTCGAGAGAATTGAGCCCTAACGTATTGGGTTCCAATTTCCTCGTCGAATCTAAATAATCGAAAATTTTCAAATATACAAATTTCAAATAAAAACTCATTTTCGGGAATTCGACACCTTGTATCCTAGCGCATTGGATATGACATGTTATTTTCTCGAGACGAGGATTTTAATAATAAAGGCAATATTTGATATTTAGGAATTTAGTGAAATCGAACCCTAACTTACTGGGTTTTGATCTTCTCTTTTGGCCCAAACAATCAGATATCCTTCTCAAAATGCATAGTTTTTTTTAAGTCAAATTTAACTCCAAAATAAAAGGATTGTATTTTAAAACCTTTTCAAAATCTCGACATTAAGACATTAGACAATCAATTCGGTACCAATTTTGGGCGTCACGAGGGTGCTAACCCTTCCTCGTGCGTAACCGACTCCCGAACCTGTTTTCTCAAAAATTCGCAGACCTAAAATTATTTTCAAGGTGATCCGGTCACACCTTAATAAAAGATCGGTGGCGGCTCCCATTTCCATTTTCAAAATCGATACCCATTTTTCAAATCTCAAAAAAATGGTTTCGACAACGTTTATAGCGTGACTGACTTCAATCTTGAGTAAGTGACAAACTATGTGTACGTAACTTTTATAATTTGATGTATTGAAAGCTTGAGCTCAATTTGTAATAGACTCGAAAGTTGATACATTGGGTACATGACTTCTGCATAACATAGCTTTACTTGCAATTGTGGAACTCATAGTTTGACAAAAGGGTAAATTGTATCCTCTCATTGGAATTACATGATAGATAGAAAAGTAATGTGACCACTGGTCATTTGTCTAGGAAGAATGATTTAATTATTTTGTGTTAGTGATTTACTTTTTCTTGAAGGAAGATGTAATGTTACCATGAGAAAAAATAGGATTATTCTGGGTGAATAACCCAAAGAGATCAAGAATGTCCTATGAGAGTAACATACATATCGCAAGGTTATTGGACAAGCACTTGATGAATAGTTTTCATAATGATTTAAGGAAAATCTCAGTCATTGTACTTTAGTGAAATGACTTCATGATTAAATAAACATTGTAATTGATAGACAAATAGTCAAAACTTAATTAAAAATTATTTGAGTACTGATTATATATATGTTCAATTGGTCCCTCTACTAGTTCAGTACAACCTTGACGGTTTGCGTTTGAATGAATGAGATGAATAAAATGAAATTGATGAATTAGAGAAATAGATCGTGTTTATCATTATTTGTAGTGAATGCATTTTCTCGCAATAAGCTAGAGATGACTTATAGATTAAATTAATTTTTCAAAGTATTATTTAATTGATTGTAATTAAATAATTGAAGTTCAAAGTTGAAATTAAATTAATTAGTCATCGCAGTTTTGTTGAACAAGATAATTAAATTTACTTGCTTATAGATTCTAGTACGATAAAGTCGTGATGAATTTAACACAATTATAATTGAGTTGAGAAATTTAATTAGAAAAATTAATTAAATTTATTTTAATTAATTAAATAATATTTTAGAAAATAGAAAATTGGTTATTGAGTTGGGTAAATTATATGAGTTGATTAAAAGTTCGGATAAGACAAACCTAATAGCCTATCTCACACAGGATGGGCGGCAACCCTAGCTCCTAGAGAAAGGGTGTAATTGCTTATACATATTCCTAGTAGGGAACCATGTGTATTTTCTATTAAAATATTATTATTTTGCTTCTTCTTATTTAACTAAGATTCTTGTGTTTTTCTCTATAAATAGAGATCATAGGCTAGGTAAAAAAACATACATGATACTAAGCGTCAATACTTTGCTAAAATTTAGTGGGATTTATTTTCCAAGTAAAATTTAAATTTGACAGAGTTTCCTTTGGTTTTTAGCCTATAGAGAGTTGTTGAAATTCACCACTAGAACAACAATAAAGTTTTTATTGTGTTCATCGATTCGTGAGTTGGAGCCTACACTCTAAGCAAGCCGATAAACAACTTAGACCGCCTATTCCAAATACATGTACGAATTTGAAAAAAAAATGTTTATTACTATAAATAATATATTCGCTTAATTTTAGGAAAAAAAATAATTTTCTACTATGCAACGAAGTCAATTTCTAAATCGAGTTTTTCTAACAATTGAGAATATAAGGTTATAAGCTCAAGGTAACCCTTGAAATCCATCCGAAAGAGTGTTATTCTAGAATCTTACATTAGCTATTGGAAGGTTAAATTACTTGAACCAAATGCCTCTGAAAGTGATGACACTTGTTCTTTTTACTGTTATTTGATCACACAATTATAGTTATGTAGAAATCTAGTTAATCGTGTGTTCAGCCAATAATAAATTTATATGTTGGTAGAATGTTTAAGTTTTTTTTTAAATCACATTATCACTTTCACAACAATGACTAATGATCTTGTCAATTTAAATCTATTAGTTCCAATGTCACATATACTGCATGTGATTTTAAGTGTTTATTTTTAATTTGTTAAATAATATATATTTACAATTTTGAAAATATATTGACTAATTAAATGATTATTTGGTCTAATTTATAATAAAAGTCTATTAATTTTTATAAATAGTTGAGAGAATAAGATATTTTAAAAGTAATTAAAAATGGAAAACAATCAATAGTAAAATATTAAGTAATTAGAAAAAATAATATTAAAATAATATATAATAATATTAAAATTAATATACAAATATGGAATTAAAATAAAAAACTATAATATTAAATTGAAATAGTAAAAAAAGTAGTCATAATATTATTTCACCTCATAATAAATTAAATAATCTGCATGGCTTGGAACTGTGGGCAATCCTCGAGCAGTTTTGGCCCTTCGGGACCTTGTATTTTCAAATAAACCCAATGTTTTATTTCTTTCTAAGACACTGGTAAATCATAATAAATTGGAAAAGCTTCGCATCACCCTTCGGTTCGACTCGTCTTTATGAGTTGATCAGCAGGGTTGCAGTGGAGGGCTTGTTCTTTTTTGGAAAAATGTTTTAAATATTTCTGTTATTAGTTGTTTGAGGAATTTTATTGATGTACTTGTTGACGATGTAGCTTAGGGAAGTTGGCAGCTCAGCAGCTTCTATGGTTTCCTTGAATCTTATAGGAAAGCTGCTAGTTGGGATTTGCTTCAGTCCCTTGCTTCTACTTCGAGTTTACCTTGGGTCTGTATAGGTGATTTCAATAATATGCTTTCTATGACTGATAAGTATGGTGGTTGTAACTATTCGATTGCGTGGTTTGATGGGTTTCGGGATACCATTATGAACTGTGGGCTTGTTGAGATATACCTTTAACAAGATATCATTTCACGTGGGAAAGTGGTTGGGGTTCAGATTCTTTTGTACGGGAACAGCTTGATCGAGCTTTCTGTACTCATTCTTGGTCGGTCATATTTCAGTTCCACAGGTTATATAATTTAGTTAGTTCTTATTCTGACCATTCCCCAATTAAGTTTTCACTTCTCAGGTGGCTCCAGAGCGGATAGGGCATCACTGCCGTTTTGAGAACAAGTGGTTTATGCAGGTTGTTGTGTCACGGGTCAAACTGCAAAGCCCATGACCATGGCACAAGATGCACCCCATGGAGGCCTATCGATTAGATGGGGAAGCCTGCCAGATTGAAGCCTGGTTGGCCCGATAATGAAGATATGGCAACTTAGGCTAATTTGGTAACTAATATTAGAAGATTGAGGGAATCATATCTTGTAAAGATTAGATTTGATTTGATATGGCATATCTTGTAAATCCCTAAAATCAAGGGATATGATTAATCTCGTCCGTCGATGTAAATGTATCTTGACCGTCAGTTTTGGGGGAGGTCAACTATAAATAAAGAGTCTTCCCCTCATTTGTACTCATCCATTGTAAGTTGAATTTTTAATAGTAATAGAATTCTTTGAGCATTTACTCAAACACTTTGTGTGCATTCTTTCTTTGGCTTTTTGATTGTTCATTTGTAGCTTCTTTTGGCACAATCACTTCCGCTACACAAATTGGTGCCTTGGAGGAGTTCTAAAAGAATCCTCACTTTTCACTTTTGAGCGTAAGGCTGACTTAGGCGAGTTTGGAGCGAACGGATCGCCTAAGGCCACACGGATTGCGAGATGAAAGGTCTAGCCTCATGACAATTGCGGTTGGTTGGAATGGATGAGTTTGGGTGATGTCATGCATAAGATATTAGCTTGTGGTACTAGCTTGTGTTCTTGGCAGTCGAATGATCCTAATGGGTCTAAGGGCCGGTTAAAAGAGCTTACGAGTCAAATGGATGCGATTCGTTGATCAAATGTACCCTTAATGAACCTTCAAGAGGTCCGCTCTGAGATTAACACCTTATTAATCAAGAAACGATACGTTGGAAGCAACGTTCAAAAATCTTTTGGCTTCGACATAGTGAAGCTAATTCAAAGTATTTCTATGCACAAGCTTCCAAGCGGTGGCGTATGAACACTATTCATATGTTACTAAACCCGAATGGTAATCAGTGCTCTAACAGTGATGATATGTCTTCTATTATTCTTGATTACTTTGAAACCCTTTTTTCTGTACTTCTTGTTGGTTATACGGCTTGTTTTAAAGGTATAAGTTCTATAGTTGATGTTGCTGATAATGTTTTCCTGTTAGCTCCCTTTCCGCTGATGAATTTCAACAAGCTATTTTTAGCATGCACCTTAACAAGGTTTCGGGTCTGGATGGAATGAATTGCGCTTTTTTCCAACATTGTTGGTCTATTGTTGGGAATGATATATACTCATTGTTGTCGGTGGTAGGGTGTTCACAGTTCAGTAAAATTGAATTAATTAATCGAATTGATAAAATTCGGTTAATTAGTCGGTGATTGAATTTATTTCGTTGGTTAATGATTTTTAAAAAAATTTAGTTATCGATTAATTCGGTTCGAAACCAAATAATTAACGAATTAACCAATTAACCGAAATATTTGTTGTTTTCAAGACTTATATATTGTTTGGTTGTTAACTCTTGAGACTTATGTAGTGCTTCTAATGTCTTATTTGTTGTTTTCAATCTATTTAAAGTTTTTTGAACTATTAAATAAAAGAAATGAACATTAGCAATGTATTTTTATATGTTTTATATTTATTTTAATCAAAAGGCAAAAACATATAAATTTTGGTTCGATTAACTGTTTAAGATTTTTTTACATTTTGGGTAATTCGGTTCGAGTATTAATCGAACTGACTTTTTGACACCCCTTGTAAGTGGATAGAGCAAGGAGCCTTTCCAGATCTCGTTAACGATAATTTGATCCTACTTATCCTGAAGAAGGATAATCCAACACAAATTCAAGAATTCCACCTTATTGCAATATGTAACGTGATTTACAAAATTGGTTAAAGTGCTTGCTTGAAAAGTTAGTATTTAAAATTGAATATGTAAAATATGAGATATTAAGTGATGTGGTTACGAGGAGGAGTAAATACGCACTATATTTTTTTTTCCCTTAATCAAGGTTTTGTCTCACTAGGGTTTTTTTTTGGTAAAGTAAATGTCTATCAATATATATTTGATGTACTTTAGGACTCTAAGAATCATTAGAAGCTATATTTCATACGCCTATAAATAGACTTTTTGAAGTTTTGTAAACATTCTAATTGATCAATAAAATTCAAAGTTCTTTGTTCTTTGTTTAGTTTATTATTTAGTTCATAAGTCAAAACTTTTTCCTTATATTTTATACTTAAAGTTTCATTTAAATAATAACTCTATTTTAAAATTAGCACAATTTTTTAACTATAATTACAAAGTAAATTATAATTGAATTTAATAATAGGATGAAAAAAATCTCATCAATTTAATTTTTTCAAACTCGTAATTATATATATATATTATAAATAGATAATAGATTATAGAATAGATATTAATATCATTATAAAAAATAATAAACCAAATTATATCTTTAATATGTAAATAATGAAAAAAAGACTAAAACCACAATTATACCATATTTTATTTATATCAAGCAATCGCTTTCAAATATTGGCCGCCAGTAGACATGTATTTGCCATTTGCCAAATTAGAGGCTCTACCCCAAAATTCATTTTCGAATTTCAACTCGCAAAACAAAAGGCGCTTCAAAAAGAACTGCTAATATTGCACGTCATCGATCCGCGTCGATTATTCTTATCTTCGCCCTTGATTTTAACTAATCGACGGCCGAAATTCATTATCACTAATATCACGCGGATCGGTCTCCCAATATAACACTCCGCAGTTCTCCTATAAATACCTCGACTATTTTAGACTATACCACCAGTTTTCATTATATCTTCAAAGAAGTTCCATCGATTTCAGTTTAGCATTCATAATGTCAGGAAGAGGAAAGGGAGGCAAGGGGTTGGGCAAGGGAGGAGCAAAGCGTCACCGTAAGGTCCTCCGTGATAATATCCAGGGAATTACGAAGCCGGCTATTCGGCGTTTGGCTCGTAGGGGAGGCGTCAAGCGCATCAGCGGCTTGATCTACGAAGAAACCCGTGGTGTTCTCAAGATCTTCTTGGAGAACGTGATTCGTGACGCTGTCACCTACACCGAGCACGCCAGGAGAAAGACTGTGACTGCTATGGATGTGGTTTATGCGCTCAAGAGGCAGGGCAGGACTTTGTATGGATTCGGTGGTTAAATGTGATTTAGGGTTTAGGTTTTAGAATGGTGGTGTCTTAGGGGGGATTTGAAGTCTTGCTGTCAAGAATGTTTGAGCTTTGGGTTAGGGGTTGTAATTAGGGGGTGTTTACCCGTTTGTTTGTTTTGTGGGTTGTGTAATTCGTGCTTCGAATTGCAGATTTCAATGAAATTTTAACTTCATTTTGTTAATTTGTATGTCTTATTTCTTTTGAATTTAATTCAGTTCTGGTTTACGGTGTTTTGATGAAGAGATTGCAAAAGGAAAATGAAGTCTGCAAAATTTAGGAGCTAAAGAAACTGAAAGCGTATATGAAAGTCATCTTGATGCTCTAATTTGCTCATTCAATTGTTTAATTTTTACTGTCAAGAATGTTCGAACTTAGGGGTTTTTATTTTGGGCTATACGAAGTTATAAGTTGGTATCTGTTAATTGCTTTTGTGTTTTTAAACTCAAGCTTCGAGTTGCAGGTTTGAATGATATTTGAACTTCATCTTGTTAACTTTAATGTGTTTCTGGTTTTGAATTTACTTATTTTATGGTTTATGGGGTTTTGAAGAAGATATCGGAGAATTAAAATTGTTGATCTGCTTTGGCTTTATCAAGAGCTTACGAGTTAACAGACTGAGGTTACACCACACTAGTAGGATGTTGTCTAATATTGTTGAGTTCACAAAGAACACTTTGACACCCAACAGATAGCACTACGGAACCATGACAAGCTGATAGTTTGCCTATAGTTTAATTTGACCCCATAGCCTATAGCATATAGGTCACTATAGGTCAATGATGGGAAGCATGCTGCACATTGAGCATCCACGGAAGTTCTAATCTTGATCCTCTAAATGTTAATACAATTACTGTATAATCATTCAGCTTTATGCTTTATAGATATAGTTGCAGGAGAATACCACGGCCCGGTTGTGCATCTTCCAATGCATTTGAGAACCTCGTCGATCAGAACGACTGGAAAAGCAACTGCCAATACCAGCAACCATTCGTTGAGGCTGAGGGGAACAATCCCAAACACTTGAGCAAGGAATGGCACGTAGAGAATCAAGAAATGGAGTCCGAATGAAATTGACATGGCCAAAAGGAGCCATGGATTGACCCAAGGAGGCATTGTCAATAAGCTTCCATCTTCAGAGAGGGCGTTAAGGGAATTGAGCATCTCAATAGAGACCAAGACGGAGAGGGAAAGTGTTGAGGCTTTGATTTTCCCGGATCTAAAGTAGTCGCAGGGGTTTGTATTGAATTTGAATACTTGGGGACCGGCTGTGAACGGAGATGCTGTGAAATTTACCCAGGAAGGGCATTTATCCCAGTTGGAAAGTTGAGAGTAAGTAACCAGACTATGGCCATCTCCACTAAGATCAATGCCCATGAAGGTATTGTGTGTGTACCATATGATGAATACCCCAACCGTGGCCAACCCGACATAGGACCCAATCACCTGCATCAATGGAGGAAGCAAGTTAAGTAGAACCTTAAGCAGTCAACAAGAAGAATAAATGACTGTTCTACTGATTAAGGTTCGAGAAATAAAGGAGAAGATGCAATTTGTCAAGGGCACAAGGTACATTTTGGCACCAAAACCTTTATATTGCCTCGAGTGTAAAGCGCAAAAAAAAGTGCTAGGCTCGGCATGCATGATTTCTTTATGGTCCATGACTGTAGTCAAATACTCGGATATTGACAAAAAAGCAGACCTAAGTGCACTAGGCATGCGCCTGCTCAGATACACCTCACCCGAAAGGGTCTGAGGTACTTTTGTTGTCAATTGCTGAGGCACTAGATACAAGCATGCCTAGGCGCATGCATTGACGACATTGAGAAGAGAACCAATTACCAGGTAGCGGAATAAGATCCAAGCAGTGATTAATGAGTCATTGCTTCTTCTGGGAGGCTTCTTCATTATATCTGTGTCTTGGGGATTGAATCCAAGAGCAGTTGCTGGAGGTCCATCAGTAACAAGATTAACCCAGAGAAGTTGAACTGGGATCATGCCTTCTGGAATACCCAAAGCAGCTGTTAAGAATATGGAAGCAACCTCACCAATGTTGGAGGAGATCATGTACCTGCAATTATATTTTAAGCAGAAAAATTTTGAGATCGAATATTTTTGGAAGAAAAGAAAAAGGAATGAAAGATATGATCAAACGAATGTGCTTCATTGAGTTAGCTTCTGGCTTGAGTAACTGCAGCTTTGTAATTAAGAGTTGATGGAAATTTTTTTTATGCTTTACTGAAATTAAGAGCACAAAACTTGAAGATATGCAACAACATTGGAAGTTCATTTTCAAGTTGTACATCTTAGAGAAACCATAATAGTAATGACCTTATAAAAGCCTTCATATTGTCGTAAATGGATCTGCCTTCACCAACTGCAGCAACTATAGTGCTGAAGTTATCATCTGCTAGCACCATGTCAGAGGCCTCCTTAGCAACCTGGAAACAATCCATCAGAAAGTTTAGAATAAATTTTCACTCTATGTCAACATAATACCGGGATAAAGTGGTATAGCTATGCCATCATATGCATTCTGAATAAACTGCAGCACTACGCATACCGCATATGCATTCAATAAAAAGTATTGTTCAGAATCATCAAGCAAAGTGATACTTCACGAGGAGAGCTGACAATGTACAAAGAGATGCAAGTAACCTTATGGACACCATAATAAATACACAGAAATGGATGGTGGATACCTCTGTCCCGGTGATGCCCATTGCTACTCCAATATCAGCCAACTTTAAGGCAGGAGCATCATTAACTCCATCCCCAGTCATTGCAACCACTTCACCATCCTGCTTCAGCAACCTCACTATTTCCTGCTTGTGCCTTGGCTCAGCTCGAGAAAATAATAGACCTCCATTCTGTCTCAGGTGATTTCTCTGATCAGGATGATCCATAAACTCCTTCCCCGTTAAGCTCCTGGAAGTGATATCTTCACGATATCCGAATACACCAATTTCGCGACAAATAGCTTCCGCTGTGTTCTTATTGTCTCCTGTAATGACCATAACACGAATCCCAGCTGCTTTGCAGTCTTCAATTGCTTGACGAACCTCTTTCCGAGGAGGATCCTTGAAGTTTTGTTTGAATGGTTCAGATAAAGGTTAGACTGAAGCAAGAAAACAAAAAATACAAATGAAAACAGAAGCAACACCTACCCTTAACCCAACTAAACCAACAAAAATAAGGTTACTCTCAATAGAAGAATAATTGGAGGGGTTTAGCAAAAGCTGATGAGCTGGATGATCTTCATCACTGTTGTATGTTGCAAATTCCGGAAGCTCCTCCTTATATGCGAAACCAAGGCAACGTAATGCATCGGTGGACATTTCACGAAGAACCTGTAAAATAAGATCCTTCGAATATTTATCTAGTTCTACGGTAGAGCCATCAAGTAACTGGATAAAAGAGCTTCTCTCCAATAGATTCTCTACAGCACCCTGCAACATTAAGCATTCACAGTTATAGTGACATGGAAAGGATGTTGAAATAAAACCTTAACCAGAACTAAAGAGAAAAGATATTGGAAGAGGAAACATGAGCAATATAAGTGGTTGTCCATGTTACGGGGCAAAGAGAGATCAAAAACCTTTACTAGCAATGACTTGTTTCCTGAGCTGGAATTGATAATAACTCCCATGGACTTCCGATCACGGTCAAACTCGAGTGTAGCAATCCTTTGCACCATTTTGTTCCACACTTGACAACAGCCTTGTGTAGCATAGTAAAGCAACAGAGAAAGCTCAGTACAAAATATAAATCGTCACCTAAATACAATAAAATTATGGGAAATAGACCAGCTAACGTACGTCGAGGATCCCCAGGAGCTGAAGAGGAAGCGTACTTTTCAGGAAGTTCCATTTTCTCAACCAAAACCTGAAATGAAAATGAACACAATAGGACTGCCTCAGTAAACATAACAATGGAGTCGTTGATGCTGAGATTTAGGTGTTCCTGTTCTATTACCTAAAAGAACATAATTAAAATTCAAAATGTGCTACTAAAAGAGGTTCATAGTGAAGTATTTGTTTCGGCTCCTGCTTCGTGTTAGAGTGGGTTTATTCAAACAGATGCGGCACTACACAAACTAAAAGGGTTTCACTTATGAAAGAGCTTTTACCTTTAGTGCTGCTTCTGTAGGCATTCCAATGGCAACATAATGCCTCCCAGATTGCTCAACACCAGCATCATTGCAAACAGCAGAAATCTTGGCAATCATTTCAAGATTGGCATCCATTCCATCAACAGGCCATCCCAGTATTTTCCCATCAAAAGGATCATATGTAGTCCCTTCCACATCAAAAGATCGCAGAGTGCCCGACCTTGAACCTATAGCAACAAGCTTCGAAACAGCCATCTGATTGGTAGTCAAGGTTCCTGTCTTATCAGAACAGATAACAGTTGTGCAACCAAGAGTCTCTACACTAGGCAGCTTCCGGACAAGTGCGTTCTTTTGAGCCATCTTTCGGGTTCCCAGTGCTAAACATGTCGTAATAACTGCTGGTAAACCTTCTGGAATTGCAGCAACAGCCAATGCCACCGCAATTTCGAAGTAATATGTGCACTTCTCAAATGAGAACTTAAAGTTTGTTGGCCAACCATCAACGTATTCCCAAGAAAGAAAGTATTTCACATTAATAAGCCAAACCAATATACAAATCATTCCGATTATCAATGTTAAAACCTCGCCAAACTCATTCAATTTCTTCTTTAATGGGGTATCTGTATCGCTCTGTGATGCTTCATGAATCTGTGAATGCACCTTTCCAATCTCTGTATTCATGCCTATCTCAGTGACCAAGCAGATACAGTTGCCATTGACCATAGTTGTTCCTGCAAAGACCATACATTTCTTCCCTTGAATATCCGAATTCTCAGGAACAACCTTCGCAGTCTTGCTTACAGCTTCGCTCTCCCCGGTCAATGACCCCTGTTCAACTCTTACAGTTGAGCTTATCAAACTCAAAACCCGCATATCCGCTGGTACCTTATCACCAACCCTCAATTCCACAATATCTCCGGGGACAAGTTCCTTGGCAGGCAAACTTGAGACCTTCTTACCATCTCGAATTACATCGGCATGCTCCGATTGAATTTCCTTCAAAGCCTCCAATGCTTTTTCCGCGCTACTTTCTTGCCATATTCCCACAATGGCGTTCACTATCAAGATCAAGAAAATAACAAGTGGCTCCACAAAAGCTGTTATCTCCTTCTCCCCTCTTCCTTCACCATCATACCAAGCTAAAACAAAAGATATGATTGCAGCAGCCAACAGTATCCTAACTAATGTGTCATTAAATTGCTCCAAAAGCAGTTGAAAAATCGATGTCGGCTCGTGTTTCAGTAACTCGTTCAATCCATAAATCTGCCTCCTTTTTTCAACTTCAGCACTTGGTAATCCCAATTCTCGATTCACTTGGTACTTCTCTTCACATTGTTTCACATCTCTTGCCCAAGCTGGAAAAGTTTCTTGCTTGGAAGAGGCAGCACCTGCATTTTCTCTCTTACCATAGTTTTCCCCTCCTCTCCCCATTGAAATTCAACGTCACTGACAATATTTCTGCAATAAATATCAGAGAAGCTGAAACTTTGTTAATGTTTCTTCCATACTGGAACTAAAAAGCAATGAAATTTACTTGAAACATCATGATCAGTACAAAGTATATTAAACAAAAAACTCACTAACAAATTAAACACAACCAATCTTTTCGCCCACTGAGATAATAAGAAAGCAATAAAAAGGAAAAGAAAACAAAGAATACCCTTTTTCTTACAATGCCAAATAGTTGTTAAACTGAGCCAAAAGTTTTCACTTTTTTACATTTTACACATAAGAAATCAGAACCCCATTAATGGATAAACAACTTCTTATCAACAGAGTAGAAATAAATAAATTAATCAAAGCCCAGAATCCTCAGCTATTACTAAATCATTCCTCCTTTCTAAGGAAACAGTCAAACTCAAATAAATAGAGATGATTATGAAGAGCGATTCAGCCGCTGAAAAAACTGATTCCACATTGATTTTAACTAATACAAAATCTCCACGTAAACAAACTACGATGGTGGCCTCCCACTCCCACACTGAATCTCCACTTTCAGTTAGGGAAAACAAATCTTCTCAACTAGTACTACAAAAATAAAGTTTACTTTTTTTAGTAGTACAATACAAATATTTACTTAAATTTCCTATTCCTATTCCTTGCTTTTAAAGATATACTAAATTTGGCCCATTTTCTGTTATTCCAAGCTTTTGTTTTTGATGTTTGCTCCTGCAAAAATATATTTATTAAATGATTTTTAAATAAAAACATAATTTTACCCTTTTTCTTAATTCACACTATATTATAATATAATCATGTGTTAACATAATCAAATTTTCAATTAATATATTTAAATTTCCTTATAATATATTCGGATAATCATAATTAAAATTAATTATTATAATATTTATCAAACTCATAATTAAAAATAGAATATATTCCAGAATAAATTTTAATTTATAGAAAGTTAAATAATGATTTGTAGATGTAACAAGCTTTTAGCTGTAAGTTTCGTTTTGGAAGCTCCACTTACAGTCATAAATTGCAACTACGAATAATACGGAAAAATTATTTTACGTCAAATCATATACATTTTTAAAAATAAGCATTTCCAATTTTGATATAATTACTTGTATATTTCCTTTTATATTTTTTTGATAAATTAAAAATTACAAGTATTAATGTCCACCATCGCTGCCTTCAGATCCTCCCCTCCAATTAGAGAGGTATCGTAATGTTCTAGCTCGCCGTTGGATCCTAAAGAGGTATCGTTAGCTTCTCTCGTGTTGCTTATTTCAGATTCAGATAAACAGTATGCTCCTAGCTCAAGTCAACGAAACCTATGGCGCCGATGAAGGGATTTGGGGTTCAGAAAGTCAAGCGTTGAAGAGAGAAAGCTAGCGAAAGCAAAAGCCGGCTTTGTCGCTGCTGTTCTTGACGCAGTGGCTCTTTTGTTCTTTTAGTGGTCCTTTCATAGGTGAAGAAGCAAGCGGTGGTAAGAGAGGTGGCGCAATATTCCAGCTAAGGGTGGGTTTGGATGCGGTGAGATTAGATACTATAGCGATATTGTAGCGTGAAACAAAATGTAAGCTAAACGCACCGCATCCAATCGCCCATCCAAACTCATCCTAAAGCACATTAACGAGGTTGATTGGACTGCCAATCAACAAAGAAGCGTCCTGTGATAAAAAGAAATTATATTGAAATCGGAAAGTAAAGGAAATAACACGTGGAAATTAAAAGGAAATAACATGTGAAAATATATGAACATTGGAAAAAAAGTTATCTTTTAAAAAATATTTTTAGAAATTAAAATTAAGAATTTATTACAATATAATAACATTAAACTTGATTAAAATTAATTTTTATATAAAAATAAAAATACTCATGAAACAATTATTTTTTAAAAAAATGACTTGCACTTTTTAAAATGACAAGTCAAATCACAAATTTTCTGTTTCTATTGATATGGAAGTAAAGCTGATAGTGGGTTGAGCCGGGTTTGGATCAAGTCTCAATAAAATTTTAGGCCTATTTTTTGAGTTTTGGTCTGACCCAAAAAATTAGTCTAAAATTTTGTTTAAGCTCGACCCGAATTATAGAAGCCAAATCCAAGCCCGCCCCAACCCATATTAATTTTTTTAAGATTATTTTACTATATACAACAAATTTTAAAAAATATAATGTTGACACCATTTTTTGATGAAAACGGGGTCAACTTGGGTTTTGAAAAATGAAACAAAAACGGGAGTCGCCACCAATCCTTTTTTGATAAGGTGTGATCGGATCACCTTGAAAAGTGGTTGTTTTTAATAAACAATTTAATTTTACTAAAACAACGATTTTGATCCACGAAATTCAGAAAAACGGGTTCGGGAGTCGGTTACGCACGAGGAAGGATTAGCACCCTCGATACGCCCAAAATTGGTACCTAGTTGATTACTTAATGTCTTAGTGTCGAAAAACTGAAAACTTTAAAGAAATTTAAAATACGATCCTTAAAAAAAACTCAAATAGCATAGATTAAAATTCAAGAGGATATTTAACAATTTGGTTAAACGAGAAATCGGAACCCAACACCTAAGGGCACGTTCCTCGAATTTCCAAACGCAAAACATTGCCTCATTTTATAATTTTTGAAAGGATATTTAGCTATTTGGTTGAACGAAAAAAATCGACACCCAGCACCTTAGGGCATGTTATCTCGAATCTCCAAACGCAAAACATTGCCATATTTTGAGATTTTTGAAAAGGATATTAAGCCATTTGGTTTAACGAGAAATCGCAACCCAGCACCTTAGGGCACGTTCCTCGAATTTCCAAACGCAGAACATTACCTTATTTTGAAATTTTTGAAAAAGATATTAAGCCGTTTGGTTGAACGAGAAAGATCGACACCTAGCACCTTAGGGCATGTTTTCTTGAATTTCCAAACGCAAAACATTGCCATATATTGAGATTTTTAAAAGGATATTAAGCCTTTTGGTTGAACGAGAAATCGTAACCCAGCACCTTAGGGCACGTTCCTCAAATTTCCAAACGCAGAACATTACCTTATTTTGAAATTTTTGAAAAAGATATTAAGCCGTTTGCTTGAACGAGAAAGATCGACACCCAGCACCTTAGGGCATGTTTCTCGAATTTCCAAACGCTAAATATTGCATCAATTAGAAATATTTTCCCCTTTTTTGAAATATGATATTTATATGCATGATGGAATAATAAACATGATAATATGAATAAAAAAAATGAACAAAAACGAATAATAAGATAAATCAATCATGCATATACCATAGCAAATAAATAAATAAATAAACTAAAGCATAAAAATGGGCATATAAATAAATACATAAACAAACATAAAAGGAAAATAGGTGAAAATTATAAAACGAAAAGTATGTACATAAAAAGGGACTATATATGTATGTATATACATAAAATTATAAAAATATGAAAAATATATATGTTATAAAATATAAGTATCTACATGTATATGTATATAGATTATAAAATGCTAAAATGTAAAAATATAAGTATGTACATTATAAAACACGTGTATGTACATACTTGTACAAATTTAAAAATATGTACATACATATATCATAAAACTTCTTCACACATATATATACTTGAGATTGTAAAATAATAATAATAAATATGTACAATAGTTTTAACAATAATATATAATAAAAAAGCACATATTAAAGTAATGTATACACATATATAAGGTAAATGAAAATATAAACAAAACAGAAATTAATAAATAAAGAAAAATAAAATAAAAAAACGGAGGGGATTAAATCGAAATCAGGGATAAATTTAAAGGCCCAAATCATAAAATGAAAAAAGGTAATTAAAACACGCTACAAAAGGATGAGGACCAAACGTGCAATATTCCACGTCACTCAAACGGCGCCGTTCCAGCGGAATCCAAGCGCACGGTCTAAGGACCAGATCGAAACAACAGAAAAATTTAAGGCCAAAATTGAAAATATGCGAAAAACTGCATTGAAAACACCACAAAATCAGGGGGACCAATTGCGCAAATAATCCAAGAGGCAAAAACACGCGGATCCTCCCCTCGGGTCGGGTCACCATGGTCGAGAGACAAAACAGCGCCATTTTGGTCTCTGAACCCTAAGCCCAAACGGCGTCGTTTTATGGGGTTATTTAAACCCAATTTTTTTTTTCAAAAATTCATTTCAGCCACCGAAAGAAAAAAAATTGAAAAAGGTCATTCCTCTTCCTCTCAAGCGCCCGACCTTTTGGGGTTCTAGGCCTTCGCCGCGCCGCCTCCACGGCCGGTGATCGGAGATGCGCGAAGTGGGCTTTTCAGCCCTCTCCTTTCGGCTTCCCTGAAGGCTTGGCCTTCTCCACCACGCACTCAAGAGGGGAAAGAAAGGAAAAGAAGTCTCTCCCCGCGTGTACGACTCCGACGACGGTGAAGATGGATACCGACGCCGGCTTTCGAAGCAAACAAGTACCCCTTTTTGTCGTTTTTTTTGTTTAAAAAGAACAGTATAACAGATAACGAAAATAAAATAAAATATAAACAATAAAAATAAAGAACAACTAAAGAATGGACACAAGAACAGAAAATGAACTGGAATCAACCTTTTGAATTTTTCTTTTTTGATCTGGTTTTCATTCGGTTCCTCCTCTTTTTTGAATACAGATTTTGGTGGCTTTTATAGCCAAATAAACAGATAATCCAAAAAAATCTATTCTATTCCCTATTTTATTTTTATCATTTCTATCCAATATTGCTCTTTATTCTTCTTTGTTGTTCTCCTTTTTTGCTTTGTTTGCAGGTACTGGTGAAGTCAACGGAGGCGAAGGTTTCAGCTTTTTGCCGTTTTGGTGCAAGGTGGCCAGGTAGGCCTTGGGACGAGGCGTGGGCGTTGCTTGGGAGGAGGAGCGTGGAGGTGGGACTAGGGTTTGATTTTTTGCTAAAATCGTTTTAAGTTTGGGCCAGGGTTGGATCTGTAATTGGGCTTAGGGATTTTGTTTTAAATTTGTTTATGTTTTGTGTTTTGTGTTTGGTGTTTGGTATCTAAGGCCCGGGTAAAATTGGGCCCGTACAGCTGCCCCTCTTTTCTCGTTATCGTGTAACGAGAACAGAGCAAAGACTTCAAAAGGGCCAATTTTGCTCGGTCTCACAGAGTCTTGACTTTTTGGTGCTTCTCTTCTTCAAATAACTTCGTTCCAGTCCACTGTGTCTTGTTGCTTTGATCCACTCCACTGCACTTCAGAAAGATTGACTTGTAGCTTCAATCTTCTTCGCAGCAACTTCAAGGGGGCAATGTTTGTGGTCTTAGTCTGCTCCACTGTAACTTCAGGGAGATAAGATTGGATGTGATCTGCTCTACTATTGCTTAGAGAGATAAGATCTACAATCTTCAACCTACTCCACTGCTGCTCAGGGAGATAGGATTGGTTTCTTTTGTCTGATCCGTTACTGCTTAGGAGATAAGACTTGATGTGATCTGCTCCACTGTAATCTCAGGGAGATAAGATCTCTGGCTTCAATCTGTTCCACTGTAACCTCAGGGAGATAAGATCTGAAATTCATCGGTCTACTCCACTGTAACCTCAGGGAGATAAGACCTGATGCGATCTACTCTACTGTAACTTCAGAGAGATAAGATCCTTTATTTTAATCCGCTCCACTGTAACTTCAGGGAGATAGGATAGTGTCTTCGATCTGCTCCGCTGTAATCTCGGGGAGATAAGATCTGAAATTCTTCGGTCGACTCCACTGTAACCTTAGGGAGATAAGACCTGATGCGATCTACTCTCTGTAACCCGAGAGATAAGATCCTTTATTTTAATCCGCTCCTTTGTAACTTCGGGGAGATAGGATAGTGTCTTCGATCGCTCATTGTAATCTCGGGAGATAAGATCTGAAATTCTTGATCTACTCACTTGTAACCTCGGGAGATAAGACACGATGCGATCTACTCTCTGTAACTTCGGAGAGATAAGATCCTTTATTTTAATCCGCTCCACTGTAACTTCAGGGAGATAGGATAGTGTCTTCGATCTGCTCCGCTGTAATCTCAGGGAGATAAGATCTCTAATATTCACTGACCTGTTCTCTGGGGAATATGACCTGTATAATGAACCTAATTATGCCTAATGGTTAGGATGACATGATCAAAATGAATCAAATGCTCCTAGCTAGACACATGTGAATGGTGTTTGCATGAATACATAATTTTATTTTTTCGAGAATGATCCTACTTAGGTTGTCATTACTCAAAGTTTATTAAGGCTTTGTGACTGACGTGTTACAGCACCCTTTTTGCTTGACTGGCTTTTCTGAAGAAACATTTAGCCAAGTTGCCCCCACTGTAAACCTCAAAGTTTAATTCATTAGGGCGCACAATTTGTGCCATCATTCTCCCACTGCAATCCAATGGTAAAAATATGTGGCTTTTATCTCAATCCTATCTTATCACAAATCAAGTATACAGGACCTAAATCGTTCTGGTTTCTTACACCATTCTCAAGGTGTCGTACTCATGTGCAAATGAAGACTCTCTTCTCCAAGGTAACCTCTTCCTATTGCCTGATGGTTATTGCTTACTTGTTTGTGTAGGCTTTGTCACCAACATGGCGTTTTGTCAATCAACGCATTTGACAACAAAAATCCAAAGAGAAAGTCTAAATTTAGACTATTCCTTCCCAAATTTCCAACCTTTAAATTTGGTGTGTTCTAAACAATAGTCCTGTTTCAGGCTCCTTTATTATTTAGAAACCTTTCAGAGTAATATGCAAAACTTCCTTTGTGAAAGTTTTATTAGGTCATACAACATATTTGCAAAAAGGTTATAACAATGAATAAGAATAAATCTGGTTCTGATCATAACTCAAAAGAAATAAAACATCGAAGATAGTGAAAGAAAGATAACAAAGAAGTGGATTGAGAATGTGTATCTTAGCAAAAAGAAAAAAAATGTATTTTCAAGAATATACATATAAATAGAATAAGAACTAGGTGCCCCAGTTATCGCAGCTTGAATTTCTCTGTACAAACTTTCTGAAGACCATTCGGAGTTTGACATGTGTTTAGGAGATCTACAATACTCTGTCAATGCTCCAAGACGTCGTATATCCTTTCTTGTTAGTTCGGGTAAAGCAAGATCTTCACATGCCCCTGATCAAAATTTGATCTGCTCAAATCACCTTATGCCCCAATTCGATCAATACTTGAGCCACCCTTTCTGGGTTTTCAACTTAAGCCCCCTTTGGTCTTAAGGTGCCCTTTGCGGGTTTTCACCTTGGCCTCTCCAAAGTTTTTTTTTGGAAGCAAAGCGCCCTTTACGGGTTTTCACTTTGGTTCCCTTTTTCTTTCAAGTGAAGTATTTCTTGACAGAGTCTGCGTTTACAGGATTTGGCAAACTTTTGCCATCCATCTCACATAGGATCAAAGCCCCACCGGAAAAAGGCCTTCTTTACAACATAAGGATCTTCCCAATTTGGCATCCATTTTCCTCTTGAATCTTTTTGCATGGGGAGAATCTTTTTTAGCACCAAGTCTCATTCACAAAACTCTCTGGGGCAGACCTTTTTATTATAGGCTCGCATCATTCGTTTCTGGTACATTTGCCCGTGGCGAATAGCTCTTAGCCTCTTTTCTTCTATTAGGTTCAACTGATCGTACCGAGATTGGACCCAATCGGCTTCGTCTAACTATAGTTCAGATAGCACCCGTAGAGAAGGGATTTCAACTTCAATGGGTAATACCACCTCCATTCCATATACCAGAGAAAAAGGTGTTGCCCCGGTAGAAGTTCTAACAGATGTTCGATAGGCAAGGAGAGCAAATGATAACTTCTCATGCCAATCCTTGTAAGTTTCAGTCATTTTCCCCACAATCCTTTTAATATTCTTATTGGCCGCCTCCACTGCACCATTCATTTTGGACGATACGGCGACGAGTTATAATGTTTGATTTTAAATTGGCTGCAAACCTCAGCTATTATGCTATTATTCAAATTTAACGCGTTGTCGGATATGATTTTCTCAGGCACTCCATATCGACAAATAATCTCTTTCTTCAAGAATTTGCTAACTGCCGACTTCGTGACATTTGTATATAAAGCAGCTTCCACCCACTTGGTAAAGTAATCAATGACCACGAAGATGAAGCGATGCCCATTAGAAGCCTTTGGTGATATTGGCCCAATAACATCCATACCCCACATGGAAAACGGCCAAGGAGAGGTCATGACGTGAAGAGGTGAAGGAGGCGCATGTATTTTGTCTCCGTAAATTTGGCATTTGTGGCATTTCTTGGCATAATCAATGCAATCTCCTTCCATGGTGGGCCAATAGTACCCAAATCTCATGATCTGTCTGGCCATCGTAAAACCATTGGCGGGCGTCCCACAAATACCCTCATGTACTTCCTCCAAAATTTTCTTGGCCTTCACGGCATCTACACATCTTAGTAGTACCTGATCTTTCCTTCTTTTGTATAACACTTCCCCATCTAGGACATATTCGACGGCTGCTCTTCTCAGAGTTCTTTTGTCATTCTCTGTCGCTTGATTAGGGTACTCCCGATTCTTCACGTACTGTAGGATATTCTGATACCAAGGACAATTATCTTTCCCCTCCTCTTCAATGTTGCAGCAATGAGCTGGGGTCTTATAGATACTCATTTGAATAGGCCTCATTGCCTCGAGTCTATTCACCTGAATCATCGAAGCTAGAGTAGCTAATGCATCAGCCATCTGGTTTTCCTCTCGTGGGAGATAATAGAAGGTGATATCGTCAAATTCATCAGCCAATTCGAGGACCAGTTTTCTATAATCAATTAACTTAGGGTCCCTAGTCTCCCATTCCCCTTTAAGTTGGTATATCACCAATGCAGAATCCCCATATACTCTTAGCACTTTTATGTTTCGTTCAATGGCTGCACGAATGCCCATAATACATGCTTCATATTCTGCCATATTATTTGTGCAATCGAAGTCCAACTTGCTAGCAACAGGATAATGATCTCTCTTTGGGGATACCAAGACTGCCCCAATTCCATTACCCGTAGCATTCGAAGCTCCATCGAAATTTAACCTCCATACGTTATCCTTTTGAGGATTTTCTTCGGTACTCGCCACATACATCAGGTCCTCATTTGGAAAATCGAAGTCCAAAGACTCATAGTCTTCCACAGCTCTACTGGCCAAGAAGTCAGCTATCGCACTTCCCTTTACGGCCTTCTGACTTACATAAACTATGTCAAAATCAGATAGCAGAATCTGCCATCTAGCCATTCTCCCGTTTAAAGCAGTTGATTCCATCATATACTTCAAAGGATCCAACTTTGAAATCAGCCAAGTCGTATGATACAACATATACTGCCTTAGTCTCCGGGTTGCCCAGATTAAAGCACAACACAACTTCTCAATTGATGAGTATCTCATTTTGCAATCAGTAAATTTCTTACTGAGATAGTATATTGCCCTTTCTTTCTTTCCTGTCTCATCATGTTGGTCCAATACGCATCCCATAGAATTCTCAAACACTGTTAGATACAGTATCAATGGCCTATCTGGACTTGGCGGCGATAGTACTGGAGTGTTAGCCAAGTATTACTTTATCTTATCGAAAGCCCTCTGACATTCCTCATCCCATTCACCCGGATTATGTTTCTTTAAGAGACGGAACACTGGATCACATTTCTCTGTCAATTGTAAAATGAATCGAGCAATGTAATTCAATCTCCCTAGGAAACCTCGAACTTCCTTCTGAGTGTGCGGGGGAGGTAAATATCGTATTGCCTTTACTTTGTCTGGGTCCACCTCAATCCCTTTTTTACTAACTATGAAGCCTAATAACTTCCCTGATCTGGCTCCAAACGTGCATTTTGCCGGGTTAAGCTTAAGCTGAAATTTCCTCAATCTCAAAAATAACTTTTTCAAGACTTGAATATGCTCTTTTTCAGTTCTAGACTTTGCAATCATATCATCAACATAAAATTCGATCTCCTTATGCATCATGTCATGAAACAAAGTCACCATAGCTCTTTGATATGTTGCTCCCGCATTCTTCAATCCGAAGGGCATTACTTTGTAACAAAATGTTCCCCATAGAGTAATGAATGTTGTTTTTCCCATATCTTCAGGGTGCATCTTTATTTGATTGTAACCAGAAAAGCCATCCATGAAAGAGAATAGTGAGTAGCCTGCCGTATTATCTACCAAAGTATCAATGTGAGGCAATGGAAAATTGTCCTTTGGACTAGCCTTGTTCAGGTCTCTATAATCCACGCACATTCGCACTTTTCCATCCTTCTTGGGAACAGGGATGATGTTTGCTACCCACTCTGAATATTTGATTTCTTGTAAGAATCCAGCGTCAAATTGCTTTTTGACTTCTTCTTTTATTTTCAACACAATATCAGGTCTCATCCTTCTGAGCTTCTGCTGAACTGGTTTACAATCTTCTTTTATGGGCAGACGATGTTCCACAATACTAGTATTTAGCTCGGGCATATCTTGGTATGACCAAGCGAAAACATATTTGAACTCTCAGAGCAATTCAATGAGGTCCTATTTTGTCTCTGCGGTGATTTCGGTTCCAATTTTCAACTCTTTTCCATCTTCTAGGCTCACGATTTCTAATGACTCCTTATGAGGTAGGATCTGCTTATCCTCTTGTTCCACCATTCTTAACAAGTCAAGAGATGCACCATAATCTTCGTCATTTTCAAAGTCGTGAGATCCCTCCAAACACATTTCTTACTTAAAAATAGGCCTCGTGTTTGAAGCAGCGTCATTCATGTCATTGATATCTGAGGACCTATGAGGGCATATCAAAGAATATACCAAGAATATATAAATTTATGAATAAATATTTGTGCAAAAGAGTTACAAATGAAAGAATTGTTTGTAAGACAATCAACCAAATGGAAAATATGTATTTGCATAGAAAGGAAAAAAAAGTGATTAATCGATATGAATGTAGATATGTATTTCATTAAAATAATATTTAGGCCCAAGCCTATTTCACAAAAGATTTCATATCATTTCTAGGCCAAAAACAACAGGAATGTTCTGAGCATTACTCTGAATAAGCCCTAAAGACTACAGGGATTTCTTCGGCAGTCCAATTGTTTAGCTCGCTTCCAGGCTCGTATGGGCAGATCTCCAACAAGGCCCTTTTTTCCGTTGTTTCTATAGCGTTGATGTGAATATTTTCCAACATTCCTTCAATGCCTTTGTTACTGGACACCCCACACTCAGAATGAATAAATCCTCCCGACACAAAAGATGTAGATATGTGGGGAAAGGTTAAAGGCTCCCACTTAGCTTCATATCCGCTCAAACGCGCCCTTCTTTTCTCTTGTCTTTTCTCTATTTCTTTCTTCTTCTGTTTCATGTCTGGCTTGTATCCTAAGCCAAAACTATCAAACTTTTCCTTCAGCATTGGAGCTTCAATCCTTCCCTGAAGATATTTTCCCAGTCCTTTCCCTGGTGAGGCTCCTCTTCCTACCATCAATCGCAACCCCATTTTGGTGGTCTTGAATATTTTCGGTATTAGAATTTGCTTCCCTCCGCAATAAACATTGCGTTCACAAATTCTAACGACCGAAAAGAACATTTCAGTGCCTCATTGTTGATGTCCACATAAGGTGCCTCACTAGTCATCATTGCAATAATATCCTCCTCTGAATCTCTTATTACCAACCGACCCTCCGATACCAACTTCACCTTCTGACGTAATGATGAAGGTACTGCGTCAACTGAGTGTATCCACGGTCTTCCCAATAGACAGTTGTAGATCGGCTTAATATCCATTACCAAGAAGTCCACCTCATAAGTGATTGGGCCAATCCTTAACGGTACCTCAATTCTCCCCATAACCTTCTTTTCCGTCCCATCAAATGCCCTTACTATACTCTGGCATGCTTTCATGTGCGAACTGTCCACCGATAATCGACTAAGAGTGGATAGAGGCAATACATTCAGTGCAGATCCATTATCAACCAGGGCCCCCGGGAGTGTGTACCCTTTGCATCGGACAGTAACGTGCAAGGCTTTAGTAGAACCCCTTCCTTCGGATGGTATTTCGTCATCATTGAAGAAGATAAAATTGTCAGCGCCTATATTATTGGCCAACCGATCCAACTTGTTTACCGAAATATCGTCAGCCACATTCTGAGCTTAGGAGTAAAGTTAAGACAGAAATACGGGCTGGCTGTTTGTGCAGTTGCTCCACAACACTGTACTCACTATGTTTCAGAAACTTCAAAAACTCCTTCGCCTCCTCTTCTTTTATTGGTTCATTAACCAATGGCTCAACTTCTGATGCCTTCCCTTTTCTCTGTTCTTTCTTCCAATTCTCTTCCCTGGACGACTCTGCTTGAGTGTCATATTGTTTCCCATTGCGCGTGTAAGAGCCTATTTCTTGATTTCTTTCCGCTTCTTTTCCCGAGATGGTCACATTGCATCCATAATTCCACGGCACCATTTTGCTATCCTTATATGAGAAATTTGATGGTTTTTGAATTACAACTTTTGGTGTTACCTGAGCCCTAGCCTCATTACTCTTAGGGCGTGAGATAATAACCACAGGATGATTTATTTTTGGAGTATCTGTTCCCGACTCTGTCGCGCATATGTTCCTCATTTCTTCCACATCTTCATAGAACCTCATCTCCTTGTTATCCATCATGCTTTGAACCAAAGCCCTGAATCCTTCACATTCTTGGATCTCGTACCCTGTCTTATGGTGGAATTCACAATATTTTCCCCTCTAATGCCCTTCCTCAGAATATGAGATAACTAGCCCTCTTGTTGCCATTTCTTTCCAGACCTGCCTCAATGGAGTTTTTACTTCGGCAATGTCAGTCTTGACTTCTTATCTCGTAGCTTTGCTCACCATATTCACCCCCTTATCAGCGTGATTAGGTAACGAATTTTCTGCGTTAGGTGAGTCGTCAAGTTTGACAACACCCAACTTGATAAGTCCTTTCACTACCTTCTTGAAAGCAGTACAATTTTCTATTGAGTGCCCAGAAATTCCTGCATGATAATCACATTACGCATTCGTGTCATACCATTTTGGATACGGGGGCTGTAGATGACTCAAATAACGAGGGGCAACAACATGTGCATTGAATAAAGTCTTATACAACTCCTTGTACGATATTGGGATTGGCGTGAATTGGGGCTTTTCAGTAGTTTGCCTAGCTCCCGACTCTTGTCTTGATGATCCCGGTTGATTAGCAACCACTTTCTTTGGTTGATTCACGGTAATTGACCTACCGTAGGCATTCACATTATTCACTTCATTTTCTCTTTTCCTCAGGGCTGCCCTCCTATTATTCTCTCCTCTATCTATTTTTCCACTTTTGATGGCATGCTTGATCATCTACCATTCATGATTATATCCGAGAAATTATTTGAAGCACTTCCTAACATGTGAGTGATGAACGGGGCTTTCAATGTATTAATAAAAAATGTCGTCATCTCTTTTTCCAAAAGCGGTGGTTGCACCTGAACTGCCACCTCTCTCCACCTCTGCGCATACTGTCTGAAGCTTTCATTCGATTTCTTCTCTAAATTCTACAGAATTATCCTGTCAGGCATCATTTCCGAGACATGATTGTACTGTCTCATGAAAGCCTGTGCTAAATCCCTCCAAGTAGCAATTTTGGTTCGGCTCAACTGATTGTACCACTTTGACGCCGCTCCTGTAAGACTTTCTTGAAAGCAATGTATTAATAACTGATCATTATTAATATACCCCGTCATTCTTCTACAAAACATAGTAATGTGGGCTTCTGGGCAACTGGTCCCGTTATATTTCTCGAATTCCGGCATTCTAAATTTGTAAAGTAGCACCAAGTTCGGAACCAAGCTCAGATCTTTTGCATCTATTCCATGATAGCTTTCGATGCTTTCTATTGCCCTAAACTTCTCTTCTATCCATTTCTATTACTCCTCAAATTGTTTTGGAAGTTCCTCTTTTGCATTGTCCTTTTCAGCCATCTCATCAAGATCTGGGACAGTAATATTATTCGGGCTGTCACCGGGATTAGAGCCCGCTCCGGATTGAAAATTCATTGGTATTGAGGTATCGCCTTGGAACTGCTGAGGCCTAACCGACACAGAGGGTCTTCGCGGATGCGACTCAGTCTGAACTTGCGCATGTGGAGGTGTGAAACCTGGAGGATAAAGTGGTTCACCATTGTTTTCTTCTTCATTAATAATCACGGGACCTTTCCCCTTATCTACTCCCTTTAATAATTGCGTCATCTTAGTTATCAGATCATTTTGAGACTCCTGCATCTTTTGTGCCATGTCATGCTGAATCTTTTCCATTTGTTCTTTCATTTGCGTCTGCAACTGGTCTTGCATTTCCTTTTGAAGTCGTTTTAGCTTTTCCAACCTTTGATCCATAATTTTTGACTTAGCACGGGTATTGTAACAATGTTCAGTTGGCAAGTTTTTGTTGGTTTCTAGGATAACTGTCATAATTTTAATTAATTAGGGCCCTTTTTTTGAGACTTCAATGCATAATAAAATGTAATGAGGATGAATGGATGCAGAAACAGGCATTGATTCTAATTCAATTTCATTAGAAAAAACTCAACTAGAAAATAAATTTCTTTTACATATAGTGGATTACATATACGACTTTGCCTTTATGCTCAAAGCCTTAACTCTCCTAAGGAGCCAAGCTAACTCTCGACCCCGACTTGATTCCGATTCATATTTCAAACTCAATACATCGGCCTGAACTGCTAAAGCTTGCAAATGATCAGCTACTTCCCGAATTTGAGATATAGCTTCACCCATCACGTAATCCCTATCTCTAATCTGATTTTGAGAATGGAGGAGCTGCTCTTGGCATTGTTCGTTACGCCTTTCAAGAAGTTCCTCTCGGGATTCAGAGCTTTGCAGTACGTCTTCAAGTTCTCCTATTTTTTTCTTCAATTCTTCAATCTTATTCAAACTTGCTTTTAGCTCGATCACAGAGTTGCGACTACGGTACAAGTGAAGCGACCTTTCTAACTCCGCTACCCGATCTTTCAATCTTGCTTCTTCATTTTGGCATTCTAATAAACTTTTCTCCAAGGCGCTCTCTCGAGCTCGGGCACCTTAAAATTTCTTCTCCCACTGATCAACTTTGGTCTTTTCTTCCTCGATCTCCTGTTTCCATTGTTCCTATGTTTTCCCCAAACCCGAAGTTCGCATTGACAATCGCAGCCTCTTATAATCCGTTTTTAAACTATCTAAATCTGCTTCAGCCTTATTCTTCCATTTTCTTAACTTTTCAGCTTCCAACTTGTGGATATCAACATCTAGTCCCAAACGCATCTTTTCCTCTTCTAGCTGTTCTATCCTCTTTCCAAACTCTGAACTTCTTTTTTCGAAGTCTTGCTTGATGATCTCTAGTTCTGAAGGGACTACTCGTAAATGCTCTTCTATAGGACGACCACATTCTTCTCTTGGCTTTGGGACGTTATCATCGATCCTCTTACTCCGCCACCCATGATATTCGGGAGTTGTCGTTGCTCCTACGGTAATTCTTTTCATCCGGTGAATTCGTTTCCAAGCGTTAGACATCTCTCGAATCTTTCCCCTGTAGTTATTACCCTTATAAGAAAACTCACACTCGGCTAGCCCTTGTGTTGCCGGTACGAACTGCCTTGACCTATATTGTCTTAACACGAGCAAAGGGGCATATCCGACAGCTCCCCAAATTCCAAGCAAAAGGACCCAGTCAAAGTCCCCACATCGGTACAAAATCTCGTCGGGCACCATCCAAGAAGCTCTCCATTCAACATCTTCATCTCGTAGATTATGAAGGATCGTCATCCACTTTTCCTCCGTGATGTCATTACGTCTTGGTGTCGCTGCTAATTCCTTCAAAGGCGAGTAATTTTCTGAGAAAACTTGATAAGAAATCTTATCCACCTTCCAGAAGTGGCTGTGAAACCAAACCAACAGGAGTTGTGCACAACCAACGAATCTTCCCTCCCCCGTTCTTCGACATGCACTCAAAGACCTAAACGTTTCGGCCAAAATTATTGGAACGGGTGTGACCCTGCTATCAAGTTGATCAAACAATTCTGTAACAGCTTCGTCTATATACCCCAACGCTTTAGGAAAAATAACTAGCCCATACATACTCAAAGCAAAAACATCAACCTTTTTCTTCGTATCCGGGTGTGCCAAAATCTGATCTCGCAAACTTCTCTAAGGGATACATATATTTTTTCCCTTTTGTTTGATTCGTGCGGTGACCCATTGCTCACTCATTCCGGTAATTCTCGTTAACTTCTTTGTAAAAGTCGAAACATTAGCAGTTCTAGAATAAACTTTATCCACTTGGATTCTTGGACAACGAAGTAAAGTTGTATACTCCTCCACAGTAGGCACCATGTCTACCTCCCCAAATGTGAAGCAGCTAAAAGCAGAATTCCAAAATTGGGCCAGAGCTCGAAATAAATGTTCATCTACATTGATGTCAAGCAAGTAGGGTAAATCACCATAATTATAGTAAAACAATTGTTTGACTTCATCATCCCATTGAGCCCAAATTTCTTTCAACTCCTGAAGATTGTTCTGAGTCACATTGATGCTGGTGTAATCCCATAACTCTGATGCATACCCCATTGTCAGACTATTACCTTTCTCGAGTTGTGACTTTTCTGACCATATTCGGATAACCGCATTATCTTCCACCTTGCTAAGAAATTCACTTTCCATGATTGGCTTTTCTATCTAGTAATGAATGTGAATCAACGCCTTTTACAATGAAATGCCATGCAGACAAAATGCCATGCAATCAGAACAAAATAAGTTAGTATCAAAATTAAAATCCGATACAAGCAAGAAATAATAAAGCACCTATTTGGATATCTACTATGGGTTTGAAGTAGTTCTATCTAGGCTGGGTTCCTAGGGTTCACTACATGTGGTTTGGTTCTAAAGTAAGGGTACCCAAACCAGCGGATTCCTTGATCTTCACCCATTATAGGCTCATATGGATCGAGTTCGGTCCAGGGGAATACATTTCCCTATGGCTGAACGGAGATGAAAATCTCACGAAAACATAGGTACGGATGTATTCCGAAAGCGATCCACTATCCTGCACGGAGGTGAAAACCTCACGAAGGAGTAGTTTCTCACTCCCACTTAAAAGGTGCGACCAACGGTCATGCAATGCAACATGCAGAAAGATGCCAAAAATTTATGCCAACACAGCTATCATAAACCACAATAATGAAAATTGTATTAGAGGCCGATGAAATGCAATGAAAGGATCGTACATTTAAACCAAGTTTTCAATTTTCGACAAAAAGACAAAAAATAATCAACTCATGGCTCGACTCACTTATTTTGAAAAAAATTTCCCCAGTGGAGTCGCCAAGCTGTTGACACCATTTTTTGATGAAAACGGGGTCGACTTGGGTTTTGAAAAATGAAACAAAAACGGGAGTCGCCACCAATCCTTTTTTGATAAGGTGTGATCGGATCACCTTGAAAAATGGTTGTTTTTAATAAACGATTTAATTTTACTAAAATAACGATTTTGGTCCACGAAATTCATAAAAACGGGTTCGGGAGTTGGTTACGCACGAGGAAGGATTAGCACCCTCGATACGCCCAAAATTGGTACCTAGTTGATTACTTAATGTCTTAGTGTCGAAAAACTGAAAACTTTAAAGAAATTTAAAATACGATCCTTAAAAAAAACTCAAATAGCATAGATTAAAATTCAAGAGGATATTTAACAATTTGGTTAAACGAGAAATCGAAACCCAACACCTTAGGGCACGTTCCTCGAAATTCCAAACGCAAAACATTGCCTCATTTTATAATTTTTGAAAGGATATTTAGCTATTTAGTTGAACGAGAAAAATCGACATCCAGCACCTTAGGGCATGTTATCTCGAATCTCCAAACGCAAAACATTGCCATATTTTGAGATTTTTGAAAAGGATATTAAGCCATTTGGTTGAACGAGAAATCGCAACCCAGCACCTTAGGGCACGTTCCTCAATTTCCAAACGCAAAACATTACATTATTTTGAAATTTTTGAAAAAGATATTAAGCCGTTTGGTTGAACGAGAAAGATCGACACCCAGCACCTTAGGGCATGTTTTCTTGAATTTCCAAACGCAAAACATTGCCATATATTGAGATTTTTGAAAAGGATATTAAGCCATTTGGTTGAACGAGAAATCGCAACCCAACACCTTAGGGCACGTTCCTCGAATTTCCAAACGCAGAACATTACCTTATTTTGAAATTTTTGAAAAAGATATTAAGCCATTTGGTTGAACGAGAAAGATCGACACCCAGCACCTTAGGGCATGTTTCTCGAATTTCCAAACGCTAAATATTGCATCAATTAGAAATATTTCCCCTTTTTTGAAATATGATATTTATATGCATGATGGAATAATAAATATGATAATATGAATAAAAAAATGAACAAAAACGAATAATAAGATAAATCAATCATGCATATACCATAGCAAATAAATAAATAAATAAACTATAGCATAAAAATGGGCATATAAATAAATACATAAACAAACATAAAAGGAAAATAGGTGAAAATTATAAAACGAAAAGTATGTACATAAAAGGGACTATATATGTATGTATATACATAAAATTATAAAAATATGAAAAATATATATGTTATAAAATATAAGTATCTACATGTATATGTATATAGATTATAAAATGCTAAAATGTAAAAATATAAGTATGTACATTATAGAAACACGTGTATGTACATAAATATAAAAAAACTAAGATATAACAATGTGCATACTTATAGAAATTTAAAAATATGTACATACATATATCATAAAAACTTGTTCACACATATATATACTTGAGATTGTAAAATAATAATAATAAATATGTACAATAGTTTTAACAATAATATATAATAAAAAAAGCACATATTAAAGTAATGTATACACACATATATAAGGTAAATGAAAATATAAACAAAACAGAAATTAATAAATAAAGAAAAATAAAATAAAAAAACGGAGGGGATTAAATCGAAATCAGGGATAAATTTAAAGGCCCAAATCATAAAATGAAAAAAGGTAATTAAAACAAGCTACAAAAGGATGAGGACCAAACGTGCAAAATTCCACGTCACTCAAACGGTGTCGTTCCAGCAGAATCCAAGCGCACGGTCTAAGGACCAAATCGAAACAACAGAAAAATTTAAGGCCAAAATTGAAAGTATGCGAAAAACTGCATTGAAAACACCACAAAATCAGGGGGACCAATTGCGCAAATAATCCAAGAGGCAAAAACACGCGGATCCTCCCCTCGGGTCGGGTCACTGCGCGGGTCAGAGACCAAAATGACGCCGTTTTTGGTCTCTGAACCCTAAGCCCAAACGGCTTCGTTTTATGGGGTTATTTTAACCCAATTTTTTTTCAAAAATTCATTTCAGCCACTGAAAGAAAAAAAATTGAAAAAGGTCCTCCCTCTTCCTTTCAAGCGCCCGACCTTTTGGGGTTCTAAGCCTTCGCCGTGCCGCCTCCACGGCTGGAGATCGGAGATGCGCGAAGTGGGCTTTTCAGCCCTCTCCTTTCGGCTTCCCTGAAGGCTTGGCCTTCTCTACCACGCACTCAAGAGGGAAAAGAAAGGAAAAGAAGTCTCTCCCCGCGTGTACGACTCTGACAACGGGGAAGATGGACACCGACGCCGGCCTTCGAAGCGAACAGGTACCCCTTTTTGTCGTTTTTTTTGTTTAAAAAGAACAGTATAACAGATAACGAAAATAAAATAAAATATAAACAATAAAAATAAAGAACAACTAAAGAATGGACACAAGAACAGAAAATGAACTGGAATCAACCTTTTCAATTTTTCTTTTTTGATCTGGTTTTCATTCGGTTCCTCCTCTTTTTTGAATACAGATTTTGGTGGCTTTTATAGCCAAATAAACAGATAATCCAAAAAAATCTATTCTATTTCCTATTTTATTTTTATCATTTCTGTCCAATATTGCTACTGTTGCTGCTGTTGTTCTCCTTTTTTGCTTTGTTTGCAGGTACTGGTGAAGTCAACGGAGGTGAAGGTTTCGGCTTTTTGCCGTTTTGGTGCAAGGTGGCTAGGTAGGCCTTGGGACGAGGCGTGGGCGTTGCGCCCGAGGAGGAGCGGCGTGGAGGCTGGGACTAGGGTTTGATTTTTTTGCTGAAATCATTTTAAGTTTGGGCCAGGGTTGGATCTGTAATTGGGCTTAGGGATTTTGTTTTAAATTTGTTTATGTTTTGTGTTTTGTGTTTGGTGTTTGGTATCTAAGGCCCGAGTAAAATTGGGCCCGTACATATAATATATCAAATACACTTAAAAACATTAAAAAAATATTAAAACCACAAACAAATTGAAAATATATTAAAAATTCTTTATATTAAGATAGTTGCAACTTCAATAGTAGAAAAATTTAACAATAAAACATAAGTTTTACAATATTTAAATAATATTAAAAATAACAACAAAACAACATTAAAAAAGTAGCAAAACAATATAAAAAGCACAAAAAAAACACCCAAACAGCAAAAAAAGTTAATTGAGATGGTCATCTTTTAACCGGATCCTAATTTAGGAAATTATTGAATACTCAATTATCCTGCAAAATAACAAATATATTGTGAGGTTTTTTGTCATTTTAATTGTATCATTTCAATTATAAATTTGTATTTTAAATAAAATCACTAAAATAATTTTTAAAAATTACTATATAAATTTCTTTTGTATAAAAATGGATCACATTTTGCTGAAATTTAAAGGTAAGTAATAGAGTCTTGAATTATTTATATATATTATATTTAACAAAAATTTATACAGTACATTTAAATTTAATTTGAAATCGATCCATCATTATTTAAAACTTATTTTACATTAACATTTTATATATTTTATAATGATATATATATATATATATATATATATATATATATATATATATATATATGATATATGATATATACTTGATTTCAATTAAATTGTAGAAAAAGGCTAGAAAAAGCATAACTATACTAGCTAGGAAGCGCATTATTAAATGTATTGTCTTTTTTCTGATTTCTCGGCCTATAATAAATACACCATTTGCACAAATTGTCAAAAGAAAAAGTTCAACAAAAATTTTCAAACTATTTCTCTTTTTTTTTGATTTTGTAAAATTATCTTTTATTTACGCCAGGTATCATATTATTTTTATTCGTAGATATTTCAATTTAGTTTTTCTCTTTGAAAGTGAAATTCATTAATAGTAAGAAATATAGTTACTAAGAGGAGAATAAGATTAACCCTAGCCGGTAGGCCTAACCAATACACCCAATCCTATAATTCTCTAATCTCAGAAGGACTTGACAAATCCATATCAAACCGTAAAATAGCCAAAAGACAGTTGGGTGGGCTATCTCACCTCAAGTAGTTAGCATATAATAAGGCCACCTTAGCCAATTTATGAGCGAACTTATTAGCTTTCTTACTAACCCATTGAAATGAGAAGCTATTAACTATTAAGAGAAGCTACCAATTCTGCATAGTCGCTCACATCAAATATAAGATTGGTACTATCATCCTCATGCCCTTTAAGGGCTTTTACCACACGAGAGCTATTCGATTCAACATGTTTCAACCACCTACCTGGATTTCAGCCATGACAACGCCTCTCGAATGGCTATAGCCTTCACGATGTGAGGAGCATACACACATGCACCATGGCTAACACAACAACCTCGAAACTCACCATGCTCATATCTTATAATAACACTCTAATTCATAGTAGTTTCATCAATAAATGTGGCAGCATCCACGTTGCATTTTAGTACCCTCCGCCTCTGGCCTCTTCCACCCAGCACTAGCCCACCTCTTAGCTATCGAGCTAGGCACCGCCTTATTGTAACACCGCTGTGCCAAAAACCAATCTTGAACAAATGCACCAGTAAAATAGTGAATGTGTGAAGCAAGGAAATCAACTAAATGCTAGCAACACCTATTTCTATCAAATCAAAAGGATCACAAAGATAGCAAGCATTAGACAGACTTAGCATCTTTAGCAACCTACAACCAGTCAAGGATAAAATAATAGATTGAACCATGGCCGACAGCTACTCGTGCTGTCGCCCATGCTTTTTCTGGTCTTGGATAGTGAAGGAAAACATTATCTATATCATTGGGAGCCCAACATTGGACACAACATGGATCAATACTTACCTTTTTCTCTATAAGGCGACTATTACAAGGCAAAAAAATTTTGCAGTACCCTCCATACAAAAATCTTGATCTTAGAAGGCAGTTTTCTTCTATAAAAACGCTTAGTACCTCTCATTACTAATATTACTACTGCCATCACACAACAAAGTAGCTAGTCGGTAACCTGATTTGATCGTATAACCTCCACTAGTACTAAAATGCTAAATTAACTTGTTCGATGAGCAAACATAAGGGATTGGTAAATTTAAAATCAGTGAAACATCCACTAGTGAAACCAACCTTTCGACCAACCCCTTGTTCCATGAGCATCCATTAATCGATAGTAAATAATTGACTTTTATGTCCTCAAGACCAGAAAATGGTGCGGACTCAATGAAAAAGTTCTCGTCATCATAGATCTATAGATCACAAAATACATCTGTAACACCCCTAACTCGTATCCGTCATCGGAACAGGGTTACAGAGCATTACCAGAGTTTACATATCAAATAAACAGACATTTCACATCATTTAATATTAATGTCAGAAACTAATCAAAAATCAATCATATTGTCCCTTATAGGAGCCATCGAGGCTCAAAATACACATTAGAAACAAGTCGGGACTTGATCGGGTACTCAGTGAATTTTTGAAAAGCATAAATGTAATAGCCCGAATTTGGGCCTAGTCGAAACAGTGGTTTTGGGACCACAAATGTAATATTTTGAAAATTTCTACAGTAAGATATTATCCTTGGTATAGTAAAATAAGGAAATAAAGTAACAAAAAGGGAAATTTTGAGTCATGTCAACATTGAGAAGTATATTATGACATATTAATGCAAGGAAGGATTAAATCGCAAAAGTGAGAAAAGTATTGTTGCCCAAGAGTAAATACTCAAAATTTGAGGGGTTAAAGTGTAAATATGAAAAAGTTGAAGGACCAAAGGTGTAAATATTTTAAGGGTGGAATGATCTAGAAACTAAGGAAAATGGATGAATTAGGACCAAATTGAATAAGATAAGAATTGTGAGGGACTAAATCATAATTTTACCAAATTAAGTGTGACTCAATGATGGAATTTTAAAAGATTATGAAGGGCAAAATGGTCAATTAGAAGAGAGAGAAATCTAGAAGGCAATGATGATGTTGGTGATATTTTAGATTAATTAATTAAATAAATATTAGTTTATTAATATTTTAATATGATTTTTAAATGATATTTTATTAATTTATTATTATTCTATTTAATATATATATGAAAGGAAAGATGAGGAATTATCTTCTTCTTCCCCATGCAACCAACGTATGAACAGGAAAGAAAGAAATAAACTTTCTTTTCTTTACAATTTGGTCCTTTATAAAAAATTCACCATTTTCACTTAGAAATAAAAAAAATTCCATATCCATCAAGAGAGAAAGATAACAAGAAGACTATAGGGAGCTAGAATATCAAGTTAGATTCAAGAAATAGAAGCTGGAGGAGAGAGAAAATCAAGTTAAAGATTGAAATCAATTGAGCAAGGTAAGAACATCAAGATTTCAATATATTTTTGAGTTTGATATTATTGAAAAGGTATGAAATTGATGTTAATGTAGAGTTTTATTATATAAGGTTTTATGTTCTTGGTATGTTAGTGAAGAGAAAATAAAAGAAAGTGATGAGAAATAATGTAGAGAAAGAAAATAAGAGTGTTATAAACTTAGTAATCAATATTTTACACTAAAACAGTTTGGACAGCAGCAGTAGGTTAACTTTGAAAAATCACCAAAAATTGTGGAAATTGAATTAGAAGATTAATAAAATATGAAATTAAAGATTATTGAGTCTAGTTTCTCATAGAAGAAATGATGTAAGAAATAGAATTGTAAATCATGAGATATAATAAATTTTGTGAGACAATGTCAGAATGATTTCAGGCTCCCCTGTTCTGACTTTGGAAAATCATAAAAAATTGAAGAAAAATAATTATGAGTTATAATTTATATGATTAAAATCCTTAATGAATATATTTTCAAATGAAATAAATTTAAACATCATCAAAATTATGTACAATTAGATAATTCATTTTTAGTGAAGAGTGGTCGGAACTATCAGACAGCAAAATAGGGGAAACTTTAAAGAATAAACTGTACTATTTTTCTGAACCAAAAATTCTGAAAATTTTATGGCAAGAAGATATGTGAGTCTAGTTTCAAGTAAAATTAACGGATCTTAATTTTTATTTCTGTAGCTCAAGATATAAATGATTTAGTGACTATGACTCAAATGGACAGCATTGAATAAATTTACAAGAAAATAGTGAAATTATAGATAATGTTACTTATAAGCATGTTATGTAAATTAAGGATGTGGAATGGCGAGGAGGAGGAGGAAAATAAATTTATGAATATTATGCTAGCATGGATTTGCATTTCAAATGGTTAATTTGCATGATTTGGGCTCGAGGACTAAATTGAATAAAAGTAAAACTTTAGGGGTAATTTTGGAAAAATGTCAAAAATGACCAAATTGCATGAAATGAATTGTTTTATTATTTAAATTACTAAATTGAATGAAATATTAATTTAGATCAATATTGGGTAAAAATTCGAGAAAAATAGAAATTTTTCAAAATGTCCCTGAATTTTGGTATTTCTGCAATTTAGCCTGGTAAGTTCGTATGAACTATATTTTGTATAATTTTAATTGAATTGAATGCTATTTGGTTATGAATATTATATATATGTGTGTTTGGAATTGAATTATTATTGGATGTTTTGAAATGATTATCGGAAGCTCGATTGGGTTGGAAGCTTGTTGGAAATATATCATATTATCCATTGGTTCTATCAGAAATTTTGGATGATTTGATTCTGGTTATTGTATAAGTTAAATTGGTTAATGTTAGCTCATAAATGTTTTGATTTTGATTGGTTATAAATATGAATGCTTGATAGAATGAAATGTCTGAAAATTAATTTGTAAACTCCGGTAATGCTCTATAACCCTATTCTGGGGAAGGATACGGGTTAGGGGTGTTACAATAAAAAAATTTCAAAGGTGCAGGGGACACACGCCCGTGTGGTCAGGCCGTGTGGCTCACACGGTCAAGAGACACGCTCGTGTCTAAGACCGTGTGAGCATTCGAAATTGGGGCACACAACCATGTCCTAGCCCCTGTCCAAATTTGTGAGCTCTCTAACTTGGGTCACATGGCCAAGTCACACGCTCGTGTGTTAGATCATGTGAGTATACTGACTAGGTCACACGGCCAAACCGCACGGTCGTGTGCTAGGCTATGTGAAAAATTTGAGCATACTGATTTATGCAAATTAAAAGATACAGAGGACACACGGTCGTGTCACTTGGCTGTGTGTCACACACGGCTACATACGCCCGTGTCTCTGCCTGTGTGGACGAAATTAGGCCATTTATCAAGCCATATTTCTCACCCAAATTGTTACCAACCTAGCCCTAACAATTCATAAATCTACAAACTATATCAAGGCATTCAACACAAGCTAAAATTAAGTCTTAACATTCATTATCATCACAATCATCCAACATGCTCTTAGACACCTCAAAGAACAACTTACAAACATGTCAACCAAATATCCAAATTTGCCTATTTAATCTATCTAACAAATCTACTAAAGTTCACCACAGTTTAAATACATACAACCATAAATCACTCACACCAACATCACAAATATGCCTCATTTTCAAACCAATATATATAAGTTGGCTATATAAACAAAATATAATTCATGACATTTACACAAGCGAAACTTTGATCAAATCCACACAAAGCCTATACATGCCATATAAACCGTATTGAACATTTGAAAAACTTCTAAAATAAGCTGGATAGTGTGACTTGAGTGTTGATCTGATTGTCCAACCTTCCTAAAATCTATAAGGACATTAAACAACTCAAATAAGCTTAATGAAACTTAGTAAGTTTGACGGGGTAAATAAAAATCTTACCGAACTAACTATAATAAATCAAATAATAAAATCATTCTCGATAATTTCCTGTCAATCACATCTTCAATTGATAAATACATCTATCTACAAATTGATACAAAAATAAATAACATATCTTTCTAAATTCGATAAATAAATCACCTTACCAAGACATTCTCAAATCGAAGAATGACTCACGGATAAGAGTACATTGTTAACAGAAGCTCAAAACCTGAATAGAAGCTCGTAAGAGCTGAACAGAAACTTATAAGAGTTGAACAGAAACTCATAAGAGTTAAACAAAAGCTCGTAAGAGCTGAACATAAACTCATAAGAGTTGAACAGAAAGTAAAACACGAGAATTTGCAACAAATGCTAAACTCCGGTGTAATAGCCCAATTTTTAATGGTGTCGAAAACAGTGGTTTTAGACCACCCAATTCGACGAGTAAGCTCGTAAATTTTATTATTTATTATTTACGATTCAAACGTGGTTTTATAAATACTTTTAAATTAGTAATTTATGTTTTATAATAAACTATTAGGTTTGAGTGGTAAAAACTTAGATTAAGTGGTTTTAGAAAATGAGGTATCGGGACCCTATTTTTATAAACCGATTCATAAATATTTTTATAAATATTTACAGAGTGTCATTAAGGGAGTATTAAAGCTTTGTTAGAAAATTTTAACTTTTGATAGTTAATTAATTAAAAGGACTAAATTGAAAAATGTACAAAACATGTGAATTATAGGAAATAAGTGATTAAATGGCTTGATAAATAAATAAGAGAGGACTTAAGAAGAAAATAAGCCCAAAATAAGGGCATGAGGCGGCATAAGCAGAAAAGAAAATAAAATCATGTGATTTAAGGGTAAAATTGGAAATAAAATTAAATTAAATAGTCAAAATGAGATTTTAATAGTTTCTAGACCATTTCTTCTCCAATTTTTCTGTCCAAAACACCATTGAAGAGCTCTTAAAGCTATTTTTCATATTTTAGCTTCATGTGAGTTTATTTCTTGCCTTTCTCTTGTAATTTTTGTGTTTTTAAGACTTTTACAATTAGGTCCAACTAGCTATTTCATTAGTTTTTGATTTTATTGGAAATTTTAAAAGTTACCATTAATGAATACTGGTTGTTTTTGATGAAATAACATGGATTTAGAGATTTAATTTTGTTGTATGATGATTTTGTAAAGTGATTTTATTAGATATTGATTTTAAGACCAAATTATGAAAAGGTTAAATATTAGGGTTTGGTATTAAATTTTTGTTTATCAAGGGCTGTATGATAGCCTAGAATATTTATATAAATTATCAATTGATAAAAATTAGTTCATTTAATGAACAAATTAGCTAAGTGATTAAATTGCAAACGTTGTAAACGTTGGGGTAATTGTGTAATCTCAAAAATTTAAGGGTATTAATTGTGAATTAAATTGGAATTGAAATATATGCTAATGAATGAATAATTTTATATTCTAGATCAAAATCCGTAAATACTTGTGAAAAGAAAAATTAGCGGAATAGTCCCTGAACTTCTACAAATCTTACAATTTAACTCAGGTAAATTTGTACAGTTAAACTTTAATATATATACAAAGATATATATAAATATATTGAACTGATAAATGGTATTATGTATTTATTCATATCTATTGTTGAAAGTGAAATATTGTTAAAATTATGAATTTAAATTGAATGTTCGAAATGAATGGAACGCGGGATTTGAGTACATCCAGCATTCAGCGAATTGACGAAAATGGAGGAAAAATGTGACAAATTACCCAAGTAAATCGAGGTTCAGCATTTGTTGCGAACTTTCGTATTTACTTTCTGTTTAGCTTTCATAAGCTTCTGTTCAACTCATATGAGTTTATGTTTAGCTCTTTTGAGCTTCTGTTTAACCCTTATGTGTTGTCGTTCAGCTCTTACGAGCTTCTGTTCAACCTTTATGGGTTTCTGTTTAGCTCTCATGAGCTTCTGTTAAGCCTTCAGGCTTCTAAAAATGATGTACTCTTATTCGTAAACCGTTCTCCGATTTGGTAAAATTTGGTAAGTGACTTATATAATTGAAATTGGAAGATTGTTATTTACTGTTGGTATTGATCTGGAATAAATGTATTCATCAATTGAAGTTGTGATTGGCAGGAAGTTTACATTAAATGATTTACTTAATTGATTTGTTATAATAGGTTCGGTAAGATTTATGTTTAACCCATCGAACCTACTAAGCTTCATTAAGCTTACTTGTGTTGTTCAATGTCCTTATAGATTATCGTGAGGTTGGGAGATCGGATCAGCACATCAAGTCACACTATCCAGCTCATCTCGGTAGTATTTGAAACGTACACTATGGTTTATATGGCATGTATAATGTTGGAATGGTTTTGAATAAAGTTAGTTTGTGTAAATATTATAAATTATATTTTGTTTACATTTCCAATCAACTTATATATGTAGTGTAGTCTTATCATGCTTGATGTATGTTTGGGTGTGGTTAATTGATAGATAATTTGTAAGCATGTTGGTGAATGAGTTGGTATAGTATGTTTAATATAAGTAATCAAATATGTGAATTGATTAATGTGGTAAATAAAATGTTAGGATATTTATGATTATATGACATGTTTATCACTAGGGTTTGTTGTATTGAAGGCTTTGTTATGGCCTATAAGAGTACAATTTAAAGTGTCTAGGTTGAAATCAAATATGAGTTAGAAATGTTGCCTTAAAATGACCTATTTTCACATGGGCGTGTGGTCTGGCCGTGTGTCCCCTGCACCCTTAAAATTGAGAAACAGAATGCCCAAGTATTTTCACGCTGGCGTGTGGCTTGGCTGTGTGACCCAAGTCAGTAAGCACCCTAAATTGGATACGGGCTGGGACAGGGCCATGTGCCTCACTTCAAATGCCCACACGGCATAAGGCATGGGCGTGTGTCCCCTGTAACTAAGAAAAATTTTGAAATTTTGCAAAAAATTCTTCGAGTTTTCGGTTTAGTCCTGATTCATTTCTAACGTGTATTTTGGACCTCAAAGGCTCATACAAGGGACAATATGAGTGATTTATGATTAGTTTCTTATATGTATGTTAAATGATATGAAATATTCGTATTTGATCTGAAAAGCCCAGAAATGCTCCGTAACCCTATTCTGATGACAAATAAGAGTTAGGAGTGTTTTATTTGGTGGTATCAGAGCTACGATTTAGCCGATTCTCTGACTGAACGTAACATGTGAAATGTCTAGAAATATATGCCATATAAATCTGTAATAGTGAGATGTGTATGATCCGATTTAACCTTTGTTTTCTTATAGATTGTAAAGATGTTAGACGGATTTGAACGTGCTGTCAATGATGAAGTTAGTAGGAGAGCACATACTTCTAAACAAGGGACGAGTAGTAATGTCCCGATTCCTCAGGCTCAAGAACAAGAACTTAAAAACATGATATTTGGATATATGAACTAGTGGTTTAGTGAGGTCATGCAGGAAAGAAATCTAGCTCAGCAGCCTCTACCCCCTACTGTACCACCTGTAGTGCCTCTAGTTGCACCTCCACCTCTTCTAGTGACTGAATCTAGTAAGCGTAGTCCGGTTGAGAAACTCAAAAAGTGTGGGGCTGAAGAATTTCGGGGTAGGTCAGAGGATGATCTAGTTAAGCTTGAGTATTGGTTTCAGAACACAATAAGAGTTTTTGAAGAAATGGCTTCCTCTCCTGATGATTATCTGAGATGTGTTTTTTCATTACTGAAAAAGGAAGCATATAACTGGTGGTCAACAATAATAGCTATGGTACCAAAATAAAAAATTTCTTAGAAATTTTTCCAGATAGAATTTAGGAAGAAATATGTCGACAAAAGGTATCTAGACAAGAAAAAGAAGGACTTCCTTGAGTTGCGTCAAGGAAACAGATTAGTAGCTGAGTATGAGAGAGAATTTGTATACCTCAGTAAATATACTCAAAAAATTGTACCAACCGAAGAAGAGATGTGCATCCGGTTTGAAAAAGGGTTGAATGATGAAATCCGAATGATGATTGGAGGCACTGAAATATGAGAATTTGTTGTTTTATCAGATTGTGTATAGAAGATAGAAGAAGTGTACAATAGAAAAATGCAATGAGATAGATGGAATCGAGAATCTTATACAAGAGGTTCTTCTAAATCATTTTCAACATTACCGGTGAAAAAGTCTAAAGATGATTTCAGTCGAGCCACCTCGATGCCTGAACGTTCAAATAAAAATAAGACGATTCTATAAGATTTTGGGGTATCTACTAGACCTCCTGTTAATGTGGGTAGTGTATAGAATGCTCTTAAGCCTAAATGTAGATATTGTGGGAAATATCATCCTGGCGAGTGTTGAAGTAAAGTGGGGGCTTGTTGTAAATGTGGAGCAACTGATCATTTTATTTGAAATTGTCCTCAATTACAAAAAGAGGATGAAGAGTAGAAAGAAAAGCAATTGGCTACTTCTAAGAGAAGTAGGCGTTTGGATCAAAATACTGCCACTAGAACTGCTTGTTTAGGAATGAAAGATACTACTACTCGGTCAAAGGCTAAAGTATCTGCACATATCTATGCCATTTGAGCAAAGGAGGAAGCTACGGCTCCAGATGTGATTGCTGGTACATTCTATCTCTTTGATGTTATTGTGTATGTATTGATTGATCCTGGGTCCACTTATTCTTACATTTGTATTGCATTAGTAGCGGAAAAGAAGTTACCTGATGAATCTACTGATTATGATATTCAAGTTACTAATCCATTAGGTCAAAGTGTAATAGTTAATTTAGTGTGTCGTAATTGTCCACTGAAAGTGAAAGGTCGTGAATTCCCTATTGATTTGATATTGCTACCCTTTCAGGAATTTAATGTTATTCTGGGAATGGATTGGTTATCTTTGCATGATGCTGTGGTAAATTGCAAAAAGAAATGGATTGATTTGAAATGTCAGACAAGAGAGATGATTTCAGTTGAGTCTGAGACCCCGAAAGATATTGTTAGAATCATTTCAGCTTTTTCCACTCAGAGATTGATGCGAAAAGGTAATGAGGCATTTCTAGCTTACATTCTTAATACTCAGGATTCAGAATTGAAGCTAGATCAGTTACCGGTTGTTAGTGAGTTTGCTGATATTTTTCCTGAAAAAATTCTCGGGTTTACCACTAGATCGTGAAGTTGAGTTTGTAATTGATGTGATTCCTGGAACCGATATCAGTAACACCATACCGTATGAAACCAGCTGAACTAAAAGAATTAAAGGTGCAGTTGCAACACTTATTAGACCGAGGGTTTATCAGGCCGAGTATGTCTCCCTGGGGTGTACCTATTTTATTTATGAAAAAGAAATATGGTTCTTTGATACTGTGCATAGACTACAGACAATTGAACAAGGTCACAATTAAAAATAAATACCATTTGCCACGTATTGACGATATGTTTGATCAACTGAAAGGTGCCGCAGTGTTTTTGAAGATAGATATTAGATCCGAGTATTATCGGTTGAAAGTTAAAGAGTGTGATGTGCCAAAGACTGCTTTCAGAACTCAATATGGTCATTATGAGTTTTTGGTAATGCCAATTGGCTTGACGAATGCTCCTGCTACTTTGATGGATTTAATGAATCGGATTTTTCAACCTTATTTGGATAGATTTGTGGTTGTGTTTATTAATGATATACTAATCTATTCCAACCCAGAATTCGAGCATGCACAACATTTGAAGATTGTGCTACAGACTTTGAGAGAAAAGTAGTTGTACGCAAAGTTTAGCAAATTTGGGTCGTATAGTATCAACTGATGGGATTTGAGTTGATCCGAATAAAGTATCTGTTGTGGTAAATTGGAAAACTCGAAAAATGTTTCAGAAGTGCAAAGTTTTATGGGTCTAGCAGGTTACTACCGATGATTTGTCAAGAATTCTTCGATTATTGCTTTACTGTTGACCCGATTACTATAGAAAAATATTAAATTTTTTTGGTCCGAGGAGTGTCAGTAGAGTTTTGATCAGCTGAAGAAGATGGTGACGGAAGATCCAGTCTTGACTCAGCCAGAATCTAGTGTGCCGTATGTTATTTACAATGATGCATCTCTAAATGGTTTGTGTTGTGTGTTGATGCAGTTAGGAAATGTGGTAGCTTATGCTTCTCGGCAATTAAAGCTGCATGAGAAGAATTACCCTACACATGATCTTAAGTTGGTCGTAATTGTATTAGCTTTGAAGATTTGGAGACATTATTTATACAACGAGAAATGTTACATGTTTACAGATCACAAAAGTTTAAAATATTTGATGACGAGCTGAATTTGAGACAGAGACAGTGGCTAGAATTACTGAAAGATTATGATCTAGTTATTGATTACCACCTGGGAAAGGCTAATGTAGTTGCGAATACACTTAGTCAAAAATCGTGATTGTTTGTACTTCGAGCGTTGAATGCTCATTTAACTTTTAAAGAAGATGGTTCTATATTAGCAGAGTTGAGAACGAACCTCTGTTTCTTCAACGAATTCAAGAATTGCAAGATGATGATTCAAAATTGGTGTTGAAACGAAAAATAGTTCAAAACAATTTGAGTTCAGAGTATAACATTGATGACAATGATATGTTACGTTATCATAATAGAATTTGTGTTCCAAATAATTCAGATTTGAAAAATGACATTCTTTTTGAAGCTCATAGTAGCATGTTCCAAATAATTCATATATTGGGATTTGAAAAGGATGTATTGGTGGCCGGGTACGAAACGGGAAATTTGTGAATTTGTAGCTAAGTGTTTGATTTGTCAGCAAGTGAAAGCAGAACATCAGGTACCAACGAGTTTATTACAACCTGTCATGATTCCTGAATGGAAGTGTGAGCATGTCACGATGGATTTTGTATCCAGTTTACCTGTAACTCTGAGAAAGAAAGATTCGATCTGGGTTATTGTTGACAAATTGACTAAATCAACACATTTTATTACAGTCAGAACAAACTTTTCACTTGAGAAATTAGCGGAATTATATATATCTGAAATTGTGAAGTTACACGGGGTTCCGACCTCCATTATTTTAGATCGAGATCCAAGATTTACATCGAGATTTTGGAGTAAACTGCAAGAGGCTTTGGGTACAAAAATGAATTTTAGCACAGAATTTCATCCTTAGATTGACGGACAATCAGAACGAGTGATTCGAATTCTGGAAGATATGTTGAGATGTTGTATACTCGAGTTTGGAGGTAGCTAGGAAAGGTATTTACCGTTGGCTGAATTTGCATATAATAACAATTATCAATCCAATATAAAAATGACATTATTTGAAGCTCTTTATGGAAGGAAATGTAAGACACCATTGTATTGGTCTGAATTTAGTGAATCTAAACTAGTAGGAGTGGACTTGATCTGAGAGACTGAAGATAAAGTTCGAATTATCCGAGAAAGTTTGAAAGCTGCTTCTGATCATAAAAAATCGTATGCAGGTTTGAAAAGAAGAGATATAGAATTTACTGTTGGTGATCGGGTATTCTTAAAAGTCTTTCAGTGGAAGAAGGTGTTACGGTTCGATAGGAAAGGGAAGCTGAGTCCGAGATTTATCGGATCGTATGAAATTGTTGAAAGAATTGACCTTGTAGCTTATCGATTAGCTTTTCCTCCTAAACTTGAGAAAATTCATAATGTGTTCCACGTATTGATGCTGAGACGGTACAGATCTGATCCTGCACATGTGATTCCTCATAGTCAAATTAAGCTACAACCAAATATGATGTATTCGGAAGAACCGGTGAGAATTTTAACTCGAGAGGTTAAAGAATTGCGAAATAAACGAGTACCGTTAGTAAAAGTCTTGTGGCACCGACATGGTTCTGAAGAAGCTACATGGGAAACTGTAGAATCAATGAAAGTGCAATATCCGAATCTATTCTCAGATAACAAATTTTGAGGACGAAATTTACTAAAAAGGGGAGAGTTGTAGCAGCCCAATTTTCAGTGGTGTCGGAAACAATGATTTGAGACCACCAAATTGACAAATAAGCTCGTAAATTTTATTATTTAATATTTACGAGTCAACTGTGATTTTAGAAAGATTTTTGAATCAGTAATTTATGTTTTATAATAAACTATTAGGTTTGACTGGTAAAAACTTAGGTTAAGTTGTTTTAAAAAATGAGGTATCGTGACCTTGTTTTTATAAACCAATCTATAAATATTTTTATAAATATTTACGGAGTGTCATTAAGGTAGTATTAAAGTTTTGTTAGAAAATTTTAACGTTTTGATAGTTAATTAATTAAAAGGACTAAATTGAAAAGGTGCAAAACATTTGAATTATAGGAAATAAGTGATTAAATAGCTTGATAAATAAATAATTGAGGACTTAAGAAGAAAACAAGCCCAAAATAAGGACATGAGGCGGCATAAGCAGAAAAGAAAACAAAATCATGTGATTTAAGGGTAAAATTGGAAATAAAATAAAATTAAATAGCCAAAATGAGATTTTAATAGTTTCTAGACCATTTATTCTCCAATTGTTTTGCCCAAAAACACTATTGAAGAGCTCTTAAAGCTGGCTTTCATATTTTAGCTTCATGTGAGTTTAATTCTTGCCTTTTTCTTGTAATTTTTGTGTTTTTAAGACTTTTACAATTAGGTCCAACTAACTATTTCTTTAGTTTTTGATTTTATTGGAAATTTTAAAACTACCATTGATGAATAATAGATGTTTATGATGAAATAACATGATTTAGAGCTTTAATTTTGTTGTATGATGATTTTATAAATGATTTTATTATATATTGATTTTAGGACCAAATTGTGAAAAGGTTAATAATTATGGTTTGGTATTAAATTTATATTTATCAAGGGCTGTATGATAGCCTAGAATATTTAGATAAATTATCAATTGACAAAAATTAGTTCATTTAATGGACTAATTAATTTAAGGGATTAAATTGCAAAATTGAAATGTTAGGTAATTGTGTAATTTTGAAAAGTAAGGGTATTAATTATGAAGTGAATTGGAATTGAAATATATGCTAATGAATGGATAGTTTTATATTCTAGATCAAGATCCCGTAGATACTAGTGAAAAAGAAAAATTAGCGTAAGCAGGTCCTCGAACTTCTACAAATCTTACAATTTAACTCAGGTAAGTTCATACGGTTAAAATTTAATATATATGCACACACACATATATCTAAATATATTGAATTGATAAATGGTATTATGTATTTATTCAAATTTATTGTTGAAAGTGAAATATTGTTAAAATTGTGAATTTAAATTGAATGTTCGAAATGAATGAAACGCGAGATTTGAGTACATTCAGTATTCTAAAAATTGATGAAAATGAAGGAAAAATGTGGCAAATTACCCAAGTAAACCGAGGTTCAACATTTGTTGCGAACTTTCATATTTACTTTCCGTTTAGCTCTCATGAGCTTCTGTTCAACTTATATGAGTTTATGTTCAGCTTTTTTGAACTTCTGTTTAACCCTTATGTGTTGTCGTTCAGCTCTTACGAGCTTTTGTTCAGCCCTTATGGGTTTCTTTTTAGCTCTCATGAGCTTCTATTAAGCCTTTGGGCTTCTAAAAATGATGTACTCTTATCCGTAAGTCGTTCTCCGATTTGGTAAAATTTGATAAGTGACTTATATAATTGAAATTGGAAGATTGTTATTTACTGTTGGTATTGATCTGGAAGAAGTGTATTCATCAATTGAAGTTGTGATTTGTAGGAAGTTTACATTGAATGATTTACTTAATTGATTTGTTGTAGTACGTTCGGTAAGATTTATTTTTAACCCATTGAACTTACTAAGCTTCATTAAGCTTACTTGTGTTGTTTAATGTCCTTGTTGATTATCGTGAGGTCGGGAAATCAGATCTGCACATCAAGCCACACTATCTAACTCATCCCGGTAGTTTTTGAAACGTACACTATAGTTTATATGGCATGTATAGTGTTGGAATGGTTTTGAATAAAGTTAGTTTGTGTAAATATTATGAATTTTATTTTGTTTATATTTCCAATCAACTTATATATGTATGTGTAGTCTTATCATGCTTGATGTATGTTTGGGTGTGGTTAATTGGTAGATAATTGTAGGCATGTTGGTGAATGATTTGGTATAGTATTTTTGATATAAGTAATCAAATATGTGAATTGATTAATGTGGTAAATAGAATGTTAGGATATATGTGATTATATGACATGTTTAGCACTAGGGTTTGTTGTATTGAAGGCTTTGTTATGGCCTATGAAAGTGCAATTTGAAGTGTCTAGGTTGAAATCAAATATGGGTGAGAAATATGACCTATTTTCGTCCACACGGGCAGAGACAAGGGCGTGTGTAAAATTGAGAAACAAAATGCCTAGGTATTTTCACACGACCTTGTGTGGCTTGGCTGTGTGACCCCTGCACTTTAATTTTACAAGTTAGTATGCTCACACGGCCAAGCACACGGGCGTGTGGCTTGTCCGTGTGACCCAAGTCAGTAAGCACCCTAAATTGGACACGGGCTGGGACACGGCCATGTGCCCCACTTCAAATGCCCACACGGCCTAAGACACAGGTGTGTCTATTGGCCGTGTGAGCCACACGGCCTAGCCACACGGCTTATGTCCCCTCCACTTAAGAAAAATTTGAAATTTTGCAAAAATTATCTAAATTTCCGGTTTAGTCCCTATTCATTTCTAACGTGTATTTTGGGCCTTGAAGACTCATACAAGGGACAATATGAGTGATTTATAATTAGTTTTTGATATGTATGTTAAATGATATGAAATGTTCATATTTGATCTAAAAAGTCCAGTAATGCTCCGTAACCCTATTTTGGCGACGAATAAGGGTTAGGGGTGTTACACCCGATTTACTTGGGTAATTTGCCAACATCTTCCTTCAATAGCATCACACGCCAAATAATAAATTTACTCAAATCCCGTGTTCCATTCAACCCGAATATTCAATTCAGTATTATAATTCCAACAATAATTCATTTTCAACAATAAAATAACTGCATAATATCATTCATCAAACTAATACAAATATTAATTTTAATCGTACGAATTTACCTGGATTGAATTGTAGTAATTACAGAAGTCCAGGGAATATTCTGTTATTTTTCCTTTTTCACGAGTATCTACAGGATCTTGATATGAAGCAAAAATAGGTAAAACCAGCTTAAGGAGCTCACCTATGACTGGTTTGGCTGAAATTTGGAAAAGAAATTTTCTAGAAACTTTTAGAATTTCAATTTGTAATTTTAATTTCACTTTATTTACCATTTTTCCATTAAATGGATTTATTTTATTATTTTCTCTGCTTATGCCGCCTCACAAGTATCGAAAGGAAGCAAAAACACTTATGCAATAGATAAGAATGGTTTGCACAATCATTCTCAATACCACTTCCTTACTTGGTTTAGAAAATATTTTATTCTTCCAACTAAACAAGCACTTACCTAGCTTTTCCTGAACAAAATAAAAAATTTGCTTCTTGTTCCGTCCTACCAAAGGCGACACTCCAAGATATCTTCTAAGAGTCAAATTAGAATGTACCCTAAGAATTGAGTACACTGCATGCTTATCTTCCAGTTTAGTGTTAGCGCTGAACATGATACCTGATTTTTGGTAATTTATAGCTTGCCTCGATGTAGCCTCATACTCAGATAAAACAATTCTCGTCACTGAAGCTTTTCATTCCTGCGTACGAAAAAAAAAGAAAACTGTCATATGCAAAGAATAAATGCGAGACACTTGGACTATAACAACCCGTTTTCAATGGTACCAAAAATGGTGGTTTTAGAATCCTATATTTCGATGATCGAGTCGGTAAATATTATTTATTAATATTTAATAATCTATTATGATAGTATATTAGATTTTGGTCTGATAATTTTGGTTTAATAATTTTGGTGATTAAATGATTAATTAGAACACATGGACTAAATCATAAAAATTGTAAAAATCAATCACTATTTATTTTTATTAATTAAAAGACTTAATTAGTAATTTTTTAAATGTTGGAGTGGCAAATAAATATTTTTCCATGTTGGTGGACGATTAGTAATAGATTTTAATGAATTAAGTTATTTTATTAAAGTAAAAATAATAAAACATTAAAATAAGCATGAATTAGTCATCATCTTCTTTTGATTTCTCTTCCACCGAAAATTCAAAGGCAAAATATCCAAACCACCATTGTTGAATGCTCAAACCATTCAACCCTTGCATGTAAGTTGATTTTAAGTGCGATTTTCGTAAATTTTATATTTTTGAGATTGTTGTAGCTTAATCTAGCTTACCAAGTACTAAATTGCAAAATTGTTAAAGATTTTAAAAGATGTCATTGTTGTTCTTTAAGCTTTTTGGATGTTAAATGATAAAGTTTGAAGCTTTATTATGATATAGGACTAATTTGTAATGTGGTTTCTAATATTTTTAAGTTTAGGGACTAAAATGTAATGATGCTGAATTTAGCATAGAAATTTTGTAATTTTTTTATTGAAGAGAGTTATTGAAGGATGATATTGAAAATGGAATGAAAACAAAGCTTAAAAATAAAAGATATGTAAGTTTCGGTTTTAGGGACTAATTATTTGAATAAAAGGTAAAGGTTTAGGGAAATATTGTAAAATGATACTAAATGTTCATATGCATAAATTTAGACATTATATGGTATTTTGAGTTGTTAATTGAGTTAAATTATTATATAGATCAAGGATCAACCAGTCGATAAACGTGAAAAATGAAAAATTGTTGAATAGTCAGTGGTGTCGTATTCGTTGCTATTCTGGTTAGGTAAGTTCGTATAATATTCATTTTGATTAAAATAGTTTGTGTTGTATTATATATATATATTACTGGTGGTTGAGTGTTATGAATTATGAAGTTTGACATTGAAAGGATTGAGTTGCAAAGTACATTATATGTGTCTTGGAATAATAGATAGATGATGTGGAACGTTATATTGATGGAAAGTATATGAGAATTGATTAAAGGCCCGTGTGAACTTAGTGAATGACTAGGATAAAAATGACATGTCATTAGGGTTTAAAGTATCAGATACTATGTACCAATGATTATATTATATAAGGTGTTATGTACCGGTTACTATATTATCAGGTACTTTGTACTAGTGTTTATTTTGTATCAGGCATTATGTGTCAGTGTTTATACCTTATCAGGTATTATGTATCGGTCTTGGATACCTTACCGATGGCTCAGATCCATCATTTATTGTGTAGAATCCACAGCTCATGTGAGTAGTATCGAATAAAGGTTAATGTCCCTATTTATAGCTCGTATGAGCAAAACTATCTTGAGTATCCGAGGTTAATTTACTATAGTTCTCCGGGCAAAACTAAGATACGAAATCGAGTTGAGATGAAAGAGTGTTTAAGATGTTTATTATGAATTGAATATGGCTATTTTGGCTACTATGTTACTTTATAAGTATGTGATGATCATTATGTGATAATGTACTTACCAAGTTGGTTATGGCATGAATTGTGTAAGGTGGCAAGGAATATTATGTTTATATGCTATTTTCAATTGCTAAGATATAAAATGTCAGGTATGTAACACCCCACAACCTGGCTTAGGAGCTTAGACCGAATCTCGAAGGTTACATTGATCACTGAAGTGATCGTAGGTAAAATTTGAGTTTAACCAACTAGAAAACATACGGTATTTAAGTTACGTAAAACTCTCCATTGTAAAATCCCGATATTACAAAAATTTTAGTCTAAATGACGCTTACGTGCGTAAAACTCAAAATTCATACCACAATATTCAAAATCAAACTTACAATTCAAACTGTTTATTTATAAATGCGAAATTTATTAAAATACTTTTAAATTTGATTCTAAACATGGCTGTCTGAGACCTCCGACGTGCCTAGTCCAGCAACAACATACGAAAATACCTGAAAAAGAGAAACTGAGGGGGTGAGCTACACGAGCTTAGTGTGAGATCGAAACGACAGAAAAAATTGAAAATTAAGTACCATAATAAAAAAAAATTACAATGGCAATCCGATATCCAAATAATCATCACAACCAAAACAGACACATCAGTACTGAATACATCGATATGTATATCGTTAATCTTGCAACCAGACAGACTAAATGCGAAACAAATGCATCAACATGAAACCCACCCATCCAGCCAAACATCTCTTCGTTCCCCATTCACACCACAAATGAGCTATAAGAAGCTCAACCAGCCCTGCACACCACATAGGACCTCGAAAGGCCCATCCAACCATACACACCACGCATGTGGAATAAAGCCACGTAAATAGCAGTGTGCAGCAGAGCTGCTAGAAGTATCATACTGTGCGGTAAACCACTATACAAACGTATTGCAGTTGAAACTGCCAAATCAAATCAGACTTCCTTCTCTTCATATCCTAGACCCAAAATCATAATGCAATATGCAAAAATACACACCAAACACTGTCAATCACACAGACACAGAAGCTCGTAATCAATCAATCAATTACAGAATCGATGTACATAGTTTCCAGACAGTCACACACCAGTTAAACAAAATCAATAGTACGCATGTTCAATCGACCAAATCCAGGATCATACATCACAATACTCAAATATTAGGCAATATCACATTAACGAGTCACTTAACTAATGCAACGATTGCATAAAACCTAGCCAATGGTCGAAACACAAAGAACCACAAATAGGTCATAAATCAACACAGTACAAAACCTAGCCAGGTCGTGTGGGGGTCTACACGCCTATGTGGAGGCCACACACGCCCGTGTGGAGGGGACACACGCCCGTGTGAGTTGCCTGTGTAACTCACTGTCCAAAAGTGCTAAAAATAAATAGCAAATGAGACACGGTTGTGTGGAGAGCTCACACACCTGTGTGGGGACACATGCCCGTGTGGCACCAAAATTCACCAAAAAACCCTAATTTCCAATTTCACATAGCCGTGTGAGCCACCCATGTGGGGCACACGCCTGTGTGGCCACCCGTGCGGTCACGAAACCACACCGAAATAGGCTGCAAAACGTGCCTTTGATGTCGAAACAATCCCCAACCCTTGTTAACTTAAGAATAAGTCAAAAACACACAAAATTTCAAACGATTCCGCAACGACACTTCAGTTGATAAATTACAAAAACTCACAAACCATGTCGAAATTCACAGAACCAAATCAGAATTTCGTCAATAACAAAAAGGAAATGTTTTCGAACCCACACCTGATTCGCAATCAAGACGCTAGAAACCAATCGACAGACATTGATAACCTCGATACGAACTTAAAGCTTTTCAAAACCAAAAACAAAACTGTTTTCTTCTCTTTCTTTTCAAAAGATGCAAGAAAGCCAAAAGGAAAAAGATAGAAACAAAGAAGAAAAAAAAAAGAAAAAAAACGATACAGAACGTGTAAAAAGAAAAAATAAAAACCAAAATAAAAATAAAAAATAAAAATAAATAAAATAAATAAACATTAAGAAAAATAAATAATAAAATAACACTAAATAAAGGAAATACTTATCTAAACCTTTAAAACAAAACAAAAATGGTCCTTCAAAACACTCTTGAGGACTCGAACCCAGAACCCAAAGGCACACTAACACACTACCAACCACCAGATCAGCAGGCCCATTCTGTCACCTAAACGCGCAACTAAACACAATAGCACAACCTACTCACTGACCTTAACCCCAGAGCTTAAAACTTCTAACCCTAAAATTCGTGGTGTTACAAGATATGTCGTGTTTATTTTCATATGGACTTACTAAACTTTGAGTAAGCTTACCTTTGTTTCGTTTTTCTTCCTTGTAGATTGTTGGAAATTGTTCTATCGATTGGGTCATTTTCAGAGCTCACACTATCCATAAATCTCTTCAGTAGACTTTTGAACATTTTGGCCCGATTATAAGTCGCATGCTTATAGGTGTTAATGGTTATGTATATATGTAAGTGAATGAGATTGAAACTCTTGCTTTGGTTCAATTAGATGTGAATATAAGTGAAATGTATCAAGGTAATGATGTTTTAGTTGGTTTGTATCATGAGTTGCATATATGCTTTGGTTAGTATGGTATAACTTGCTTGATGAGTTTTGACATTTAGATGTGATGATTATGTGATGGAAGTTTAGGTATGAATATTATGGTATGTTTGATAATGAATGGTTTGATTGAGAATTGTTATATTGTGGTGCCAATTGTGGCATATTGAGAATATTATATGATTGAATTTTAGGTATGAATATTATGGTATGTTTGATAATGAATGGTTTAGTTGAGTGGAGTCTTAGAGTTGTCCCTGTTGAAGGAAAACCCAGTTTGAAAACGATTTTCTTGTACAGCGGAAAATTAAAATATTGAAAACTAACCCGATTTGTGATATTTATAGCAATAAACCTTAACCAAATACGTACCTGTGTTTTTGGCTTTCAACCAAATGATCTTCTCCGCTATTCTCGTACCATGAATTGCTTCGAGTGTGAGCTCGAACCAATTGAATCGAAACACAAAAATAGAAAAAGTTTTCTCTCATTTTGGATGAAAATGAAAATTCTCTCTTCTTAATAGAAACCGATACAATTGTTATTTCGAAAAGTATATGTAATAGTTGAGAATGAATTCTCTCTATTTTCGGTAGAATAGCAATCTTTCAAAGGTTATGTTAACAGCTCTACCGGTTCTATCTATTTATAGGAAGAGAAGGTAGAACCCTTGTAGAGTTGTAGAGATTTAATTTAAATAGAAGAACAACATCCTACATAGAGTAGGAGAGGTGTGAATGATTCACCCTTGTATTTCTATTAGGGTTGCTACCCTTTTCATGTTATATGAGGGGTTTTGGGCCTCTCTCATATCGGGTCCAATTATGAGTACTTCTTGGGCCTTTTTGACCCAATACTCTATAATGTGATCCAACTCAATTTAGTTTTTCTATTTTCCAAAATAAACTTTAATATTTACATTAAATAATTTTATCATCCCAATTTTACTCTAGTAAAATTTTAACGATTTTACTCATGATAAAATTTTGACGATTTTACCCCTAGTAAATTTTCGAGAAATTTTATTTAATATGTCACAACTCAACATGTTCACTATGACTGAATGATTTATTTTCATTTTCGGGCTTCAAAACAGTCCAAAAACGTAAACTCATTCTTCTATCATTTTTTAAGTAACATTATATAGGATTGCAAGTTTCCATTTCCATTTTTATTTTCATTTTCATTTTCATTTCCATTTCCAACTACAAGGCTAAAACAAATCGACAAAGCTTTATAGAACAAGACGCATCACTGCACTACGACATAAAAACGTTGCACTCACAAAGCACGATAAAGGCAAGACTTTTAATCATACATGCCAATAATTCAAACAATTTCAAGATGATTATATTTAAATTATTCTAATAAAGTTTATTATTTTCTCGTAGGATTTTTTAAAATATATTAGGTATAATTTCTTCGTCCATGCTTATTTCAATTTAGTTTTTCTTTAATTGTTTATATATATATATATATATTCAGGATCCACCACTCATTTTAGAACAATCTCAAGGTAAGTAAATTGTTTTTTTTTCATAATTATCACATAAATATCAAATGATTAATTAATTGTTTTTCTTGGTCCACATGCTGAAATTGAATTTTAGCCTCAAAAATCAATAATTCAGTTTAGGTCTTCCTACACAAAATTTATAGCTTTACGATGGATATTAAATCCACCAATTTTATAATTTTATATGTACAAATAAAATAAATTTGTAGATAGAGAAGTAAATTCAAATTCCTAAAGATTAGGTAAGAGCTAGCGATGACTTAGGCAAATTTAAGAAAAAACAAAATGGGATGAAATATTGCAAAATAATAAAATAAAGATAAATAAAGAGAGAACATAATGTAAATAACAATATTTAAAAATATTATTAATATTAACTTTGATGTCGAATTGATCACGGATTAAAATAATCAAAGAATAACTTCAAACCACCAAAATTTCCTTAGTTTATAAATTAATTGCAAGAATAATTCAATAAGGGATGCTCTTAAGATTTAATTCACCAATGACCTTACAAATTAGAATGACCCAATTCTAATTAATAAACTCAATTCAACAATTCATTTAAATTAAATTATTTTTCAATCAAATTTTACTAACATGCTCTAATTATTAGAATAAAATACAACTGCAAATTTAATTACTCTAACTATTTATTATCCCAAATACCAAACAAGGCTCTCAATGTGGAACAGTAATAAAAGTCATGAAACGGAGAATAAGCAAAATATCAATGAATACCCAAAAATGAGGAACACTTTGAATCTTACAATTCCAATAAAACTGACCATCGGTTGAAAAGTAAAATTAGTTGCTCATAATTAAGAGAATGCCGAAAATTATATTAAACAAAGGAAAAAAAATAATTGGTTAAATCTTTTATTAGTCCCTGTACTTTGCAAAATTATGGATTTAATTCTTATATTTTAATTTAATCAATTTTAGTCTCTATATTTTCAAATTTTGAAATTTTAATCTTAACCCAAATAGCAGCAGTTAAATTCAGTTACTAGTCCTATGCATACGATTGTAGATTTAGTCTATATTCGTAATTGGATCATTCTAAGTCCTTATACTTTTGAATTTTGAAATTTCAATTTTGATGCAAATAGCGTGATTAATCAATTAATTGGATTTTTAATGAATAATATGTGAAAATAACAAGTGACACTGCGTTACACATATGATAATATGTTTGTCGCATCGACGTTGGAAATAACATAACTTGATGAATTTAATAATTATCGTTTAGTAAGGACTGAAATTTTAAAAGTAAAAAATAAAAACATAAAAATAATTAAATTAAAGTAAAAAATTAAATCCATATAAAATGAATAGCAAAATTTAACTAAAATAATTCATATTTTGTCTATCTAACTGTTGCCGAAAGTTACCTCTTATAGGAAAGGAGTTGTATTCTAACTTCCACTCTATAGTGGTAATGCCAATATAGCGATTAAAATGATAAAAATCCTAAATTAAAATAAAGATAATAATACTAACCCTAAATTAATTAATTCAAGTAATATAATAAAACATCCTCTGAGGAAAAACCCTAATACGAAATGTAGTTGCAAATTTTATGGTAGTAAACTTTATCCAAAAAGCCTCGTCCAAACTTCTTCCTGTATGCCACCCAACTTGTGTTCAATATTTCCAATGGAAAATATTTGACACTCAATGAGATTTGTTGACTTTCCAAGTAGAGTAAAAAACTGAGGGATATAATAAAATATTTTTAAAAAAAAGAGATACATAACTATTTTTTAAGGTTGCTTGTGGGATAAAAAAATACACTACTAATATATTAAATGCTAACCCTTTTAAGATTAGTAATAATCATGTTAAAAAGTATTAAAATTAGTGACAAAAATTAGGCTTCTTTTACCCGGTAACATCTTAGCTTTTGAAATTTATAATTTCATCTCCATTCCTTAGACATAATTTTTTTGAATTTGGCCTAAATGAGTAAACTAAACTATTAGTAAGTTTATATTTTGGTCACTTAATTTCAAAAAGTTACAAAATGGTCATTGGACTATTGGAAAATTTTTTATATAAGTCACTAAACTATTCAAAAGTTTTTATTTAAGTCAATAGGTTGTTAAGTGTTTCTAAAAAAAGGATATACTTGAGATCTAAGTCGATCTGACTGTCAATGTCGAAGATCAGATGAAAAATTTGTTTTGATTTTGGTTTACAGATTCATGATGTCTAAAATTGTTTCATAAAAAAAATAACTGTAGAAAAGAAGGGGAATGGAAGCTTTCGATTGATGCAAGCGGTGCAAATAGAGAAGACCATATAACGACAATTTTAACAGTCCAGTAACTTGAATGAAAACTTCCAAATAGTTCAATAACTACTTTATAACTTTTTTAAATTAAGTAATCAAAATATAGATTCACTAATAATTTAATGACATTAAGTGCAATTTAACCGTTATAATTATGTGCATCCTCTAGTGGCACACATTTGTAATCTTCTTCCACGTGATTGTTGACTAAGTTGTGATGGAACCGGGGAAGAGAAAAGTCCATTCCTTTATCATTTCTTTAGGGATATACATTAAAACAAAAGCAAAGATGGGACAGCCCTATAATCCAAGATTGGCATTTCGATTTCGTAGCCATTAATTGAGAAACTCCTATTCATTTTGATTGGGGTTAATTTTAGTCAATTAAGTAAACATCAAATTTAGATAAGTCATTTTGAGTTTAAGTCTTTTAGATTTGAGATTTAGACTTTTCAGAGTTTTAATTATTTTAAGTTTTGATCAATTCAAAATAAATTAATTTAAATTTAGGTTAAAATAGATTTAGATTGATGAGTTGAAATTATTAATTTATTATGATTAAATTTAATAAAATTATATATAAATTTAAATGGATTGGATTGAATAACTATATTCCAGTCCAAATTAACATTTGAAGCTAGGAACTTGCCTGGAAAAAGAGTAGCTGCGTAACCTGTTTCTCGTCAAGACATCAAGAATTCCAACTTAGTGGCCAGGAAATTTAAGAAAGTGATTGATTTCCTTAGTTGACATGGAAAAGAAAATTTGTATGAATGAGATGTGGAGGGGAAATATGGGACCAATTTGAAAAGGTTATTAAATGAGTTGGAAATTATTAGAGATTATGTGACCATATCGCACAAGTTAAGTCCGTATAGATCCATACTTTTACTATTTGATTTTGATTAGAATAGGACTTTTCAACCTTTAAATAGATGTAGTCAAAACTTCTCTTGTATCGTTGGTTTTTCAACATTAGTGAATTTCTTCTTCTTTACTCGTGGTTTTTTCCCAAAAAGATTTTTACATAAAATTTGTGTTCTTTTTTTATTATTATTGATTTGCGATCATTCTACCGCAGCTATCGATATTTATTATAACAAAAATTTTAATGGTGTTTGACTTCAGGAAAACTTGTCAACATACATTGTAGACTGATCCGTTCATGGTAAAATTAAGCCCCTTATTGAGATCTTAACAATTAGGATTTAAATTTTGTGATTGTAATCCGTTTGTAATATGTAAAAGAAAAAATTGCAACTAACTTTTAGATAGAGTTAATAGGGTTATAAATGAGTAACTCGTTGAAACAACATTTCATAAATAATTTAATTTTTGTTCAAGTTAAATAAATGAATATGAACAAAGCTAAAAGATTTGTTTATTAAATGAGATGAACTAGAACAAAATTTGTTCAATTTATTAATTTTCATAAATAAATTTGTTTACGTTCGCTTAAAACTCGATTATTGTAATAGAAAATTATAGGAAGGATCCACTTATACCGCTATACCCTTTCGTATCTTTTTGTAGGATTAATATTTTAACGATCCAATCATTAAATTTATTAATATAATAGTACTTGTCGTGCATGTAACTTTTCAAATAAATATGATATCTCTATCTTTTTATTTAAAATTATATATATATTAATATTTATTGAACAATTGAAATTATTTTACATAAAACAAAGAGAAAATATTTGGTACAATCGCTAGTGAAATTTTTAGATTCCATAAGTAGGGTTAAGAGGTTGACAAGTGTCCTATATAGATATGATAGAATATTTAAAATAAATATTAAAAAAAAGAGAAACATGGCAAGTTTTAAAGTTGCTTGTGGAATAAAAAAATACATTGCCAAGATACTAAGTCTAAAACAAATAGTTAGAAATTTTAATTTACATTAAATTTGACATCCATAATTTATATGAATAGAATATGAAAGATGATAGTTGGATCATTAAAATATTAATAGTACAAATTGATATGAAATGGTTAAAACTTCTTTAGTTTTGCACTTGTGTAAGTGGATCCCGCCCCAAAATTATTATTGTTGTGTGTTTATTTTATTTATTTATAATGTAATTATTAATGTTTATATTTGATTATTTTATATATATAATATATTTACTATTCATGAACATTATTCAGTAAATATGCTTGCTTAATATTCACAAACATGCTCGTTTAGCTTAAAAACAAACAAACACAAAATATATAATTTTAAATAAATGAACACGAGCATAAATTTAAAATTAATGAACACGAACATTTAAAATAAACACTTGAATATAGACGTATGTTGGTTCATTCAAATTCAATCCGTTTACAACATTAAGGATTAGCATTTTTTATTCATTATAAATTTGAAAAAGAGGCGAGTCCCGCAAGGTTTGAATAAATCTTTTATGTCAGTTAATATACTTTGTAGTCATTAAATGTTTATTTTGGTATTTATCTATTTTTTCTCACTTTAATATTTAAATTTAACAACTAGATTTAGATTTATTTTAGTTCTAAAATAGAGTAAATAAGGCTAAATTTCAACATTTTAAAGTGTCTAAATTTTCTCCTAAAAAGCAATTAAAATAACTCAAACCAATTAATTCTCCAAGATTCAATAATTATTTTAATTTAAAATAATAATTATATAGCCAAAATCAAACATTAAAAATACTACACTAACTCAATTCAAATTAACAAGATGAGACTCATCCACAAACTTGGTTAACACAATCAATGCTTTGTTGACCCAATATTTTTATAACCGGACTAGTTTCTAGTAGTTAAATCAATCAAGTCATTAGTTTTTAATTTGATTAGTTGGTCCAATTTGATTAAATAGGTTATTAAAAAATAAAAAAAATAGAAAAACTCAATTCACCTATCAATTCAACTGGTTTGTGAATCAACCAGTTAAATCTCTTTCACTAAACCAATGTATCGGCTAATTCCCAGTCCAACCATTCCAATCAATTGATTCGATTCCCACAATCTTGCATTGGGCATCCAAGTTGATTTTTTTTTTTTTTTGCTTAATACATCATTTGGTACCTTAATTTGACATTTTATTCTAGTGCGATACTTTTGTCTTTTCTTGGTCCCATGTGATACTTATAAAAGATAAAAGTTATATTTTTCTGTGCCCATAGGTAACATTGTTAATTTTTTAGTGTTTAATTGAGTTTTGAGGTTGATTTGAAAAAATTAGTTACTAATAGTATTAAATTTGAATTTCCATGATTTTGTTAATAGATTAAATCTAATATTAATTGTGAATTTGTTTGTTTTGTGTTTAAATTGTTAAATACATTCTTATAACTATATTTTAGGGGTTAAAAGTTGTTTTATTGAAATTTAATAACTAATATTATTAGTTAAACATAGATTTTCATCCTACTAATCTTAAAATCTAAATTAAATATTAAAATATTAATATTATTACCTTCAAGTATTTATAACTTTAAATACCTAAAAAAAGTTAAATAATTTAAACACCTATTTTTCATATAAATCTTAAAAATATCAAACTCAAATTCCTTTGCACTATATTAATTGATTCCTAAGGTTCTTTAGGCCCAAAGTTCCACTGGATACTGTTCTTGTTTCAAGCCTTAACGGTCACTATTATTTGCCTTTTATAATTACTCAATAAAAACGCAAATCTCATATGAGAATGTCTCCTACATTCTCATTTAATATGCCTTCCATCTCATCAAATTTGAAAAAAAAAATGTCATGTTAATCATTTCAAAATTTTTATTTTGGCCATAAAAAATGTTAATTTAATTATCACAGTTAAAAAATTAATCAATTTAACGGGATATTATTCTTTTTTAAATTTATGTTTTCTTTATTTCTTTTTTCATCTTCTCCCTTCTAACTTTGAAATCTTAATTGCTGATTTCTTTATTAAACTATTGTCAATGAACGAGGGCGAGAGACACTTCTTCTTTCTCCCTATTTTCCTTGTTTTCCTTCTCCTTACCCACAATTGTCCTTTTCACTAGTGCTGCTGTGATCATCCAACATCTTTTTTGTTGTCAGATTGTCAATCCAAAACTATCCAAGTGAAGTCAAAATCTCCTCTTCTTATCTAAAGGATTAGATTTTTCAAAAAATAACCTAAAAAATTGTGAGGTCACTTCCAAAACTTTCGAGTTTTCGTGCTCTGATCTCTTAATCCCGCTATTAATATGGCCTGATTGTGGGATATCTTTTTACTTTTGAGCTCACCGACAAAGGTTCAATGGAAGTAACAACAACATTTTTAAGGAAGACGGTGGCTAAGATTTCTAGGTTGTAAGAGAGAAAATGAAGAAAATGATAGGAAATAAAAAAAAATTAAGGGAAAAAGAAAGAAAAAATTAAGGAAAAAAATTCAATTGTGGAAAAGATGGGTTAAATTTTTTTTTTTAAATATTTTCGTTGTAGGTTTTGATCATAACTATTTTTTTTAAGATAAGAACTAAAACTACCCATAACCCTTCTCCAACTCATAAATAGGAGGATAACATGCTTTAGCACCCTCAAACTCTCACATATTTCTGCATTGACAACAATGCTCATGCCAATCGAATTAAAACTCAATCAGTTGATGTATTTAAAAATTAAATGATCAAATAAAAAAAGAGTGAACAAAATAAAAACAAACACAATATAAACTACCAAAAAAAATCCAGATAACAAACATCAAATGTGGAAGATTGTAAGTATTTATTACATGTATTGAGCAAAAATTTGATGAATATATTCAATTGAATTTCAAGCGTAATTATCTAATAAGATTTTTTTAGTAAATAAGAAATAGAGTTTATGAAATTTTGAAGTCTTTATCCGTACAAAAAACTACAATGTTGGAACATAGAACAATTAAATGACACCAGGTCATTCACAGTTAGTACTATAACAAAATTACTTTGTTTATCAGCATAGTCCTTGGTTGAATATATTCAGAAACATTAATCAATAGAAGGACCCAAAAATGACAAATCGTTTTCTTCCATGCATCCACTCACCACATAATGCCAAATCATTACATTTTTCACATTAAAGAAAGAAAAAAAATCAATTTATAACTCCCCTATACGAAAGCTTCTCCCTTGTATCTCTCTTCGTTATCTTCCATTTGAACCAGTCTTAAAGCCTTTCTATAAAGTTTATACATATTTATCACTTGAAAGTTGAAACCCTTGAATCCTACACTCAATGGCCTCAACCTGTATTTCAACCTGCATAGATGATATTAAGGTCCCAATCAGGCCAACCAATGCCTACAAGTGGCCGGAATCAGATGCTGAGTTTGTAAGGTCACTGAGCTCTAACGGTGGCAGCCGTGGCGGCCATGCACATCCTACGGTCGTTGATAGCATTTCATGCAGGCAAATGTACCTCAGGAGCTACAAGTTTCATAGGAGTGATGATCATCAAACTGAGCCTGAACAAATAAAATGTTTTGGCATGGTTAAGATGGAAAAAGTGAAGAGTCCTAGTAGCCAAAAGAAACCCCAAAATGTTGCCAAGAAGAAGTGTGTGGCACTCAAGAGGGCCAAAGTGGTCTCTTGTGCTGCCTTGTTGGCTCTGTTTCGCCGGCTTTTGTTCTGTACCACCAAGGTTGATGTGGCTGATCATGGAGGTTGATCAACTTTTTATTATTATCAGTTTCAGCCCCCAAGGCTCCTCCCACACCCTCTTTTTCCCCCTCAATTTATGATATTTTTCCTTGTTAATGACTTAAGGCTACAACAGCAAGTTCAATTTCTTGTTTGTCTCGGCACTTTCTGTTATCCCCCCCCCCCCCAATTTTTTAGTTATGTAATGAGTTTCACTAAGCCAGAAAACAAAAACAAAAATGATACTCTCTATACCTTGGTTCTCCCATTCTAGATAAGCTTTCATCACATCTGTTGGACTATGATATGATATATTAAAGTTACAATTTACAACTATATAAACAATTACTAAGAAAATCCATCACAAGTATCGAATTGAATAATTAACTCAACTCAAATTAACTTATTTACACATGATTTATATCAGTGGGACTCAAATTTGAGATCTCAAAGTTCTCAGAGTTTCAACGTTACCATTGAGCCAAGATTTCATTGGCTTATAGGGCATAGAGTTTTGTAACTCAACTCAAACTAACTTATCTACACATGATTTACACAGGCGGATCTCAAAATTCTTAGAACTTGAACTTACCATTAAGCCAAAACCTCATTCGCTTACCGTGTATATGATTTTAAATTCATAACTAAAGAATGTGGATTAGCATATATGTAGATATCAGCCTTGTAGGGCATGGAGTTTTAAGCTCATAACTTTCTATGTTTCTTTACTATTTCATCTCCTAAAAGGGGTGAGAAGAAAAGAAAGGTGACACCACTAGTTGGGGAGTATTATGAGTTAAGAAGTAATCCAAAAGACAAATAAGTAAAAGAGGTTTGAGGATCAATCATGCAAATAAACAATCATGAAAGCTAATTTTCGTGCAAAAGTGACCAAAAGAGAGTATTGGTACTTACAAAGCAAGTTTTCTTGGGTTAATCTATAATGATTTATGATGCTAAAACATCATTGGATTGTTATTATATAATTAATTGACCATTTTGGGGGATTTCTTATTAACCTATGAAGTTGCTTGAGTTATATGCAAATTAAAAATTAGCGTGAGGAGATGCAGACTAAAGTAGGTAAACTAAAGTATATAATATTTCTAATTATTTGCATAAAGAACAGATTAGTTATTACAAAATCTCCAGGGATTGCCTATGGCTTTACTTTTTCTTTTTCGCCCCCACAATATTGTGGGACATGCGACACAAAAGAAATATAGCAAGTAGCATGATGACAGTGACATAATTGCAATTTATTATGGTGATGATGTGAGAGCAGGTAAACTGTTATTAGTACAATATTTCCTAAGACAAGGATGGAAGAAAAGGTGGATTTTAGTTAGCTTGGAAAAATCTAGAAATTCGTATATTTGTATCATGTTCGTATCGTGTTTTACTTCTCTCTTTTTCGTATCATATAATCATGTCTGCCGGATGTAGCTCTAGGCTAAGTTGCATTCTTCCATTTCATTGTAAAGCTGTTATACAGAACTGACAGCTACGTTTGTTCTCAAATCCAACTATCCAAGACCAATTTAGCATTTAAAAATAAGAAAAACACCATAAATAAAACTACATGTGCATATATCTAATATATATTAAAATCAAGAATGATAATGAATGGATAGTATTGATGGGGATGTGGGACCAAAAAAAAACAGCAGAGAAGGTGGCATATGAGGTAATGAAATATAAACAATCTGTCAATGTTTCTAAATAAAGTAGAGATAACCTATGTTCCTCCGACTCTTTTTTTTTTTCCGAGTACAGGCACCTATGTTCAACACATATCGCAGATCAGACAGATACTGAAAAGGATTCTTACACTGGTATTTTCTTTGTCTTCTATATAAATGGAGAATAAAGATAAACATGAGACTAGGGAAACCCTGCCTGCTGAATCATGTAACCTTGTTTCAGGCTGGCTTTCATAATGACTTTTGCCCCTTTCCAGCCTACAACAGTTCCAAGGCTGGGCTAGATCCAAGAAAATTTTAGTGGCAAATTTGGTGCATGTGCATTCATGCTCCATCATCATTTGTGCCTGTTGGTGCAATCTGTTCTAACAATGTTGCTTATGTGTTCTTATATGATTATGATTTTCATTCTTTCAATATGAGAAATCTTATCACCTTTGCATGAGTAGGTCTCGGAGTACTTGAGTTCCTTGCAACAAAAGTATGAAATTTTCACCAAGTTTGAAAAGCAAGGCTATGATTTGACAACACTCTAGTTTTTGGCTTTGCCCATGTACCAAAACCAGGAAACTACTGTCAACAAAGCTAAAAATGGAAGATGTAAATAAAGTTTCCATTGCTTGCTTCTCAATCCTACCTAAAACTTATATTTGATATTCAAACCTTTTTCTGTCATAATTTAGTTAGTTGTTAATCATGCATGATAAAAATATAATTGATTGGACCATATTGCCTTTTAATGAGACAAAAAAAAATGTTTAATAAATGAAAAAGTTAAACCTTTTCTGCATGCAAAAGTCATTAAATATCACACATTTATCTTCCCTAAAGCTCAGTAGGAACCCCAGAAGCTTGCTGTACATGAAAGACCTTACAACATTTTAGAACACAGATGATTTTGAGCAGTTGTTAGTCTGATGAGTGATGACTAACCAGACAAATCACATTATGGTATAAGATGACAAGATGACATACTGCCATTACTAATGAAAAAACCAAAGGAATTTAAACAATCCCACCTTTTTAACCAAAATAAAGAAAAGAGAAGAAAACATTATCTACTCAAATGTGGCAAGCTGTAATGGATCAGATAAAACAGTGTATGCATTGTCAAAAGAGAAACTTAATTCATTGGATTTTCAGCCTCATCGAAATCACCTTCCTTCAGACTTCACCAGCTGTGAGAACACTTTACTCATTGAAACACCGGAGAGGTCATCCACACTTGACACCTCAAATTTTGCTGAACCAGTGGGATCAAGCTGACTGAAATTGTTGATTTGTGGAGAAAGCTCACCAATCATGTTTGTACTGTTTTCTTCGGCATCGCCTTGAACAACGGCCTCCTGAAGTTGAAGAGCATACTCCAGGTTCCATAAAACATCTCCCATGGAGGGCCTGTCAACACCAAAATCAGCTAAACATTTCTCGGCAGTTTCTCCAAACTTCCTTAGAGAATTAGACCTGATGTTTCCTTTGAGACTAGAATCAATTATTTGCTCCAGCTGTCCTTTCTTCTGCCATTTCATTGCCCATTCAGCTAGATTTACCATTTCCCTTGGAAGAGTGGGATCGATCACTGGTCTTGCACAAAGAACTTCAAACAAGACCACGCCAAATGAATACACATCAGATTTCTCTGTCAGTTGTTGTCTTCTGAAATACTCAGGGTCAAGGTACCCAAAACTTCCTTTAACTGCCGTGCTGACATGGGTCTGATCAAGTTCAGGACCTGTCTTTGACAGTCCAAAATCAGCAACTTTGGCCATGAGATTCTCGTCAAGTAAGATATTTGCCGACTTCACATCACGATGAATAACTGCTTTTGCATAGCCCGTGTGAAGGTAATGGAGTCCTCTGGCTGCTCCAATGCATATTTCAAGCCTTTGTTTCCAACTTAAACTTGGATGGCCTGAACCGTAGAGATGACTCTTGAGCGTCCCATTCTCCATATATTCGTAAATCAAGATCATCTCGTTCTTCTCATCACAATAACCTATCAAGGAAACAAGATGTCGGTGACGGAACTGGGATAGCATCTCGATTTCAGTCTGGAACTCAGCAAGTCCTTGTTGAGATTGTGGATTCCCCCTTTTAACAGCAACTTTTGTACCATCATTCAGTTCTCCCTTGTACACCTTACCGAATCCTCCAATCCCAATAACCCAACTTTCATCAAAGTTGTTAGTGGCTTCTTGAACAGCCAGAAATGGAACATGATAGTTCGTATTAGAAATGAGACTGATAGTCGTTCCTTTGGAGTATTTGCTCCCCATAGTGTGGGAAGTTCCTCCATTAATGGAGAAAGGTATCCATGTCCTTGATAGCCTCTGACGTGATAATTGTCTTTGTTTCCTACAATACATAAAGAGAACTCCAGCCAACAAAACTCCACAAGCCACCCCAGCGGTCACACCAACAATAGCACCGACTCTCTTCTTTGAACTCGAACTAGAAGTGTTGACTGTTCCCAAGCCAGAAAGGCTGCCATCAGAGTTGTTCATTTTCATGATTTCCAGCCCATTAAGTATGGCATCTGGGTAAGTGCCATGTATATTAGAAGGGCCGATGCTTACACGAATCTTATTGCTAGTAGCTGGCCCTGTGACATAATCCTTATAGTATGCAGCAGCCAAAACGTTAACCAAGTACGTACTCAGATCAAAATCACGCTCGATTATTGAGGAGTCGATAAAAACATTGAAATACAACAGGTTAAGAGCTTCGCTGACAATATCGCAAAAGTGAAACCGAACAAGGTACTGAAATCCAGGATCCACATTGAATTCCCATGTCACATTGAAGTTGCTATTGGAATCATTCATGGAGTTCATCCTGGTGCAGGTACCATAGATGGTATTCGGAGCAATCTCTCGGGTTGAACCACCATCAACATACTTGACAGCTTTAATTTTTGACACACTTGTGGCAAGGTTTTTTCCTAAAAGAAAAGGCTGATCAGGCACCCATGTTCGCGAAAGAGTATCGTTCTCGGAGGAGACGGTAGGTCCCCCCATATTCACCCTAGCAACCGTCTCGAGTGCCTGCCACGTTAGACCTTGGAATCCGGTCGAAGATTCAACCAAGCCGGCGGAGTCTGGGATGAGCTGATCAGGGACTGAAACAACTTCCAGGGCATTTATAAAAGCAAATGAATTCTCTGAAGGACTGAACGTGATGGCAAGGCTATTGGTGGTTACATTAACAGAGAATTCTTTGACAACAAGAGATTGAACACTAAAGCTACTAAGAAGAACATGGTTTTCAGTGGAAACATCGAATTTTGCCATACTCATATTATAACTAGCATGAACAAATGGATAGAAATAAAGGCGAATCCAGTGTCTTCCTCGTTGACTAATTGGAAATGTGTACTTAGAAACACCAGTAAAGATCCTTACCGTTTGATAGAGTGGAGAATCATCAGAGGAGGTGACAGCTTTAGAAGTGTTCCCAACAATATTCCCTGATGCTGAAAGGAGCTTTGAGGCCAAGTTATCAGCCATGAAAACTCGATCACCCAATGTGGTATTAGTAAGTGATCCACAATCAATGAGGTAATTGTCTGCAGGTGTAAACCCTCTAGCAAACAATGGCAAACACAAGATTGAAGAAACCCAGCAAAGAAACCCAAATACTTTACAACCCATTTTTTCAAAACTACTAGCTGAACAATAAAGGTTGGATCTTTTTCGTACTTAATAGGAGCTGAAGATCCAGGATTCTTATGGAAACAACTAAAGATCAATGCCAAAGCATAACAGAAATCAAAAATCAATTACGAGAACTGAATCGAAATGAAAAGATGGAACCTTGGAACTTTGAAGATGAACTCCAAGAGAGAGAGAGAGAGAGAGAGAAATACAGGTGAGAGGAGCCCCACTAAGTGAACCAAAAACAAAAAAAGGAAATATTTTATGCACCTCAGTGGGAATTTGACACAGTTCCCATTGCAGTTTAAAAAAATTACAGATAAGACTGCAGAAATCTCACAAGGCACAAGCTGGTTTGAACTGGGTGACAACCTTAGACATTGACAGATTCCTAGAATTTTTTATTGTTTGTTTCATGTTCATAAATAATAAATCAATAGGGGAAACTAAATGAATAAAATATAAACAGGACAATGAAAAAAGCCAACCTTTTCAGAAGGATTTTATTTAAATACCACATAAATATTTTATATAAAATAATAAATTTATATTAATATTAGTTACTTCTTAAGAAAATAAAGTTTAAATAATTTCACTGATATCGAATTAAGCTATATATATATATATAAGAAGAAATGGAATTCCTTAAAAAAAAAGAATGAAATTTGTGCATTTAACCTTTTCTAAACAAACCAAAAACAATTACAGCTTAACAAATAACCACAAAATGACACACATATATTTAAAAAGAAAAGAAAAGAGCAAAATTGACAAGTACTTGGGTCGGCTTTAAATCAGTTTGAAAGAACCAAAATTACAATTATTAAGCAATTTTTTTATTTTGAGATTTTAAGTTCTAGCATATCAACTACAATATTTATTCTTGAAACAATTCATTTAATTATTAAGTGATACAAAATGTCTCGATCCAATTCATTCAATTTAATCAATAATTATATTTTCTTTCATTTTCATACGAAATATTATTAAAAAATAGTTTTACAATACCCAAATTTAATCTAATTTATTCATATAATTAAGTGAAATTGATTTTTCGAGTAAGCTTTGATAAGAAATTTTAAAATAAAAATTAACTAAAATTGTTAAAAAATATTGTTGGACGTAAGTAGTTTTAGTTTAATATTCAATTATTGATTGCATAAACATTGTAATTAATATAGGAATACGTGAGTTTAAATTATTATCGTATTTATAGATTAAAAAAAAATTATAACTATAAAAAGTAGACCTACTCGGTTATAGTGCATGTCCCCTAAATAAGGACACATGCTATACTCGACTACCGCAAAACATATGGTTTAGGAATCGATTGAGGCTCAAAAGCTTTTCTCGATTTTCCCATACCACTGCGGGAGGTGAAGCAGGGGGAGAGGCAGCCCTCGCAGTGGGGGATATTTCACTACTGTAGAGTTCCTTCTTAAAGGTATTAGTTGAAAATAAAAATTAATTTGTTATAAATTATTGTTGGAATTATTGATATTCAAAATTTGGAAAGGATAAAACGAAAAGAAATGTAGGTGACGTGTGGACTGTGGTGGGTTGGTAATTATTTATTAAAGTTAATAATTTCTAAATAACAAAAATTGCTGTCATTCCACCTTGATTAACAGTTTTATTTTATTTTATTAAAAGGTTAAGATTCTCAAAGTCTTGTTTATATTAATTTCATGTGTCAGTATATAATTGGCCTCATCTTCTTATATAACTATACTTTCTTTCTTAATTTCCTTTCATTTACTTATTTTCGCCGTGATTTTAGGTCACACGCTTTCCTCCAATGGTTTTATTTATTTGTAAGGTGAAAATCGGGAATTTTGTGTTAAGAAATTTTAATTTATATATGAATTTTGATTTAATGTGTAATTTGATACATGAATTTTGATTTGGTGTAATTATACCATGAAACTTTTATTATGGTTCAAATGTATACATGAAATTTTAATTTTGATTCAATCATACACATTTATGTAAGCATAAATAACGGTTTACAATATAAAGCTGCAGAAAAGCTCAAACATAAATGCTTTCAACCATTGCTTGAACCAAATGCCAAAATCTAAACGTTGTTACACTACTATCGAGCACATCAAACCACTGATGAGGTCGTTGAATTTAGCCGTACGAAAATTGAAAATCGCCAAAGTCTTCTGAGCACTCGAAAACCTCACTAGATGAAATATTTTTAAAAATTTGTTTTTGGTGCTTAGGGATCTTTAAGTTAATATTTATAGTGGTGGTTCCTCATCAAAAACCATCAATCCCACTATCAAACATACACCCAATACCACATAAACAAAGTAGTGGGCAACAAAAGTAAGGGGCATGGAAAACGTGGGAATGACCCCACAACCATAAGGAGTTCAAACATTCTCCTGCTTGGTTCGTATTGCCCATGAAAACTTAAAAGTTGAAACATAATACACAAATTATGGCGATATTTTCTTTTAGAATTTAAGTTGTATCTTCCAGGTATCACAATATATCATGTCTCAATTCTTTAGCCCAAATTTCTTAATGAATAAACCTAATGTTTATTCCAAGTCCAAACTTTAGTGACATTTCTTGAAATAATCAAATTAATGTGCGCACAAAATATAAGAAACATCAAACTTAATAGAGTTTCTTTATTGTCGTTCTTACAACAAAAATTTACAAGGTGGGAACAAGTCCCATAGTGACAACATGATCCTTAAATTTATGTGGTCGCATGCCTTTAGTCAAAGGATCAACTAATATCTGCTCAGTGTTAATGTGCTCAATTACCATTTTATTTTCTTTAACACATTCCATTATGGCTAGATACCTAATGTTGATATGTTTACTTCTACTTCCACTTTTATTGTTCTTAGCCATAAAGAAAACAACTGAATTGTCACAATATATAATCAATGACCTAGAAATTGAATCCACAAGTCTAAGCCCAAAAATGAAACTCTTCAACCATACTACATGTAAGGTAGCCTCAAAACATGAAACGAACTCAGCCTGCATAGTGGAAATAGTAGTTAAGGTATGCTTGACGCTCTGCCAACAAACATAAATATGTAACCTGATGTTGATTTACGTAAACCAACACAGTCGAAAAAGTCTGAATCGAAGTAGCCAGTCACATCTAAATTGTCAAATCATTTGTACGTAAGCATGTAGTCCTTTGTCCCTTTAAGATATCTCAAAACTTTATTTGTAGCTCTTTAGTGGTCAATACTTGGATTACTCTGATATCTTCCCAACATTCCAACTGCAAATATAATGTCAGGTCTTGTGCAGACTTGAGCATACATCAAGCTTCCAACAATATAATCATATGGAATGTTTTTCATTTGTTCCCTTTCATATTCGTTCTTCAGGCACTGGTTCAAATTGAATTTATCACCCTTCACAATAGGAGCAACACTCAGTGTACAATCTTTCATCTGAAATCTTTTTAAAACTTTTTTTATATAGGTTTCTTGAGATAAACCTAAGATATCATGATGTCTATTACGATGAATAAGACGCATCACCCATATCTTTCATATTAAAATTTTAAAAAAAAATTGTTTCATCTCATGTAACATACTCTTGTCATTTATTGCAAGTAAAATGTTGTCCACATATAGAATAAGGAAACAAATTTTACTCCTACTGACCTTCTGATATATGCATTGATCCATGATATTCTCAACAAAACCAAACAAAGAGATAAATTCATGGAATTTTAAATACCACTGTCAAGAGGCTTGCTTCAATCTATATATGGACTTCTTCAGCTTGCATACCAAGTGTTCACCATCACTAGAGAAGAATCCTTCAGGTTGTTTCATGTATACCTCTTCCTGTAAGTCACCATTGAGAAAGACAATTTTTACATTTATTTGTTGAAACTCAATGTCAAAATGAGTTGCTAATGATAACACAATGTGCAATGAATCTTTCTTAGATGCAAGACTAAAAGTCTCAGCATAATTGATTCCTTCTCGCCAAGTGAATCCTTTTGCAATGAGTCTAGCTTTATGTCTTTTTATGTTACCCATTGAGTCTTTTTTTTTATTTGTTTTGAAGACCCGCTTACATCTACTGGTTTTTACCCCTTCAGGAAATAGCACAAGATTCCAAACATCATTACTTTTCATGGAATTCATCTCTTATTTCATAGCATTGTACCACAAATTTGACTCTTTGCAACTCATGGCTTATGCAAATGACTCAGGATCATTCTTAGCTCCAATATTATAGTCAGACTATTGCAGATACATAATATAGTAACTAGAAATTGTTGATTTCCTTTATTTAGTAGATCTTCTCAATGTTGAACCAACATTTTCTCATGGATCATATGTTCAACTGGTTGTTCAATAATTTCTAGATTTTCTTGAACAACTTGATTTAATGGAGTGTTTTCAATAGCTTGTAGATTTTTATTGATTGGTTGTTCTACACCCGGTTGAGCTTGAAGGGTGTTATGTATGATAATCAATCTTTCACCTAAGGTGGAAGGTTGACCTATGCGAGTCGTGTCCGGAGACAGTTCGCTCCCACTAATTGAGTCATTCTCAAGAAATTTTGCATTCCTCGATTCCACAATTCTAGTGTTATATGATGGGCAATAGAATCTGTAACCTTTGGACCTTTTAGCATATCTAATGAAATACCCACTAATAGTACTTGGGTCTAGTTTTTTTCTTGTGGGTTATAAACTATTACTTCAGATGGGCATCCCTATATGCATATATGTCACAAACTCGATTTTCAAACTTTGAACAACTCCAAAGGTGTCTTTGGGATAGCCTTGGTTGGAACTAGATTTAATATATACACATTCCTTTTGAGAGTTTCAACCTATAAGGACTTAGGCAGTTTAGAGCTACTAAGCATACTTCGCACCATGTCCATTAAAGTTTGATTTCTTCTTTCTGCAACACCATTCTAATCAGGTGAGCATGGCATGGTGTATTGGGCAACTATAGCATTATCTTGAAAAATCTTCACAAATGGACTAGGTACTTGTCCATCCTCAGTGTATCTACAATAATACTCACCACCTATATCGATTCTCACAATCTTGATTTACTTACCGCATTGTTTCTCTACTTCAGCCTTGAAAACTTTAAAGGCTTCTAATGCTTCGTTCTTGTGATGAATCATGTAGAGATACATGTATCATGCGTAATCGTCTGAGAAAGTGATGAAGTGCTTCTGACCTTGCACATCAATATCTGGGCAACATATATTAGAATAGATGATTTCCAATATGGTCGAACTCCTCTTGACACATTTCTTTGACTTGTTAGTCTACTTGCCCTTAATGCAATCTATACAACTATTGAAATCAGTAAAATCTAAAATATTGAGTACCCCATCATTTACTAATCTCTTAATCCTTTCAATGGAGATGTGTCATAATCTCCGATGCAATAAAATAAATGAATCTTCATTTATAACACAAGATTTAGTACTAGTGTAAATATGCATAACATTATAAGTGGTATTATTTTGCAAATTAAGATAATGAAAACCATCAAATAAAACACCAGTTTCAACAAGTTCATATTTATAAAATAAACTGAAACCAGTGTTTGAAAAACTAAAACAATACCTAATGGATGCAAGTATTGAAATAGAAACAAAATTTCTAGAAAAACCGGGAATATAACAAGTTTTTTTTCTAAAATTAAAACAAAATCATTCCTAAGCACTAATTCGCACGTTCTAATTGCTTCCATATGCGACTCTATATTATTTCTTGAATAAATGTGTCGCCCAACTCCCACTGGTTCCTTCAGGTTTCTTAATACTTATAAGGAATTTAAGATATTGATTGTAGAACCAGAATCAATCCACCACGTGTTATAACTAACATCAACTATATTTGACTCAAAAAAAAACAAGTGAAATTGATTTACCTTTCTTTTCAAGCCAACTCTTAAACTTGATGCATTCTTTCTTTAAGTGTCTCTTCTTTTTACAAAAGAAACACTTGGGCTCTTTCTTTATGTCAACTTGGGGTTGCATTTTAGCATTCCCTTTTTGGTTGGCTTGAATCGTCTTATTTCCTGGAGTAACCGTCAATGCACTCTCTTCCATGTTCAGTATAAGTCTAGCCTCCTCCTGATCACACATGGTCAAAAGCTCATCGATAGATCACTTATCCTTATGTATGTTGTAGGAGCTACCAGATGACCCGTAATGAGGTGGAAGAGTATTCAATATAAAGTGCACCAGGAAAGATTCATACATTTCAACCTCAAGTGCTCTTAGTCGAGCTGTTAAATCTTTCATCTTGTTGATGTGATCACGTACACCTTATACGGTAGTGAGCTTTATTGATGTGAACTTCATGATTAGGGTGTTGGATAATGACTTTTGAGAAGTTTTAAATTGTTTTTCAATAACCATTAATAATTCTTGGACATTCTCATAATGCTTAATTGAGCCACGAACATCAACAGGAACCTTACTCTTTATGAACATGACACTTAAACAATTAGATCGCTCCTATTTTTCATATAGAGCAAGATCAACCTAAGCATTGGTTTCAGTAATATGTAGCTCAAATTTCCTTATGGCATAGTCAATATCCAAGCACCCCAATTGGAGAAGAATACTCTCTTTCCAGAACTTAAAGTTCTCACTAGTTAATTCAAGGATATCTACTCTATTATTAGACATATTCACAGATTATAAAACTGCAAAATAAATGAACATACGTGCTTGACAAAAATTTGAGCTAAACATAAATCATAATTTACCAATACGAATTATGTAAATAATGAATCTAGTGACATAAAAATTGTCTGTCAGCTAAATTTTTAATTCAATTAGATCCATTTTATGATAGAATTATTTACTATCATTTTGATAAAATATTATATTCATTTTCATAATTCCGTGGGTAATTATGAAAAGTCATTTAATAATTTCATCTTAATAAATTATGCAATGCGATTTAATACCTATACTTTCCGTATGTGATTTTTAACTTTAATAGTTTTATTTAACTAAAAATGTTGTGAGTAGTCTTTAACTAAATAAAGTAATGAAAAATTATTGGTAAGCCATTATGCAACATCTAATGTTTATAAACCTCATGAGATCCTTATAACAATAAATAATTTCATTTGATTAAAGTTGTTGTGGCTAATTTTCTAATTAAATAAAACTATTTGGATCCCTAGACATATATTCTAAAGTTTTATTGCTAAATACATTATGCAATAAGTTTAAAAATTTTATGCACCTAAAAATTTATGTAATTAATAACAAGATAATTCACATACAACCATTTACTTCATGCACATAAAAAATATTCAAACAACAAATTTCTAAATTTTTTACTAAATTATTTATAACATAATTAATTTTAGAAATTTCACTTCAATAAAATTCAACGATTTTGCACAAAAGTTTGCAATAAAAATTTTCAAAAAATGTTCAAAACTAATTCAAAGAAACATGACATCATTATTTTGAGAAATTTACAAACTTTTAAAACTGGACAAGGCAGAAATTAACCATGCTCGGATACCAAATGTAAGCATAAATAACAATTTACAATATAAAGCTCCAAAAAAGAACGAACATAAGTAACTCCAACCATTGCCTGAACCAAACGTCAAAATTCAAATGTTGTTATACCACTATCGAGCACATCAAACCAACGACGGGGTCATCAAATTTAGTCGTATGAAAAATTGAAACATGTTAAGTCTTTTAAGCACTATAAAACCTCAATAGATGGAATATTTTCAAAACTTTGTTTTTGGTGCTTAGGGACATTTAAGCTAATTGGTATTTATAGTGATGATTCCCCATAAAAACCCACTAATCCCACTATCACACATACACCCACTACCACATAAATAAAGTAGTGGGCATCAAAAGTGAGGGGCATGGGAAACGTGGGAATGACCCAAAGAATCATAAGTAGAAGTGCTCATGGGCCGAGTTCGAGTCAAGCTCAACTAAAAATGCAGGCCCATTTACTAGACCCGGGCCCGGCCCGGCCCGAAAAATGGACCTAAAATTTTGCCCAAGCCCGACTTGGATAAAAATATTAAAACTTGGGCCTAACTCGACCCGCCCGTATTAATTTTTATATAATTTTTATATAATTTTTAAATATATATAATACATCAAAAATACTAAAAACATCAAAATAAATATTTCTCAACAAATTAAAAACAAAATTTAAAAAATATGTAGACTTAAATAACACTAAAATAAATGCAACTAAACAAGCAAATGCCTCTAAAATAATAACAAAATTAACAAATGCCTTTAAAATAATAATAAAATTAACAATAAAATAAGTTTTATACAATATCCAAACAATAACAATAAAATAGTAACAACATAATAGTAAAATGGTAGTAAAATAGGGAGAAAACAACAAAAAAATAACATTAAAAAAAGAGTAGATTTTTTTTGTCCTTTAGTGAATTCAGGCCGGCCCCGGGCCTGGGCCAAAAATGCCTTACCCGAGGCTCGACCTATTTTTTAAGCGAGTCTTATTTTTTGTCCAAGCCCATTTTTCGGGCCTATATTTTTGCCCAAACACTCCCACATTTCAGGCGAGCCTTCGGGCCGGGCCGGGCTGGGCTGGGCCATCAGGTCTAATCATAAGGAGTTTCTACAATTTAAAAAAATAAATACATCAATTTATTTTTATATTGAATAAATATAATTATTTGTTTATGTAATATATAAATATAAAATGATGTGTGAAAATTAGATCAAATCAAAATTTCATGTATAAAATTATTCAAAATCAAAATTAGTATACAAAAATTACACATTAAACTAAAATTCATATATAAATTTAAGATTTATCCTTAATTTTCATGTATAAAAAATTGGATAATGTATCAAAATTTACATAATACTTTAAATCTAATATAATAACAATATATAAATACACATATTAGCTGTTTTTTTATGTATAAAAAATCAATAGACCTTCAAAATTGAAATTTAAGCTCTAACTGTGGAGGGACATGTGACCTAACCTTGTTTTCTTAATTATTAATTCTAGTTATTCAAGTAATTATTAATTTGTAGGCAAACTTTCATTTTCAATAAAAAAGGAGAAAAATAATAATTGAAAAGGAAAAAAAGCAATACGTGGTGGAGTGGGTGTGTTATTATTATCAATGATATTTCATTTTCGTCATTATTATCGGTGCCTTCTAAATAAATAATACCGGCTAGAATATGATTTTCAATTTATCTTAATTATGTTTTATGGCAAAAAGATATTTCATTTTAGCTCCACATGTTAAACAATTATTTTAGAATCAATGGAAAGTGAAGATATAACATGTAATAGGGTTGCGGATGCTTTGACTAAACATGCCCTTAGATGAGAGTTTAATTTTTACAAATTCATGCAGCCACCTGATCATGTTTTGAGATTGATTCATGATGAATTAGAGGGATTGACTAGGACCGATTGATTTGATTGTAATAATTTCTATTACCTTTATTTACAAAAAAAAAAAAAGACCATTTTTGTTCATCAAACTAAATTGATGAATAAACCACTTAAAAAGGACAAATGCCATTTTTGGTCCTATGAGTTACTATGGTTGTTTGAATCAGATTAGATCGAATCGGTCAGTCAAATCGAGAATCGATGGGGATATTAGTTTGGAAAGAGGTATCAAACCGATTGACTTGCAAATTAGTACAAACCAGATATATTGGATTAAAATATCGATTGAATCGATAGCTGAACCAATTTTTTAAAATACTTTTTATGAATTTTTTAATGAGTTTTTTTAATTAAACTGATCATAGACTAACAAACCGATAACTCAACCAGTTTAACCATCAGTCTGGTTTTAAAAACTTTGGTGCTACCAATAAACAACTCTACTATAACATCTAGTAATATGAGAAAGAAAAAAGAATGTTACAACAATTTGATATCATGACTATAATATCATTAATAATTGCAACGGAGTCCAAAGTTTTTGAGGTTTTCCTATTGAGGCGATTCATAACTGAGATGTTGTCAAAATTCAAGTGTATATTAAACAATTTCTGAGAGATAGCAAGCGTCAGTCCCAATCAGATTTCTATTCCCTCGGCCACCAAAGGGGAATGGGCATAAACAAGTACATTAGCAATGGTTATGAAGGCCACAATGATAAGCAGTGTCGTTTAAGGGTCCCTTTAGATGGGCGGTGCGTCTACCTATAGTTAGTATATTAGAGATTGAATAATGGATCAAGTTTTCCATTTAGTTAGTTTTAGTCTGTTCATTTTATCTTTTTTTTGTAATTTGAATTTATTTTGTTATTTAAATACTTTTTTATTTGAATAATCGATATTATCTTATTCAATTTTCTACTTGTATAAATTCAGTCAATTATCAATGAATAAAGAGTGTTCTTTTCTTTTTTATCACTTCCAAAACTTTATATGGTATACAAAACCAAATATCTCTAAACGAGAACGAGATCATCCATTTGTTTTCCACTCAATTCAACTTTTTAGTAGTGGCTAGCAACAACTTAACACCCTTGGTAATTAACTTTGACTCCACTATTACTCCTACAACAATTCAATTGTCCAGTTCAATTAGTCCTCTCAATTACCTATTAAGCTTCATGATAGCTCCAAGTTTTCGAATTGAAAAGTACAATTTACAATATTGTTAAATGACACGATCACCAACGCCATCTTGATAGCACCAAACTCACTTCACTAGAACATGTTGAAAGGAATAGCACCATGAAACAAGTCTTACTTATCGTATTTGGTTTACCAAGATTGACTTATCCAACAAGCAATGATGGCTTCTGTTGATAGCTCAATCACTTTCACGATCGTTGCCGCTCATACTTCACAAAAAGCATGGGCTCTTTTGCATACAATAGTCATACACAAAGCTACAATCTCTATGAATAACTTACTAGAGTCACAAAACAATCCAAAAATGTTGTAGTGTATCTACAACAAATTAAGATCATTACAAAGTAGTTAGCCATTGTCGTTCTCTGATTACTTTGGAAGAACTTATAATCAAGATCCTTAGTGGTCTTGGTCTAGAATATCAAGACGTTTTTGCCTTTACTCATACCCACCCAACATCAATTGAATACGAAGAACTATTTCAGAAACTTGTTGATCATGAACTCTTTCTCCAACAAGGCGAGAAACGAATGTCCTCTTCTATCATTGTTGTAATTGCACAACACAACACTAATCCTTCTTAGTTTTCTCACATATTTGTCGCAACAATCAACCTCAATCTTATTGGCCATAATTTTTTTGTCCTCAACAACAAGCTCCCTAGAACACACAGGTTTGTCCCCCAAGTCTCATAATCATCAAGATGCCAAAACCAATTTTGCATCTCAAAATGCACAACATGCTCCATCTTCGACTCTAGACACTAGTGCTACTCATAATCTCACTATCAATCCTCATTCTCTTGACAATGCTAATGAATATCAAGGCAATAGAAGAGTTTCTATAGGAGATGATAATATAATTCTCATTACCCACACACTTCTAATGTGCAACTATTAAAATTTTCTTTTAAACTTGTTAATACATTATGTGGACCTTCAATTAAACAAAATCTTATTTATGTTTTCGAATTTTGTAAGGATAATTTAACTTTTATTGAATTATTTTCATTTCATTTTTTGTGAAAGATCTAATTTTCAAAATACAGTTGATATCCGATCCGACTAACAATGGACTCTCTGTATGGCCTAACAATGTAATTTACATTCAAAATTTAACCCCTAAATAATGTTTTTGTTTTTGTTTTTAACTCATGCATATTTATTTAACCCATACGTACATTTATTTATCTTAACATTGAAACAAAATATTTTAAGTACAAAATTCATAATTACCTAATCAAATTATTATTATCCATTAAAATCATAACTTAATATTTAACAATTCTAACTTCATTTACATTCAAAATTCATAAATATCATATAATATAAATTTTTTATCATAATTATCTATTAAAATTATTATTAACTGTTAAAATAATTTGAAAATTTTCCATTGTTTAGTAATTGCATGACTGTTAATAATATAAACATGAGTACTCTTTCCAAGTAAAATTAAAAAAGCACTTATTGGAATAAAATTACGAATTCTTAACAATTTTAAGTTAACTTATTTAAATATTAAAAATATTTTAATTTATACATATTATTGCATCCCAAAGCTTTAATAATGACTCAAAACCAAAAGATTTAGAAAATAATCCACTCTTGCAATTAGAGGTTAAAATCTATCGCAAGTACTAGTATTTTAGCAATACTTGAAATTTAGCTTCCGTATTTAAAAACTTAAAATTAAGTATTTTTACTTTTTCGGTTTAAAATATTAGTTTAACCATTATTATTGCAAATATTTTTATCAAAATTTGCTAATTTGATATGTTTATTTTTTTTTTGTCAATTATATGGCATGCCATGTCATATCAAATCAGGGATGGATCTAAGGGGGCTACGAGGGTGCGGGGGGCGGTCGCCGCGCTTAGAATTTTCAGATTTTTGAATTTTATATATAAATTATTATGTATTTTAGATTTGGTGTACACATTGTATAACATTCGCCTTCATTAGCTAAATTGAATTTCATATAATTCGCACCCCTTAAGTCATAATGTTATACTTTATATTAACAAAGTATTTTTCAATTTTTAATTATATAACTTTAACAATAGTAATTAAATATTAATGTATGATGGGTCTTGAAAGACTAAACTTAGAGGCCCAATATGGACTTTAAAGCCAAATTTTAGAATTAATTGATTTGACTCATTCACATATATATTAGGTTAGTGACTTTGTTGTATTTTGATTTGTATGTCTTGCTAAGGAATTATCTTCCTTAGGTAAGGTGCCAACACTGCCGATAGAAAAAGAAAGGGGTTTGATGCTGAGACTAAGAGCACAAAGTAAAAACATACAAATTATCTTCCTCTCGGCTCCTTACGCAAAAGACCTCACGAAAAACATTTTTACATAAATTATGTTCTTTATTTATTTGACTTGTTGTTTAATATATTATGACAGTGTTCAAGTTTTTCGATTAAATTATGGTCAACAAAAAGATCAAATTTTTTTAAAGAAAATGGTGTCAGAAAGAGTAATAATGATCAATCAATTCCTCTAACTTCTGTTATTAGTGGAGAAAAATCAAATATTAGATCTTCCCAAGCTCCTAAACGAGATATCAGGTCATCTCAATCCAAGCTCCTAAACGAGATATCAATTCTTCTTAAGTTCCTGAATGTCCTCGTAAGGTGCCGAGAGTCGAAATAAAGGAGTTTGATGCTTCTTCTTTAGAGCGTGATCCGAAAATTCAAAAATATATTTGGGATTACCCTCCAAATCAACATGACGAAGTTCGTTGAGCTTACATTAAGTTTGGGTCATATCAACTGATTCCTCCAAGTGAGAATCCAATATCTCCTTAGTATATTGCTAATTCTTCCCGTATCTACTTCAACAACCGAACGAGCATTTCAGCCATGAAAATTGTGAAGACTTCACAACAGAATGGAGAATGACTTTCTTTCAACTTAGCTGGTGGCATACATTGAAAAAGAGAGCGCTCGAGAATTTTTAACAGATTCCATCATTGATGAGTTCGATCTTATGAAAAAGCGGAGGGTGCAATTTAGGATGCCTAGTATTCAGAAATAGAACTAAAGCCAATTTTTTTAATTTAATTTTTGGAATTAGAATGATATTTATGAAAATTTTAGTATATTATTAGTTATTCTTTTTTTTTTTGCATATTGGAAAGAGATATTTAATTTTATATAGTGTGATTTTTTTTCTTTTAATTCTTTTATAGTCAAATCGTTCATGCTTGTTTTAAAAAACATTAAATTGATTTGTTTGATAAAAAAAGTACACAAGAAAAACTTTTTACATTAAAAAAAAGGCATTCGGATTTAAAAGTTTAGCCCTCTTGGAATAAAATCCTAAATCTATCGGTATATAAAAGTAATCTAATCAACATGCTAACTTTGTAAATTTTGATTGAAAATATTAACAGTTTTAATGATTAAACTAAAATTTTAAATTAAAAATAAAATAAAATCTCTTTTAAGATTTTAAACATAAGCACTAAATCTTAAATTATGCCAAGTAGAATGACTAACTACATTTTTGGACCTAAATTTAATTAAATTACTATAGTTATAGTCTTTCTTTTTTTCATTTTCGAGGTCTTCGATAAACATCTCCACAATCGTGCATGGACCGCACAACAATACTAGGGGACAAAGAAATCGAGTGGGGTCAATCAACTAAACTTTCATAGAGATATTAAAAGGTAAGATATTATTTAGGGTAAAACGTGACTATACATTTCATAATTTTGAAAAATTAGGAATTTATTTTTTGTATTTTAAGAATTTTGTTTATTTATTTTAAAATTTTAAAATTATATATTTGTTAATATTGCTAAATTTTTGTTAAATTTGTTGCTTTGACATTTTGAAATAAAAAACTACCCACTTTGTAGCTATGTAATTAAAAAAAGTGTTCTAATTAACCTAAATTTAACAAAAAGAATAATAGTATTAACCGTTAGACCTGAATTTTAAATTTTAAAAAGTAGAGGTCTAAATTCCTAGAAATACAAATATAAAGGCTAAATTCTTAATTTTCAAAAAGTACAATGACTATAGGTGTAGTTTAACCTATTATTTATTAAAAAAGTAATTTTGATAAAATAAGGTAAGATATTATTATTGAGCAGGCATTATACAAAATAGTAAAGTTAGATTAGAATATGTAATAAAGAATTAATTAATTAACTATTATGTATAACATGTAATAATTAAATAATAATTTCCACAACTTATTAATAATTTTATAATATAGATAACTATTTTTAAAAATATATAATTAGATTATAAATTAAATAAAAATATTATATGGTCAAATTTCATACAATCTCTACTCTATTAATCTATGCAACATTTTGGTTTGTTTCAAATATAATAGTAATAAGGTATATTACACTTTCACATGAGAACGTAAGTTCAATTTTGAAAATGATATTGTTGAGAGAAACAATCATGATTCATAGATTATAAAACGGACATGGAGAATACTTGATTGTACCAAAAATAATAATATCAAGTGAATTTTGAATATTATTTTTTAAAATTTAGTGAGAAATATTACATAAGAAAAATAATATTCCTATTTTACTATTTGATATTATACTGTTTATTTATTGAAAATTTATCAACTTAATTAGCGTTATTTAATTCTTAAGCTTCTTTAAGAGAAAATATTCAACATTTTTTCTTCCTTTCGAAAGAAACAAAGATATTTTCATTCTACATTCGCACCATTTACCAACAAACATTAAAGGAGGCCTAAGAAGTTTGGTATCCCCTATTAAAATGCTTTTGTATAAAGAATATCTATTTTTAATAATATTTTTCTAGTAAAGGAACCCTTAACACCATCAAAGAAAATAATAAAAAAAAGGTAAGAGATCTTTTACAACTTTGAAGTGGATATGAATAAAGCGTATGACAAAACCAACTAGAACTTGATTGAAGCAACTATGGACTTAGCAAGATTTAGTGCTAATTGGATTAGGATAATTATGCAATGTATCTCGACAATTTCTTATCAACTATCACTAACTAACCAACTTACCAAGCAATTTAATCCACACAAAAGGCACAATGCAAGGTGACTTAATTTCCCCTATCTTTTTTGTTCTCTGCCAAAAAGTGTTATTTGCAATGCTTTCCAAGGCAAAAGATGAAGGAGATGAAGTATAATGCAATGTGTTCTTTTTGTTGATGATTGTTTCCCTTTTTTTAGAGTGAATGTTCATTTTTGTTGTGCAATCAAAGCGATATTGAACAATTTTTAGAGTTATCCTCAGAGTTAAAATGAGTAAAGACACCAAGTAAATACTTTGGGAGTTGACTTTGATACTATAAGCAATAGGAAAGTGTTTTTTTGGAAGTGACTTATAAAAGGAAGAGATGTGACTTATAATTAAATAATAATTTTCACAATTTATTTGGAAGTGACTTATAAAAGGAAGAAATATGTGTTTGATAGGTGTGGATTTTCAAGTATAGGGAGGGCCATCATGTGAAGTTATGGTCCAAAATGGTTATTCCTTAGAGAGTGTAACCTATCAAATAACCAAATATCAACTAGGGAGATTAAGAAAAATAATGGGAAGCTTTGGAATGAAGGTTTATTAAGTCTACAATGAAAGAGACAGTATGGCAAGAAATTAAGAGTAGATCTTGATCTTTAATGGGTGACAATGACATGTTAGTTTCAAATTTTGATTCTAATGGTAACTTTTCTATTGCATATGCTTATTAAATATTGTGGAATCAAAGAATGTTCGAAGATATTAAGGATGCCTGTCAAAGATCAATTGGACAAACTTATGGAAGTTAAAGCTCCCCTTCGAACTTATTATGTTCTTATAGAAAGTTCATAAAAAAAACATTATAGTTAAAGAAGAGTTGGCTAAGAGATTTATCAATGTGACAACTATTTGCCCCATTTGTAATCTTTATTTTGAATCTATTGAGAACATTTTTTTTGTTAATTGTGATTTCGCTAAAGCTATTTCATTTGGGGACCAATTTCAACTAGAATTTTAGCTTTCAACCTGAACACTATCTCAAAATGGATCTCCCAATGGTTACAAGTTGACAACATAAATAATAAGGAGGATAAAGAATTTTATACCCTTACATGCACTTTGTAGGGGCATTGTAAGGCAAGAAATTATTTACTTTCCCAAACGGTCTTACCAAATCCAAATAAAACATTGTGTTGTATTAAGATCGTTTCTTCTTTGTCTTTGAGTTACGTTCGTTTTATTTTCGGTGTCTTGGAGAATTTCTATCGAGAATTCTCACTTTTCGAGAGTAAGGCTGACTTTGACGAATTTGAACCTAAGAAATCGTTTAAGGTCGCATGGATTGCGTGATTAAAGTTCTAGCTCCGTGACACATATGCTTTCATGTACATTTCTTTTTGATAATATTGATCCACATAATCATCTGGCTCACCACCCATGTGTCGTAGGCAGAACAAGCATGTGTACATGGTAAACCAGTTAGTTGCCAACTTCTACAACTGTAAATTCTCTCTTGTAAGTTCATTATGTATTGTTTTCTTCCCCCTTTAACCTCACAACTATTATCATCATTCCACACAATTTTCCATTGAACACCATCTTTCTTATTCTGATCAAATTTCCTCTTCACTAAAAGACCATAGTTTTGTTTCCATGATCTACAGAGTTGTCACTTCTTAGCCTTGGTTTCCTCTAGTATTATTATTATACTATTGTACATTTCCTCCATAATGTTAGAGTTGAAAGCTTCACTAATATTATTACCAACTGCGAAATTTGAACGTCAACAATGACAATGAATCGCAAAGAAATAGAGAAAAATAGAATACACAGATTTTATGTGGAAACCCTTTCGGGAAAAATCACGGGCAGAGGAGAAGAAAAATTCACTAACTGTTGAATTCGAATAATACAAGATGAGAGACGACTACGTCTATTTATAGGTTTAAAAACCTTATCCTAATCAAAGTCTAATAGAAGTAATGCAGTAAGGTTGAAACACCTTATTCAAATCAATATCAAATAGAAGAAGTGTACTTCTATATGGATTCCACTTGTGCAGTCTGTACCGTATACTACGAGAGCCTCTGGTCCCCGCACCGATGGTTGCAACCCCAGTCCAATATTATGCTTAATGGGGATCTGTGACGGGTTACGACCTTCGGTCTTCATCCCCATAGATCCCCCTATATTGCTACTTTTTTTAACAAGAATTTGAGTCACACAACTCTAACACCAACCATATCAAACTTACTATGACAGTCGAAAAATGCCTTAGTCTAATGTTTAGGGGACTTGGACTTCAACTCCTGTGCAGCCTTCTCATCCTTTTTGAAAGGAGATTCAAATTTATCTTCCAAGTCCTCCTCTATAGTGGCTTTTACAATTTCCAAAAACTAAATTCGTATGACTCGCTTTCTTTCTTCTAAACCAATTCGTGAAAACATGTTGTTCACAATTTCTATAATCCACTTGAAGTAAAATATAATTAATTGCAATTTTTAAACCCTGTGCAAATCAATTGAAAAATGCAAGCATAACTACATGTTAACAAATATACATATAAAATAAATGAGATATTTAGATTGATTGAAATTAATGTTCTAATCTTCTATTGGTCGCTAATTATTGTATATCCAAAGCCATCATCTAGATCCAAATTAGCTGCTAGTAGATTCAAAAATCATTCCCATGAATCTATACATTCAACCTTAATTATGGCCCACACAATTGGGTAGATTTGGTTGTTGACATCTCTTCCGACAACTACTAACATTTCACTCTTAAATTACCTTTTTTTTAATTAAAAAAACATTCATCTAAACCAAGGATTAGCCTACATCCTTCTTTCCAACCTCTCTTCAAAGCATCAAAACAAATATAGAACCTTTTAAATTGCGAGGAAGAATCTGGAGTCACTCTTTTCACTGCCATCTTAATTGTACTACTTGGATTCTTAGCCCTCAACTCATTTGCATAATCCCATAATAGCTCAAACTCATCATTAAAGTTCCCAGCCAGTATCTCAGTTACTTTTTTTTGCTCGTCTACATCGTGTAAGGTTAACATTCGCATGTAACTCTGAAGCTACCCTCCGTTGAATCTCTTTCAATTCATTTTTGGATGGTCCTTTATAGTTGCTTCAAAATGGTTTGCAATGATAGCAACATTGACCATATTGTTTTTGAAAATCACACAACAGTTGTGCTTTTCTTGAAAGCTCTTCATCTGCATAATTAGAAAGTTAAAAACATATACATATAAAAAACATAATATATTATAATATCATGAAAGCTCTTTACTTGCATACACCTTATGCTCCTACTATAAATTGTAGGGATTCTCGAAAGACATTTGGTAGAGGCAACACACTTAACCCTTATATGTTTTGATCCATTTGTAACAATCTTTGCCATCTTTAAAAAAAAAATCCCTATACAAAATTCTGGACTTTCATGGTTTGAATTGTACACTGAAAAACCTCTTTCTAATCTTTTCAACAATTCCATCTTTCAATTCATTTTTGGATGGTCCTTTATGCTACCATGGTCATCAGAATCATAGTATTCTATCTCATCACAATCTACCTTTGTTGTATCTTCCTCATGCTTTTTTTGAACTATTGCATCCTCTATTACTTCAATTTCAGGTTCACTTTCAACCCCCTCTAGATTACCATCAATATGTTAACCAATCATTACATATTTTCCTTTGAAGTCTTTCAATTTCTCCCTAGCAACTTACAATTTACAACTCCTTATCATTATCACCATCTAATAGATATTTTACTTTGACAAAATAAACTTCATCACCATCCCCTTTACCCTCACCTGCATCCCTTCCCTAACTAGCCTATTAACCAACCATTATATCATTACTATCAACAACATATGATGCAATGTTGTCCAAGCTTACATTAGTGAATTTTTCTACAAGCCCCCAGTTGATAATAAGGGTTCATCCTTTAATATGTTAGGATTATCTATTTCGTGATCCACATATAAATTAATCTCAAAATACTTATACCAATAATTCAACATAACTATAAAATTAATATCATCCCATACTACCCTAAGCCCATCTTCCAAATTCCTACTATTAGGCACATAGAAGTAAATAATTTGTACCTTATGGTACGGCCGACTTGTTTGTACTATATTACCTAAGAAATAAGGCACGGACAAACTAGCCACCAACATGCAAGCTAAGGTAATATTCATCCTCAAACATCAGCATTTAAAAATAAAATAAACATTAAAATATTTCTACTAACGCATAAACATTAAAATTAAAAAAACAACTAATATATAATATGTAGTGTGTATATATAAATTTACACAACATCTTTGGGCATAAAGAAAATTTATAAAAATAAAATGATATATATCCAATATATGGTGTGTAATGTAGAACTCTTAGAAGATGTTTGTTAATTATTATAGCTAAAAGAAAGTATTTTAGAATTATGAAGGTTTTTGTATTAGGAGTTAGATTATTACATTTTGTCTCCTCTATTTACAAAATGGACAAATTAGTCTTTGCACGTTAAATCAAAGAGCAAAGCAGTCCTATTAAAAATTTTACCCATTTCTATTGTTTAAAATTGACCCATTTATGTCAACATTGAAGCGTGCCACGTGTAACTGTTTAATTATTTTGTCTACCACACCATCTTTTAATAAGAGAAATAGATTAAAATAATTTAACAAAAAGGACCGATTTTCTCTTTAATCTATTGTACAAAGACTAATTTACCCAATTTTAAGTAAAGAGGACAACATGCAATATAACTTCTAATACTTTTACAATTCAAATATAAATGAGTGACGGGTGAAGAGAAAGTGCATAGAACAAATAAACTATTATTATCACTATCACTTCAAAGGAATCCCTTAAATATAATTGAACTAAAATAATGTGGGTCAAAACATATGTACATACGTAGGGCATGGAGTTTTAAATTCATAATCTACTATGTTTCTTGGACTATTTCATCTCCTAGAAGGAATGAGAAGAACAGTGTCACCATTAGTTGGAATTTTTTTTAAACTACGAAGTTGCTTGAGTCGTATGCAAACTGAAAATTAGTGTGGATTGAAAGAGACTAAAGTAGGTAAAGATTGACTATGTTAACAAGGGCAATTTACCAAAAAAAGCCAAATTTTTTTAAATTTACCGAAATGGGCCCGATATTTTATTATTTACCGGAATGGGCCACTTTCCCCTAAATCGCGTCCACGTCAGTGCGATGTCAGAGGATGTGCCAGCAAGGCGCTATGACGTGGCCGCGGTTTGATGACGTGGTGCGTCCTTAGGGACGCGATTTAGACCGCGCGTGAACAGTGCAACGGTCAAAAATTTAACCGTTGCCCCCCCAACGGTAAAAAAAAAATCTATAAATACCCCCACCCCTTTTTTTTCACAAACAAATCCTCTCTCAAATTTTCTCTCAATTTCCTTCCAAATTTCTCTCAAATTCATATTTAATCTCAAGTAGCTCTCAATTTCCTTTTAAATTTCTCTTAAATCCCTATTTTTAAATAATTTTAAAAAATTTTGATTTTTTTAAACCGAAAAAAATTACTCTTAAATCCCTAATTTTTAAACCGAAAAAATTTGTACGATTTCAGTAATGGACGAAGGATTGACTCGTCTTGATAAGCACCACATATCCGTGGAACAAATGAAGATGGTAAGTGTTAAATTTAATTTTTAAATATTATTTAATATTTTTTATTTTTACATTTTTAGATAATTATTAATTTATTATTTGTTATAAAAGTCTGTAGATCGGGTATTGGAATGTAATATCCGGAATATACATGCTCCTCTATCATCGTTGGTAGAGAACTACCTGCGGGAAGCGGGTTTTTGGCACATGGCGACGGTAGGCCGGGGATGCAAGGTGAACCCAAAACTAATCAGTGCGTTGATCGAGAGGTGGAGACCCGAGACGCACACATTCCATCTTCTATGTGGAGAGTGCACTGTCACTTTGGAAGACGTCATCCTGCAATTGGGATTGCCGGTGGACGGGTACCCAGTCACGGAGTCTGCCCAATCTAGCGATTGGTCAGCAGTGTTCTACGAGCTTCTGGGTGCTATTCCGGAGAAAATGGACGGAGGTAAGATCGAGATGGGCTGATTGCGAGACACATTCCCAGATCCGGATGAAGATGCAACCGAAATAGAAAGAATCCGATATGCTCGGGCATACATTCTTCAGTTAATTGGAGGTTATCTGATGCCAGACTTGTCACGGAGTCATGTACATCTAAGATGGCTGCTGAAACTCGTTAATTTTAGAGCAATCGGTGAATTGAGTTGGGGGTCTGCCGTCTTGGCCATATTATATCGGGAGATGTGCGGGGCGACGCGACCGAGGAGAGCAAAAATCGGAGGTTGTCTGTCACTACTGTAGTCTGGGCACGGTTTCACTTTCCATTTTTACGTCCTCGAGTGGACCACCCATATACATTCCCACTCATAACGAGGTAAATTTTATATTAGATTTTACAATTATTATGTAGATATTTAAAAATAAAAGTATGCTAAAAGTTTATTTAATTAGGTGGAACCATCCGGTAAGTCATGTTCGATTACCTTCCGAACTTGAAGATATACGGCTTTTATTAGACCAATAGTCGGAAGCACATGTAAGTATTAAATAAAATTGATATTTACATCATTTGCTAGTCGATTGGTAATTAGTATTTAGTATTATGTATATAACTAATATTTCTATAATGTTCATATAGTTTCAATGGACACCATACGAGGATCCGGCAATTCGGGCAGTAATTTCGGATGAGTTCTTACAAAATCGAAACGCTTGGTACGTGAAATTCGCGTTGATCAACTACGCGACCGTGGAGCCGCACCAGTCAGACAGAGTGCTATGGCAGTTTGGATGTAGACAACCGATTCTCGTGGAACCTGAGGTGTTTGACGATCAACACAAAGTCGACCCTCGGCAATTGAATACAGATTGGCCGAGATACTGGTCCAAGTACATGGAAATGTGGGAAGATCGGATGAATATATACCTACTCGGGAACCAATCATCGTTCCGGAGTTAGCGTGCGTGCCGGAATACATGCCATGGTTTAGGATCCATGGCAAGCCGTATTTACTGACACCAGAGAAGAGGCAGCGACAAATACGTGTCCAAAGGGAAAGGCGCGGGCCTCTAAATCCAAGATGAGGAGACGACGACGTTGGCCCCTCAACGAGGCCCAGGCATTCACCAGGCCCAGTAGTTCAACCGATGATACCCACGCAACCGCCTTTTCAGATGATGCCAGGTGCGTTTCCTAGCCCTTTTATGTATCCTAACCCTTATATGTATCCTTTTCCGAGTACTATGGCAGGTTGGAGCCAATGGCCCGGTTCAGCTCCATTTCCTGTTATGCTGAGTGGATCGCCGATGTATAGCCCAACGGCGCACGAGGGATCGCAAGAGTGGCCATCGGGGAGCTCTTCTTTTTACCAATCCCTATCACCGTATGTGTTTCAAACACCGTCACCGTTGGTGATGCAAACACCTCCACATTCACTATTCTTTCAAGGTGGATCATCGACGCAACTCCGACAACCAGATGTCCTACCGGAAGAACCAAAATCTCCGCCGGAGGAACCACAACCGCCGCCGGAACCTGGACAAAGGAAGAATCTAGCGCGTAACCGTCGACGACCGCCACGTGGCATTGAATCCAGTGGGCACGAAGATTAATTTTTGTATTTAAACTTATTTGTACAAATATTTTGAATATTTTGATATTACTTGATGTAATAAAATAGAATTTTTTTGAGTTATTACTTAAAAACCGTAAACCCTAACTATTAACTTAAAAACCCCAAATCTTAAACATAAAAACTATAAACCTTAAACTTAAAAACCATAAACCCTAAAACATTAACTTTAAAACATTAACCCTAATCCTAACCCTTAATTTAAAAACACTAACCCTAAACCTAAAAACACTAACGTTAAACTTTAAAACCTCAAACCCTAAACCTAAAAACCTTAGACTCTAAACTTAAAACACCAAACCCCAAACCTAAAAACCCTAACTATTAACTTAAAACCCCAAACTATAAACCTAAAAACCCTAAACCCTAAACTTAAAAACCATAAACACTAAACCTTAAAACCCTAAACCTAAAAACTATAAGCCCTAAACTTAAAAATCATAAACCCTAAAACCTTAACTTTAAATCCTAACCCTAATCTTAACCCTTAACTTAAAAATCCCAAACCCTAAACCTAAAAACTTAGACTTAAAAACCCTAAACCTTAAACCTAAAAACCCCAAACACTAAACTTAAAACCCCAATCTCTAAATCTAAAAACCTTAAACCCTAAACTTAAAAACCCCAAACCCCAAACCTAAAAACCCTAACCCTTAACTTAAAAACTCTAAACCTTAAACCTAAAAACCCCAAACCTTAAACTTAAAAACCACAAACACTAAACCTAAAAACCTTAAATCATAAAACTTTAAACCCTAAACCCTAAACCCTTAACTTAAAACCCTAAACTCTAAAACCTTAACTTTACAACTCTAACCCTAACCCTTAACTTAAAAACCCTAGCCCTTAAATTAAAAATACTAACCCTTAACTTAAAAACCCTAAACCTTAAAACTATAAACTATAAACCCTAAACTTAAAAACCCTAAACACTAAACCTAAGAACCTTGAACCCTAAACTTAAAATCTTAAAACCCTAAACCTAAAAACCTTAACTCTTAACTTAAAACCCTCAAACCTTAAACCTGAAAACCCTAAACCCTAAACTTAAAATCATAAACCCTAAAGTTAAAAAACATAAACCTTAAACATTTAACTTTAAACCTTAAACCCTAAACTCTAACTTAAAAACCATAAACCTTAAACTTAAAAACCCTAAACTCTAAAACCTTAACTTTAAAATCCTAACCCTAATCCTAACTCTTAACTTAAAAACCCTAAACCTTAAACCTAAAAACCCTAAACCCTAAACTTAAAAACTCTAAACCTAAAAACTTTAAACCTTAAACTTAAAAACCCTAAACCCTAAACCCTAAACCTAAAAACCCTAACCTTTAACTTAAAATACCAAACCCTAAACCTAAAACCTTATACCCTAAACTTAAAAACCACAAACCCTAACCTAAAAATCATAAACCATAAACTTAAAAACACTAAACCCTAAATCCTTAACTTTAAAACCCTAACCCTTAAGTTAAATATAATTTGATAATTCTACTAACCATTAATACAATTATCAGTTAATATTTTTACATTCACATAATGTTAGATTTGAAAAAATGTTATGACTGGTAGTAACAATTAATATTTTGATATAATTTGATAATTTTACTAACAATTAATACAATTATCAATAAATAATTGAAAAAATATAATTTATTTACAATTACATTCAACTATTCTGATTAGGGCATGATCGACTTATATGGCCTGGATTCCTACACCATCCGCACAACTTGTGTTGACTGGCTGTTTCTCGGATATCCATATTGTTACATATTCTAGTCGAGCAAGGTCGACCCTTTGGTTTACGACATAATTCTCTATCTGGTAACAGCTTAAAAGAAGCAAGAGATACGGGTAGCCACTTACGTTCATCTGGGACTGGTGGGAAAACGTGTCTCCAGACGCTGTACATGTTTTCTAATTTATACACTTCGTCCACATAGCTCATCAGATCTAGACGGAGATTCTGACAAGCTGCAATAACATGAGCGCATGGATAATGAAGTGCATCAAACATTCCACAGTCACAAGTCTTATTTCGCAAGTGTACACGATATTGCCCGCCAACAACACCTTGGTGTGGTCTGTCAAACTCTATCACGCGAAACCATAAATTGTCTCGATCGTGACACATTGTGTACATGGTGTTTGTCCTCGCCTTGGCCTTGTTAATTTCTTGAACTACCTTACTGCACCATACATGGCCTCCCTGTATCTGGCCTGCATAACTTGCTGCTCGCTTTGGAAATAGCGCCGCCAAACGTAAATATGTCTCTCGCACAACCGATGTTATCGGTAGATGGCGCGTTCTTTTAAGAACAGAATTTATGTATTCAGCCAGGTTCGACATCATATGGCCATATCGTAGGCCGCCGTCGTATGCTTGTGCCCACTGTTTGAAACGTATGTTACAGAGGTAGTCCACCCCTTCTCTGTTAATTGAACGTATAATTGCCAACATCTCGTGAAAACAGTCTTTATTTATTTCATACCCTGCCAATATAAGTTCATAGTGAATATTACATACCACTTCTACCAATAAAACTAATTCAAATTGACAAACAAAATAACACAGATATAGGCTAAATACCCATGTTGGTCACTTGTTGTCGTTCGCTCTTAGATGGATATTACCTGTAGTAGTTCGAAGCAACGTGTCTTAGGCAATATCTATGGTGTGTGCGCTACCATAAGCTTCCCTGTCGATCAAATACAGCTAGTATACCGGTGCCCTGATCTGAAATAACACAGATATCAGGTTGGGGGCACATATGCCTCTTTAACCTAGAGAGAAAGAAATCCCAGTCATCAGACGACTCTCCCGGTGTTATTGCAAATACAATTGGAAGAATTCTCCCACCGCCATCCTGTGTCATTGCAAGCAATAGCCGATGAGTATACCTACCAAACATTGCAGTATGGAAATACGTCTCGACATTGCTTAAAGGTCCAAAATAGGCGTTTGAACACTTGGCATCCACGTAGCAATCGGCTGTTGTAGTACGTATGTTCCGTTTCAAGGTCTGTGATGGCACCTGGGATGTATCTCTCTAGCACCTGACACCACTGCCATATTTCATTATATGAGGCATCCCACCCGCTATGCATCTTCTCCAACGCCTTTTTCTTAGCTATCCAAACCTTACGGTAAGAGGGCGTGTACCCCATTTGGCTATGAATATTGGCAATTAACACTGACACTGAAGTCCTAGGATCTACTTTTATCGTGGGCAGTATCAAGCTATCTAACATAGCTGAATCCATCTTGGGATGATCTTATGAAACACCTATAAACGGAGTACATTAAATAATGCAACATTACATAATAAAAGTATTATTCAAAAACCGTCAATACTGTACCTGCAGCACATGTATGTGGACCTTTATACTTTTTAATCTCTCACAACCCTGTCCTTTTCCTTAACGAGGCATAGATTTTCCATGAACATGTGTCGTCTTGCACCGTACACTTCGCCTCAAACTTATCAGATTTGGATTTAACGACGTGGTAGTTAACGCCGTTTTTGATGCTATGTTATTTCAAAGCACCAATAAAACTATCCTTGTTGGTAAACTGATTACCAACTTCAAATTCACCCAAATCTACCCCCGAACTTGTACGATCACGCAATCGGTGTGGTAGATCTGAAAACTCTAACGTATCATCTGCAGACAAATCGATATTATGCATGTGGGCTGGAGGTGAGTATGCTCTGAATCGTGGATTTTCTTCTTCATCTGTACTCCTTTCGGCATCTTTAGGTTCTGTTGGAATAGGCTCCGATTTAGAAAATAAGCCAACTTCTGCACTATCGAGCCCGGGCTCTCGAGGTAGATCCACATCGGAGTCATCTTCTAACCCACAATCATCTGCAGCGTACGAGGTCCCCTCACCGGTTGACATCGTAGGGATTACATCATCCCTTCTTTTCGGCATTTCATAATGTCCCTAATTGGATGTAGATTGCCATCCACTAGAACTTGATGCCGTTCCCCAGTACGTATTTCCAGCATCAAACATCGAGCCATCGATGTACATGTCCCATCCACCGACAGAGTGTCTTGCAGGGGATGTGCATTTGACACCGCTACCAAACATGGGTTGTTTCATATTTTGTAACCCGCTAACCGAGTGTCGGCCTGGGGTCGTGTATACATCTCGAACACCGGTCGCAAGTACATCATTTGGCGATGTAAATTGTACATATAACTTAATAGAAGGTGCTCCACTAGCAAGATGAGTCTGCACCATTGCCTCCAAGCTACGAGCACCTTTTATGTCGAACGAGTCATATGTCACCAGATCAACAGAAGAACAAAATCGATATGTGATAGACAGAACTTTCATTGGCGTCGTTCCGAAAATTTTACGCCTAATTCTTTTACGAAGTTTTATCAAATCTATGTTCTGGTTAAAAACCAGTCGCACCGTATTCTCCGAAAAAAAAACAACACCATTCTCAGTTTGGCAAACCTCACCATCGTAGTAAATAACAGCACTAATACGTCCACTCATAGTTGAAACTCTAACATTCTTAGCCTCTCTAAATTGTTTTTGCTGTGACTTATGCATTTTGAGAACATTTTTTGCCTCATTTATAGCCTCAGCCCAAACATACTACTGTAGCAAAAGCGCGTCCACGTGGGCGCGATTTCACAAATTCTTCTCATAAAGCATCATGGTAGAAGCTATTTTATACTATTTGCTCAGAAACTTCAACTCGAAATTATTTCTTCCAGGACCAACTGTAGCAAAAGCGCGTCCAGAAGGACGCGATTTCACAAATTCTTCGCATATAGCATCCTGCTTGAAGCGTTTTTTATACTATTTGCTCAGAAACGCCAACTCAAAATTATTTTTCGGGACTCATCAGAGCAAAAGCACGCATTACGCATGGCCGATCGCAAAAATCCTTCTGATAAATCATCTTGCTTTGATTTTATCTTAAAAACCCATAAACACCAAACGTAATCCAATTTTGAATAAGTTTTAATTAATTTAATTACGAAACCCTAAACCCTAAAATTTAATAAATTTTAATTACAAAACGTAATTTAATTTTAATTAATTAATTAATTTCTCTCCAAAACCCTAAAAATTTGAAAAACACTAAAAATCCTAACGTAGGAAACACAGCGAAATCGCGTCCCCAAGAGCGCACGACGTGGCAGCAAATCGCGTCCATGTCAGCGCGCTTTGATGATGTGGACACAAATTGCGCTTTCAAGGACGCGCTTTGTTGCCACGTCAGCATAGCGCGCTGACATGGACGTGATTTGCTGACATATCCCCTAACTTCGCACTTACTGGATGCGATTTAAGGGAAAAAGGGCCCATTCCGGTAAATAATAAAATACCGGGCCTATTTCGGTAAATTTAAAAAAAATTGGCTTTTTTTAGTATTTTGCCCTGATAACAGCATAAGTAATAGATATGAACAAATATACTGAGGGCTTCCTTTCAATGGGAAATCCGTGAAGAATCTAAAGAGTTTAGCTAATATGGTCAAGAATTGCAACGATGAATATTTGAGTGTTACTATTCAAAGCTGACAGTATCGACATTGGAAAAGATTTAAGGTTCCAACTATGAAATTTAGGCTCTGATTTACTTACTTTGTTTCATGGTCAAAAATTAGATTAACCTTTTCTTTTACGTTGTATTAATTTTTAATTTCTTTTTAAATTTTATGTCATTATTTTTTTGGTTTAATTTTTTCATGTCAATTACTTATGGTCCAGTCAGTAAGTCGGTTAAAAACACATCAATTTAACAAAAATAATATGGATTGGAAAAAAAATTAGCACAAAATAATGATAATGAAGCAACAAAATGTAAAGGTGAAGGGCCAATTTAAATTGTAATAATTATTCACATTTTCTTGAAAGCTGTAAATTGTTGAAAGACTAGAAGTGAGAGATGGGCCAATTTAAGCAAAACATCTAATGCTCAATAGTTAATTACCCGGTCGCCTACCATGTGCCCTATTCAATATATATATCTACTATTATTTAAATTGCACATTGATTTAATTGAAAAATAATTAATTTTATAAAATAAATTATAATATTATGCGAGTGTTTTTCTAATATATATTTTTAATAAATTTATTTATATAACTATAGACTTTTCATATTGCGGTAGAAAAATTTCTTTTGTGTTAAGAGAACATATCATATATATATATATATATATATATATATATATAAAGTTACAATTTAGGAAAATAATTCAATTTAGCATAATTTAAAAGTTGTCATCACAATTATTTACCATTGTTTTGTCATCAATTATAAGTTAGTGTTGAGTTGATTTGTGACACCAACTCAATGAACAACCTTATATATATAATCTGTTGGAGATAATATATTAAAACAAAAACATATAAAATACATAAAGTTAAGGTTTTAATAGTCTAATTGATGCAGGTCGAGTTCAAATCCCACCATATGCATATTTTAATTGTTTTGTAGAAATAAAAATAAAAATTAAAATACCCTCGAATAATATAACTTTTTTAATTACGAAAGAACATTTTTTTGGTAATTTATTGATTAAGTTGGTGACCGGTTAAGGGTGACCCTAACTCGATTAGGGACTTAATAAATAATATAGATATACATTAAAATAAAGCTTTAATTGAGTAGTAAATTTGATACTAGTTCAAATCTCATCATATGCATATTCTAATTGGTTTTGTGAAAATGAAAATATTAAAATACCTCAAATAGTATATTTTTTAAAATTACGAAAGGACATTTTCATAATTTTTGACCAAATTAGTGTCCTGATTAAATGGGTCTTAATAAATAGTAGAGATATATTATTTAAAAAATAGTAAAAACAAAACAAAACCATCATCTTGCTTGCGTGCGTTAGGGAGATTGCATGTTCATACCTACCTAATTTACTAACAAACATACAAATAGTGGTTACCATTACTATATACATGATTTGAAAGTGTGGTTACTCGGGAATTTGATTCTCATCCTACTTAGGAGTAACTTTAAAATTTGTTGTCAATGGTTATTTTTTTAATGGGCTTATAGTATATAAATTATTGGTCATTAAGTATGCTCCTATAAATATCTCAAGAAACTAATTGGAGAAAATTAGTGGCGAAGCCTATGGGCTTAGATCCTCTAAAATAGAAAATTTTTCATTTAGGTTATTTTATAATTTATAAAATTTTAAATTAATAATGGTAAAATTTCACTTTGGCCCCTAAAATGATAAAAATTAATTTAATCCTTTAAAATTATAAAGATATACTACTTGTAAAAATATACAATTTAATTTCGACTTCCAAAAAAAATTACTTAGCCTTTGGAGAAAATGCTACATAATTTCGTAAATTAGAACATTTTGAGTGAACTTGTAATGGAAACAAAATATTACATGATATAAAATAATTGAATTAAATCAAATCAACAAATCAATCCGAAAAATATAACTTAAAAGCTTATTAAAATGAAGGTCAAATTTTGCTACTAATCCTTGTAGTAGATTTAATTCTTGTACTTCCTTTACTTTATAAATTTTAAATTTATAGTCACGACCTAAACAATAGTTATTAAATTTGTTAAGTTTTTCATTTTCAAAATCTTATGTAATCAATATATGATCACACGTGCAATATCATATTAACTTGCTATTTTTATATATTACTCACAAAAAGTTGCGTCATTCTAGTTAATGGATTTAAGGATCATATTTGAATGAAGATTAAAATTTTAAATTTTAAAACCATCGGATTGGAGAAAATAATTAAATCCACAACTTACACATAACATATGTCTAATTTTGACCAAATTCAATTGCTATTATTTGGGTCAAGATTGAGGTTTCAAAATTTCAAAAGTACATTGACTAAAATTGACTAAATTAGAGTGTAAAGACTAAATCTAGAATTTACGTATAATACATAGATTAATAGCATAATTTAACCCTGAAATTAAATCCATTTTTATTATACAATTCTTAAACTATCCATAATACCTAATCTTTTAAATTAGAAGATATTATATGATTAGGCATATTCGAGGACACAATCTTTTAAATTGTTATAACAGTAACAATAACAATTGAACTAATACTCGATTGATAAACAATAAACCCACATGCCATGCTCATATGTATTTTGGTGGAAGAGTCTGAAATTGATATAATATGGCTTTAAAGGAGGCCCAAAGTATTTGTATTGGGCCTAAATTTGCCTAAGGGAAAAGCGAAAAATATTATCCGTCTTCAATTACTTCATCATCGAAACCACACCATTTTTTGTTTCTTCAAACTCCGCTGTTATTTTTTAAACTATTCATACTTTTATTTTAGTATTTGAATCTTTGATTACGATTGATTGTACATCGTATTTATATCATGTTTATACTTTCATTTTACTCACTTAATTTTTAGCTTGTTTTTATTTTGATTATCGGTAAAAAAGAAGAAAGAAAGTAAAAGGCATTAAAACTAAAAAATGTATTAAAATTTGTTAAATTCTGCTTGTTTAGCCAATAGTTGAAATTTATTAATTACATTTTAAATTTGAAATGTCAAAATCAATTAAATAAAATGTTAAAAAATTTATCCTCAATAATATCAACCAATTTGTTACTATAATATTGAAATCAATTAATTTAATCTCTTAAATTTTAATATTTTATTTTATGTTTCAAAATTATCCTTAATGAAATGAAATCAAATAAATCATATTTAATAATTGATAACATGTTGAATTTGCATGATTTTTTATGTTTAAATCGGTTAATTCTTGAATTGATCCCTACTAAATTAGTGATTTTATGTTTTAATCCTGTCAGGAATGCAATTGGGATGCTATGAGTAAAAAACGAGTAGAAAATGACTAATTTACAGCATAGTCAATAAAGTGGGGCCGAATCAGAAACTTAAAAATAGTCAAGGACTTATCAGATTTCTTTTGACATTGTAAAAGCTAAAAATAAAATAAAATCTGATTTTATTTTTTTATTTAATTCTAATTTTGTATAGTGGGTAGTTAGGCCAAATTTATTAAATCACTTGTATATAAATAGGCCACTTGTAGTAGCTTGAAAGCAGACTTGAATTTGCTTAAGCAATTAAATTAAACATTTTCTTCCCTGGCAATACCAGCATTATAGAAGGTTGAAGAATAAAATTAAGGGGATGGAGAAGGAGATTAGCAAGCTCACGGATGGTCCCACGAGTGAGAGATCAACGAGTCAACTCAAGAATGCTCGGGGTAAACTGGGCCACTTATATAACGTGGAGGAAAAATATTGAGCGCTTAAAGCGCGGTCCCAGTGGTTGAAGGAAGGGGATAGGAATAGCCGCTATTTCCATGTGCGGGCTTCGGGTCGTAGAAAAAAGAATAGCATTGAGAAACTTAAAGATGCGTATGGAGACTGGCATGAAGATAAAAAAGAGATTTGCAACATTGCATGGAACTACTTCAATGATCTCTTGAAGACCACTATAAATTTGGAAGATGCGAGTGATTTACACAATGTTCCCGAATGCATTACTGAGGACATGAATAGAAGTTTGAACAGAGAGTTTAATGATGAGAAAATTTTAACGGCTTTTAAACAAATGGATCCTCGTAAGGCCCCGGGGATTGATGGGCTTTCGGAGAGCTTTTTCAATGATAACTGACTTACAGTGGGTAAAGATATGCTAAGCTTGTGTCATGATATCCTTAAGGTCAATAAGAGTGCCGATTGTATTAATGAAACGTTAATTGTTTTGATCCCTAAAATTAAGAATCCGTGTGAAATGGCTAACTTCCGTCCAATTAGTCTTTGTAGGCTGATCTACAAGATTGTTTCCAAGACTCTTGCTAATTGGCCCAAAGATGTTCTCCCCCTATGCATTAGCCAAAATCAAAGTGCATTCGTTCCTAACTGGATGATCCACAATAATGTTTTAGTTGCCTATGAGCTCATGCACTACCTCTGTAGCTCCAAAAATGGTCCAAATAAGGGTTGTGTGGTCAAGCTCAATATGAGCAAAGCTTACGACCGGGTGGAGTGGAGCTTCCTTGAGAAAGTACTGATAAAAATGAGTTTTTCAAATGAGTAGGTTAATAAAATTATGGACTGTGTTTGCACTGTCCGGTATAGAGTTAAATGTAACATGACTCTATCTGACATCATTATCTCGAAAAGAGGTCTCCGACAAGGGGACCCTCTATCCCCTTATATGTTTCTCTTTTACATAGATGCTCTGTCCCGTATGCTGATTTATGCCCAAGAGACTAACAAAAGTAAAGGCATTTGGGATAGTAAGGATGGTCCTAGAATTAACCATCTCTTTTTTTGCTGACGATGCTCTTTTGTTTGTCAAGAACGAACAAAGTGAAGTGAAGGCGTTTACAAAGATCTTGGAAACCTTTGAGAGGATGTCTGGCCAAAGCATCAACTTGGATAAGTCAATGGTTTACTTCAGCCCAAACACTCCCATGTCACAACGCACGACTTTAAGCAGCTTACTCAAGATGAAGGTAGTGACTAAGCTTGATGGATATCTTGGTCTCCCCATCCCGATTGGAAAAAAGAAGTCGGCTGCCTTCCAAAGTATATTAGATCGTACTGCAAATAGGATCAATAGCTGGTCAAAGAGAATATTATCTAACGGTGGGAAATAAATTTTCATAAAGTCGATTCTTCAGTCAATTCCTATGTATGCTTTCTAGGTTTTCTTTGTCCCTAATGGCGTCCTAGAAGAGCTTCAGTCCATGATCTGTCTGGTGTAGTGGGGGGGAAAGATAAGAACAGAGGATGGCATAGGTTATCTTAGAACCGAATGTATTTCCCTAAAAGTATGAGGGGCCTTGGCTTCAGGGATTGAAGACGCTTTAACATGGCTTTGTTAGGAAGGAAAGTATGGCGGCTAATTAGCTGTAAAGACATGTTATGCTATAAAGTTCTGAGCGCTAAATATTTTTCGACAGGTGATGTTCTCCATCCTAAGAAAATTTATAATCCCTCATTCACTTGGAAGAGTATTGCTAAAGCTGCTAGCATATTGTACGAGGGTTTCTGTTGGAATGTAGGGAGAGGAAGCAAAATCGATATTTGGCACAACAATTGGGGTTTTGAAGGGCTTTCGTGTGTTTCGGTTGGTCTCAATAAAAGGGAGGCCAAAGAGAATAGAGTGAGTGATCTCTTGAATAATAAGAAAGATGGTTGGAACGAGAGAAGGACAATGGAGATCTATGGTGAACATTTGGGGGACCAAATATACAAAATCTCCATTCTTCATAATGTCCCTAATGACTATCGTATTTGGTTCCATAATCCCCTTGGCTCATATTCCACCAAGTCCGCTTACTCTTGGCTGACCCTGAAGCATGTGGGGTTTGGCCCCATCGATTTTTCTAGAGGCTTACGTGGAAATTGCAAACTCTGCCGAAAATTAGAATTTTCTGCTGGGGCCTGGGGCACGACATCCTTCCTACGTACGAGAAAATTTATGGCATTTGGAGAGAGATCAACAGCACTTGTCCGAGATGTGGGATTAAAAAGGAGACCCTCCTTCATACGATGAAAAACTGCCCAAAGGCTCAGGCGGTGTTGGTTTATGGTGGCCTTAATAATAATTTGATCGAGGGAAGCTACGGTCGGTGTGTGGATTGGATTGAAGACGTGGCTCGTACGCTGGACAAGAAGGCTTTTTCTGATTTTATCACGGTGCTTTGGAATATCTGGAACAGCCGGAATAATAGAGTCTTTCGTGATGTAGAGGAAGAAGACAAAGTGACTTGGGAAAGAGCTACTGCGTTAAGCCAAGATTTTCGTATTTTCAACCTTTTAGAGAAATCGATGTTCCCAAAACCAGTTGTGGAGAAAGTTTGGAAGAAGCCAGGACAGGGGTGGTTACAATAAATTTCGATGCCATTGCGAATGGTAAGAATATAAGCTTTGGACTTGTGGCGAGGGATCATGACGGCTTTGTTCTTGGAGGTCGGGCGGGTGTTATGGATAAAAATGTGCAAGCCGAATGGGCTGAGGTGCATGAGCTGGAAGAAAGTATTAGTTTTGCAAGGACAAAAAATTGGCTAAAGCTGCAGTTTGAATCTAACTGCGTCAACTTGGTGAATCGGCTAAATAGGACGAAAGCTGACTTTTCAACCATGGGCTACTGAATTCGGGAAATTCTTAAATTGTTGTACCCGTTTTCTAGTGTTAGCTTTGTTTGGGCCTTGTGCTATTGTAATAAAGCGGCAAACTATCTTTATAATTGGGCCATTGTTAATAATTTTACCAAGGATTTTAATATGGATTATCCGTTGGAAATCCATGATATTATTTTAAGAGATGCAATAAATTGAGGTTGACCCTCGGGTCTTTTTCTATAAAAAAATTCTTTGCAAATCCCTTTCATTTCCATTTTTCACCATTTTTCATTCAAATCTAGTCCATAACCAACCAAAGCATGATTAATTTCATGCTTCACTAAATTCTAACTTAGCTTTAGGTCGGTATTCTTTCCGGTTAGGAATTGTGAGATACGTATTCGTACTAAAAATCCTTCTAACTGGTATTCACTATTTTTCCTAAATATCGGGATTGATAAATCCATCCATTAAAGTTAACTCGATTTCAAATAAAAAAAGCGCGTTGGGTTGGATTCGGGTTTGCAGACAGTTGGGGAAATGAATCGGTCGTGCTGTATTCGAATCTCCGAGAACAAATTGATGGAGATAGTGATCGGGTTTAAATGTCCCGCGCGGTTGGGGACTTACAACTTTAATTTTTTTCTTTTGATTCGTCATGTGTTATAATTTTATAAAGTGCCGACCTTCTGATTCATAATATCAAACCTAATTTTAATTTACATTTTTTCTTAAGATAGTTAGTTAGGTTTTTCACAATCAAGTACTTCTTCCCAAAATTCTCGAGGAATCAAAAGGAAATGGGTTCCAAAAGAAGATGATGCGTTGGTTGCCTGTATGGTCGACTTGCACAATGTTGGAACATTTAATGTAGATACGAGATTCAAGGACAAATATTTAAATGAGTTGGAAAGAATGTTAGAAAAAGTTTTACATCATGCTATGTTGAAGGCTAAACCTAATCTTGAATCAATGGTTAGGACATTGAAAAGGGATTGGGCAATCGTTTACGACATGCTTAGTGGAAAAGACAATAGTAGCTTTGGTTGGGACGAGCATAGGCAAATGGTTGTTGCTGAAGATGCTGTGTGGAACTTATATATAAGTGTAAGAATTATTTCATGTATTTATTATATTGTTTTGACCAAACTTATATCTAATGTGGATTCCTTCTTTTCTTATAGAGTCATAAAGCAACCGATCAATTAAGACATCGTAATTTCCTTTATTATGACTGATTTACTTCCATATATGCAAAAGATCAAGCGATTGGGAAAGATGCTCAAATAATTGTAGGTATTGTTGAATAAATAGATGCTGAGGATATAGCTACTGCAAAGAATCTTGAAGAATGAAACAGGTACCATGGTGGAAACACGAAAATTTATGTGTTTTTACATGCCCTTTTTAACTTAAAATCATGCTATTTCGGTTAAATTCTTGTCAAAAAATAATTAAATATTATAAAATAATTAAATTATGTTAAAAATATGAACATGATGAATTTTAATTAATTTTATAGTTAATTTTGATTAATTTTGACTATTTTCGACAGATTCGCACAAAGGACGAAAATTGGCTTGACAGACAATACTCGAAGAATAAAACTGAGAAGCAATTTGAAGCATCGAGGCAAATTGATTTCCAGCCTAAGATGGTAAAAAAATGTGTGTTAATACATAATATAATTAATTTTAATTTATTCCCAATTTAATTTGGGCTAAATAAATTATTATTAATTAATTATGGAAAAAAAGGATCCAGTTGAACCGCATTGGTTAAACCAAAACTAGTGAACTGAACCAACCACCAATTGGGTTGCCCAGAATCGTCAATATGCTGACCCAAATCATCATTTTAACTGACTAAATAAGCTTGCAAAGAAGCCCTTGAAGAACTTTCAACCTTGCATTCAAACCCCTCCAAAAAATGTGGCTTTATGGATTTGCCCCAGGCTATTTTTAGCAAAGTTGAATCTCTCAACTTTGTCATGTGTATGGCCAACAAAGGGGGGTCTCTTTGGCTGATGAAATTTGCTATTTTTAGCAGCCACAATCAGCCATAAAAGCCACCCCTTGCTGATCATTCAACTCATCCCTCACACTCTCATTCTCTCTTCTCCTCTCTCACTTTCTCTCAACTTTTCCTTCCCATTTTTCCTTTTGTTCAAGTGTCGATTTCTTCTCTTGGGAAAGAGGTCCTCATCAGCCATTGTTGAGCAGCAATTAAAGTGTTCATAAGCCATCTTGATAGCCGAGGACAACGGAGAATGAAGAACGGAGAAATCAGTCAAGCTACAGAGAAACACCGGATTTGCTTCTTGTTCCCTATCTCTTTAAATTTCGTTGTTGTTTTGAAAAACATGTTTATGAATATTTATGCTATTGAAATGGTTATTTTAATCAATCTAGCTTGAATTTAATCCGTGTTGGGTTGATTATATTTTGCCTGCTTGAATTATTGAAATTGTGTTTGTGCTGTTATAAGCCTCGGTAAGATGCTTGATTAAGTAAAATCATGCGTAAGTTATTCTTGCAATATTAATTGTTAGATAACTAATGAATTAATTATTAAATCGTATTGAAATTGTAATTAATCCAACACAATTATATCATCTTGATTAAAATCAGCTTTTGAAATCATGCATTAGAACTTTATTTTATTTTATTTTATTTTACTTTGTTTTCTAGTTTAATCATTTTCCAAATCCAAATATTTTTCTTTCACCAAAGTGTTTAAACTTACTTTCATAAATAATTCTTTTACAGTCCCTATGGGTACGATAACTCGACATTTACTTGTCACTTCATTACTTGTTGCGATTGTGTACACTTGCACATTTTTGTTGTTCCACATGGATGCGAAGATGATGTTTCCTTGGATGAGATGGGTTTCTCGACTACAATCACAATCGTCGAAGCCAAACAAAGATGGTTCCACATTTTCAAATAAGGAAAAAAAATATTTCTGATGGAAGTGAAAAAAATTCTACCTCACTTACCGATGCTACCATATTATTGGGAGAAAACATACAGACTGTTGGCCTTAAATTAAGTAGGATCATTGCCTTCGAAATGCTAATTCAAGGGAAGGCAGAAACGGTAATTCAAGAAAGTGTTCAAAAATTACATCTGATCTTATGTGAAGTAGAAGGATTAACTAAGGATGAGCACTATCGGTCGTTGAGCAAAATTTCAGATCATCCAATGCAAATGCTACTTTTCTTTAGTCTACCTTCTTCTGTGTGATTGGAATGGGTGAGAAGACTTATTTATGACCATTAAAAATCATGGTTGTGTTGGTGATTTTTTAGTAACTTTTTGTATATGTAATATTTTGATGACATAATGACATGATAGAATGCTACTGACTATTGTAACTCTTTGATGTTGTAAAATTTAACATATAGATTATGACATATACGCTAATAACATCATGTAATTTTTTGTTAATGTATGAACATTATGTTTGAATGTAAAATATAATTCTCAAACTATATATTACTTCTAATCTTTGCTTTTTAGTTTAGAAGATAATTAAATTATTTGTTTCGCTAATAATATTTTAGCACATTAAATATGCATTGCAATTTAAAAATAATAAAGTATGTTATATATTATTTTCTAATAGTATATATCATTATTTTATTAATTCATATTTTAATAATTATTATATTAAGAATGTTATTAAATTATATATTATTTTATTAAGTTGTATTTAATAATAGTTAAGTTAAAATATGATTAAATTATTTTTATTAAATTATATTTAATAATAATAATCTTATTAAAATTTAATAACAATAACAATAATCATCTATCTAAAAAAATTTCTGTTAAGGGTACTTTGGTCATTTAAGCTTTTTTTTTCTTTATGCTATTACAACATCTATTCCATTCAACTGAACACAATAATACTATTACAACTCTATTCGATTTCATTGAACCAAATAATTGGATTAATGATTACAGCTCTTTTCTATTACAACCCTATTCCATTCACCCCAACCAAATCTGGTGTTAGCATGGTCTATTCCACTATCCACTTGCTTTACTATGGATGTATAATATCCATCTCTGTCCCTTCTCACTTTGCTTCAATTTAAAATTTGCTACTTATCTTTAATATTTTCAATCTTCTTTAAAGTCAAGTAAATATTTAAATATAATTTTTCAAAAAAAAATTAACATAAAATATATAATTTCTTTTCTATATTATATTATTACATTTTTATACTTTTAGTAATTTATATATAAAAAGATAAAATTTTTATTTTATATAATAGAGCGATTGGGTGTGAGGTAAGCAATTACCATACCCATTATGAAAAGAAAAAAAATATCCACCCAGTCTCATACTGCAGCATATCAATTCAAAATGGGTTTAGATTTTGTCGTCCTACTATGGTTTAATATTTGTATGTAAATGGGGAAAACAATTACTAAAAGTTGTAAAGATTTGATCAAATTATAGTTTTAGTCCCTCTATAATGCTCAAATTTAGGATTAATCTCCTAAAATGATTACACATAATTTTCCCTTAAAAATACTGCCTTTCTACTCGTCATGTTAATATGATTTTTGGGGGTATTAGGAGAGTTTTAAGGCAAGCCCACCTCAGCATTTTAACTAGAATAATTAGTATTAATTATTGGATATTGTAAAAGTAGACATCAAATCAGAATTCGGTACCTAACTATAAGAGCTGTCCTCTTCTTTTTCATATGTAGCATGTACCTAGTAAACAATTGTCACTTAACATATCCTATCATGCTTCATGGATTTCCAGGGTTTACTAAATATAGAAGAAAGATCACAGTGGTGTCTTCATTGCCAAAAACAATTAATGTAGAAGAATGGTTGGTCTACCCCTAGAATAAAAAATGTTCTTACCTGTTTAGCATTAATTTTACTAAAATCTTGAGTGAAGAAAGTTTAATATACATTTGATATATTTGAAATTTAGTTCCAAGAATTGAAGTGATTTTTATTAAAAGTTGAACTGAAAAAATAATTTAACAATTAACTTATCAAAGGACAAACCATCAATAATAACCAATGGCTGGAAAAAAATCAGATTTGTGTAGGAGACCATATTTAAAGGGCATACATTTGAAACTTATTGTTTATAATCTCAGAATCGGACATAATCGCTGAACGCGACCTGCTGGCGGTGGGTGATCTTCGTGTATTTTTCATGTTGGTAGCCTTAAGGCGATATCGTATCACCCAATAACACATGCCCGCTAGAGTTGCCACCATTAAAATTGCTCCCACAATGCTTATCCCGGATGCAAGCCAATACCACCTTTGCCCAACTATAATGTACGACAATGCTAAAAACGCCACCGTAACAAGCACACAAGCCAACCACAGTAGCTTGTTGATCACCGCTGCCATCTTCTTCTTTGCCTTGCTCTCGATCACAACAACCGAGGTTTGAACCACCACTATAGCAAGAGATATGAAGAGTGCTAGGGAATCAAAGATGAAGAATATTACAAAGGCTGGGTATATAGCAATGTTTGATTCCCCCAGGGAGTGACCCTTCGGGACTTGGTTCGGGTTGTCAATGAATTGGCCCGGGAGAGTGAAGATGGCAGCAAAGGCGACGCTGGCAATTAAGACGGCGACTACGTTGGTGGAGTTCATCGTGTTGTTTAGACCTTCGGAATGCATTTTGTGGAGTCTTTTGACGATGTCGTGCACATTTTTTCTAGTTTGACGAGTATGTTCTAGTTGATTGTGCACTTCATGCTTGATGTCACTCACTGTTTGTTTTAACTCACGGGCAGGGTTCAGTGCTACAGGCTTGATGTTTCGAGCACTTTGAACTCCATGCTGTTGCAGAATGGTGGTAACCTCGGGGTTCCCCGTTTTTTCAGCAGTATCCAACGCTGTCTCGCGGCTTTTGTTCACGGCTTTCGTGTTGGTTTCTTTGTGTCCAAGTAACAACTTAACGATCTGCACAAACAGGCGATTAGATTAGCATCTTGCCTTGTTGATGCACAAGAGCTAACATGAGCGTAAAGGCGCGCGAACTCAATTAATTAGTACGATTTACCTGAATTCTGCCCTTCCGGGCAGCTATATGCAAAGGCGTATTTCCCTTTGTATCAACCATGTTTGTCATCAATGAAGGATCAACACTAATCAATTCCTCTACCACCTTAAGGTTCTGCCCCTTCACTGCCATGTGAAGTGCAGTTTGGCCTTTCTTATCAGTCCTTGGAGCGATCCCTGGTTCATTGCCCAAAAGTGCCTTCACAACCTCCACATGCCCATTTCTTGCTGCTGAATGTAAAGCTGTTTTGCCATTACTCCTTGCTATTGTAGCCAAACCACTGCCTACTTCTAATAAGAAATTCACAATCTCAATGTGCCCTTGTGTTGCAGCTGTGTGTAGAGCCGTGGTGTTTGATAAATCCACTGTCATTGCTAGTTCAGGATGGACTGCTAGTAGCACTTTCAATATTTCTGCAATATGCCCACATTATGAAGTCACCATCTTAATGTTGATCCCAACTCGAAAACTGGACTAATTCACCTCACAAATAACATTAAACATAAAATTGATGCATGAGAAGCGTACCTAAATCTCCTTGTTTAGCAGCAATATGGAATGCATCGAAGCCATTTCGAGCTTTGATCCCGGCATCGGAGAGATCGTAATAGTTTATCATCTCCTTAACCAAATCGACATAACCGTTTTCGGTTGCAATATAAAGAGCAGTTTCACCAGATTGGTTTTGTTTAGACAATAGTTCTTTCAGTTCATTTTCCTCTGTAGTCGTAAGGATTTCTTTCACCACCGCAAGGTCTTTACATCGTACGGCGTAATGCAGAGGCGTTTCGTCGCGTTTTATTGTTATCTGTGTCGTCATCCTTTTCCGAGCAGGAGGAAAGCTCGGCGGCTTCTCGGTTGCTGCCACCTCCATTTTCTTTAATTTGTTTATGTTTTATCAAAATCCACCTTTATAAGAAAACTACAACCCTAGCACCCAATCTAAACCATAAAAATAAACAAACCCAGAAACCTAAAACAAGTAAAATATGGAAATTTTTGTACAAAACACATAAAAGCCGATGTTACTATTTACCTCAGTTTGAGAGAAAAAGCTATCTTCGTTCAAAAAACAAAGCGGAGATGTGTTAGCTTATAAAACCAAACGGGATGAACAGAGCACCACACACCTCTCTTGTCGTTTTATTCTCTTGTAATAAATCGCCATTTGTTAGTCTCAATTGTTTCAGATTGACTTTTACGTGAATGATTGGAGATGACCAAATCTATTCGCGTGGGATTCACGCGGTTGACCTCAGGTTTAATTTTGGAAGGAATCCTGGACCTGCGGCCGCACCATTCATTATTAAAATACAAAAAGGTTTCCTAAATTAGTTCAATTCGATCTTCACTGGAGAGTCTTACGCGCTGTTGTTAGTGCACGCGTTTTCACAAATATGGGATTATCCAATTAACAAATATTTAATTCTAATCATTTATAATTTAATTTCTATACTTTTACTTTTAATAATTTAATCTATTTTCAGTAACAAAAATATTATATATATTTATGTATCACTCTATAGTGATTAAATTTAAAATATCATGTTTTACATTTTATCGTGTTATGTTTCTCAATTAGACTGATGAGGTTGATTTTGAGTCGAGTCAATTTGAATATAAATTTGATAGGTAAACTCGATATTAACTCAGTTGGCAAAAATAATTTACCCTTTCTATCATATGCTTACCATTATTATACCACTATACCAATAATGATTATTGGTTAATTTTTACATAAAATGTTTTCTCTCACCCACATTGTGTATATAAATAATGTCTTTAAATGAGTTTGTGTCACGAGTAAATTTAATATTTAATTTTTTATGATTATATTTTTAATATTGAATTTTACTTTCACCGGCAGTTGAAATCACCTTTTTTGAAAAAAACAAAAAAGTTTAGTAGTCGACTTTAAAAAAATGAAAATTGGGAGTCGCCACCAACCTTTTAAAGAGGAGGTGTGGTCGGATCACCTTGAAAACGATTTTAGGTCTACGAATTTTGAAAAAATAGGTTCGGGAGTCGATTACGCACGAGGAAGGGTTAGCACCCTCGTAACGCCCAAAATTGGTACCGAATTGATTGTTTGATGTCTTAATGTCGAAACTTTGAAAAGATTTTAAAAATACAATCCTTTTAAATTTTAAAATTGAATAAATCAAGTTGTGTATTAAGATGTACTGGTTTTGCAGAGATAAATTGCTACACTCAGTGAGTTAGGGTGTAACAATTCAATCTTTGAAATTAGATTTATTTCTTTTTTAGAAAATCATGTGGTTTAAAAGGAGACTTGATTATTTAAGTCAATCGAAAAATTCGAACCCAGTAAGTTAGGATTTGATCTCTCGAAATTCTTAAACAACCGACATTGCCTTTATCTTTTGAAATTGAGACAACAAAATGCCACATCCAGTAAGTTAGGATTCAACATTTTGTAATCTTAAGAGCTTTATTTTAACAATTGTATGGTTTTAATAAAACGGATACTTGATGATATAAATTCATCGAGAAGAATTGAAGCCCAGTAAGTTAGGGCACAATTCTCTCGAGAACTCATAAACACCAAGCCCTTTTTAAGAATTTGAAATAAAACGACGATCATGCTTTAATGAAATACAATTTTTACAAACAAAATAATTTGAATAGCAATATATAAAGCAAATGACGAATAGCCAACCAAGTTTACAATATGCAGCAACCAAACACATAACACATCAACAATAATCAATAAATAACTTTGAAAAAGGATATAAATAATTAGACTAAAACAAGTCAAATAAATAACTTTCTTTGAGATAATATACTTATATATAAAAGCGTATAAAATTTTATAAGTTGAAACCTATTATACTTTACATTTATTTATATTTACTAAAACAATTCCTTATAAATTATACATATAAATACGGTAATTATAAGACATGATGGTGAAAATAAAATTTGGAACTATATTCTAAAATACATTATTGAGAAATATAAAGTAACATATCAAACTCTTAAAATATATTAAGTGTGGTAAAATAAATAATGATGTATATATAAAGATTTTTAAAAGAGGTTTATAAATTTAAAACATGTTAATAAAAATTTTAAAAGAATAGTATATCATACCTTAGAAATCATAAATAATGTGGACATAATAACAAGTTTATTAAAAACTCTTGAAAGCCAAATAAATATGAAGAAAACGTTTTGAAATTGAAAATCATAATCTCTAAATTTTAAAACCAACGTTTCAAATGAAAATAGAATAATAATAACAAAATTAAATGATATACAATAGCTTCAAAATATTAGTATATAATGGTTTTGAAAATATATATATATATATATAAAGGCAAACTAAAATAATTCACTATAATTTAGATTATAATAATAGTACTTAAACACTATCAAAATAAATATTGTAAAGAATATTAAATACTATAATAAAAAATAGAATTAAAATGATATTGGATTTTGAGAAAGTAAACTAAATTAGTATCAAATTAAAATTTATTTTAAAAATGAAGGACCAAATCGGCGAATATACACAAACATTGAGATAATCCAAATCAATCACAGTTTAAACTGGGATCTAAATGAATACGGAAGTAAATATGAGATACAAATTACAAATCGATAAAGGAAATCAAATCGCAATCCCCTTAAACACGGAGGGACCTATTGAATAAATAAACCAAACGGTCCATAATGCCCGGATCCTTCCCAGGTCGGGTCACCGCTCGGATCGGGCCTTCAAAACGACGCCATTTCAGAGCCATCGCATTGACTCCAAACGACCGCGTTTCATCTCCGTACTTAAAGGCAAAACCCTAAAATCCATTTCATTTTCTCAAAACCTAACTAGCATCAGATAAGCTTTGCGCCGCTTTGTATTTGCGGCATACGAACGGCTTCCGATCCCAACCCAAATTCCGATGACTACGGAGAGGAGGTCGGGATCTCTTCACCAGGTACGCTCCTCACTTTTCTCTCTTCTTTTTTTTTTCTTTTTTTAACAACAATTGATAGACACAAAAACTAGAAAAAGAAAGTAAAGAAAGAATCAAATAACAAGCGAAATGGAAAGGAATAAAACCCAGAAAAATCACCTTTCTCTCTTTTCTGATTTTTGTATTATCGATTGTATATTGAATGCGTGTGAGGGTTTTTTTTTTGTGTCCACTTTTACAGATTTTTTGCAATGGCTTTATATAGCCAAAAAGGAAAATACAAAAATCCCTTTTTTTGCTTTTTTCTTTATTACAATTTTTCGCTCCATTTTGTTGTGCTGTTCTGTTCGTTTCTGCATGTTGCAGGCGTATGGAAAGGTGGACGTGGAGGCTTGTGTGGATTTGGCAGGTACGGAGGGGCACGTGAGAGCAGAGGCGCGTGCGGGGGGGGGGTGGCTTGAAGGCGTGGTTCGTGCGAGGGCAGAGCTTGGTTGCGGCGCTGGGGGTTTTCTACTAGGGTTTTCGCAATCTCTTTGGGTGTTGGGCTCAGAATCGAGTCTAAGCTTAGGTACTGGGTTGAGATTTGGGCCATTGGGTTTAATATTCTGGGCCAATGTAAATGGACTATGAACTTGATTTTATTTATTTATTTATTTGGGTTTTAATATTTGGGCTCGGGCCGGGCAAAATTTGGGTGTTACAATTAACTCAGTTGGCAAAAAATAATTTACCCTTACTATCATATGCTTACCATTATTATACCACTATACCAATAATGATTATTGGTTAATTTTTTACATAAAATGTTTTTCTCTCTCCCACATTGTGTATATAAATAATGTTATTAATTGAGTTTGTGTCACGAGTAAATTCAATATTTAATTTTTATGATTATATTTTAATATTGAATTTAAGCATCACCGCATGATAACTTTTGATGTGTTATAGAAAATGACGATATCATGATAAATAATTGGAGTGCATTTATTACTATTAAATTGGTGTATTTACCTATTTAATTTCTTTCTATGCACAATGTAAACTATTTTTTCTTTTTAATTGCATAATATTTTATATGTGTTGTTATTATTATTAATTTTAAACTATACATTTTGTTATTTATTGTATGATAAAACTAATATATATTTTACTTTTGAACTTGTCTATATTGATTTTCCTTTTGGACTTAGTTATATATATTATAGGTTAATTAATTTAAATTTATAATAATTTATTATACTCTATTTCCAAAATTATTGTCGATAATCATTGATTTTAAAGTTAATATATATTTTACTATTGAATTTGTCCATTTGTACCTAGTTGGTACCTTTTTATTTTGGACATAGTTGATAATTGAACTTGTATTTTGTTAAACCAGGTTAATACATCCGTACTAATATCATTAGTTTGTGCTAACGTGACACTGATAGTTAATCTAATGGTGTCACATGGCAACCTCTCAATAAACCATGCGCCAAACATAAATTTAAAATTTTAAAAAATCTTTAAAACATATAAAATTAATAAAAATATATTTTTTTCATATCAAGAATGAACTCGGATAAATAGTTGTCGAGATATATTTGAATTGGGACACATGTTTGTCCATATTCAATCTAAAGGTATTTTTTAGCAAGTTCATATAATTTTATAAAATATCAAGTTGTTGTTATTGTTATTATTAATGTAAACTACCACATTAGTCATTCTAATAATAGGTTGTTCCTATTTTGTTCATTCCAAATTTTTTTTATTAATTTGGTCGCGACTAATTAAAATAACCAAAAGATCCACTATTAATCTTTTTTTTTTTTCCTTTCCTTATTCTTTTTCGTTCTTTTCTCTTTCCATTCCGTCTCCTCTCCTTTCCTCATCTTCTTTGACTGGTAGAGATCAAACTTCAAATGTGCATGCTTATCGTAATTGTGAAGGCTAAGAATCACCTCGAGACATTTTATCATTAATACATGTAGTTTATCATAAAAGGGTCATCAGATTTTACCCAGCACATGGTGGCATCTAGCGCTTCTATCTAACGTAAAATTTGGAAAAGCAATAAAAGAACTGAAAACTTACCAACATGATTTTCAGCAGCATATTTAAGCAATCAGATTTTAGATCCATAGCATGATGACAATCTGCCAACGCTAAACTATTTGCAACTGAGTTCACAGATATATCCTTGCAGAGTACAGATTCGCACATTAGTCTAAGACTAGGCAAGTCATTTTTGTCTGCTGCTGCCTACAACTTTGCAGCCAATGCATCTGATGCAGATGGCATAGAAGATGAACTAGTCCCAACGAACTCCTCATCATCAATAAGATTGTCTCTGTCTATGAAGTGCAGCAAAGCCTGCCAATTGCACATAGTAGAGAATGTTAGAAAATAAGACAACCACACTGACAATAGATTCTAGTGGCATATAAAGAGCTAACATGGATTTCAATAGAATTACAGCCAAATCCAAGGTAAGTGAAATGAGGTAGAAATGTTACCTTAAAAACCTTAGGTTCCATATCAGTAACAACTATATTGTTATCATCTTCTTCCATCCGATCAGGGAACTCAGCTTCAAATACAAGAGAACTAGCAGCTAATACCAGCTTGTGAGCATGAAACTTTTCCCTAAACACATTATTTTTGCTAAGAGAGAAAATAAAAGCCAGAGAGCGAAAACTTGAATTAGAAGTGTGATTTTGGAAATTGTAGATATTGAATTAGAAGTATAATAAATATGAAATGTGTTTAATATGTCACTTCAATAATTTGATTGTCGACATTTGCACTGAAACAATTTTAGACAATAGTAGTAGTGTGATTTTGGAAATTGTAGATATTGAATTAGAAGTTAAGTACTCATATATGGTTTGAAAATTTACGAGTCTAATTTTATTGAAATAAACTGAACTTGCATCTAAATTATACAATAGGAGATAAATCTATTAATTTAAGCAAGGAAAAGTCGAACTACGACATTGAAAAATTCTTAAAGATTGTATAAAATGAATTAGAGGATGAGTCTTACATGTATATATAAAAATATTATTAAGTCTAGCTTCTAAATAAGTAAAGGATGAATTCAATCTTAATTATATTTTGCCATTAAAATGTTTTTAAGTGAAGAGAGGTAGAGCTATTTGGAAGCAATCCTAATTTTGAAAATTTGTGGTTGAAAGGTTTGAAGAGCCTAGTTTCTAAAACATAAATTCATCTTAATTTCAAATTTTGTGGATTAAAAATAAATAATTTAGTAATTATTATTCAAGTAGACAATTCTATTTTGAATGACTAGATTTTGTGTAGTTTATCGAATGATTAAGTGTTATAATGCAAGGAACTCTAAACAAAATGATATGTGTCATATATTGTGAAGTTAAGATATTAATATGTAATAAGTATGTGATTGAAGGTCAGAAATAAATAAATAATAAAATAATAAAACTTAATAAATATAATATTGGGTTCATATATAATTAAAGTTAGGTCATAAACTTGAAACCAATATTATTTACGTTCGAATTAAAGTCCGAAATTCGTAATTTCTGTAATAGTTTCGTCTAAAAATTCAGCTTGCATAGCCTTCAGTAAATAGTTATAACTTGATCTCTCAGACTTGAAATCGAGTGATTCAAAGTGCGTTTCGAAGTTAAGAAATAGCTTTTCAAACACTATTCAGACATCTTAGCCTAGAAATGTCTGAATCTCATATAAAAATTCATTGCATGTCGATTGGTCTTCTAAACTTGAAATTTCGCAGCTTGATTAAATTGACTTTAAATGAATTTTATCTCATCCGTGCATGTTCACAAGATACGTAATATCAAAACTAACATCATCATGAAAGTCAACAAAAGCATCTTTACTTTGAAGATGGATCCAAAAAGGATTCTTCAACCTTCCATATCCATCAAAGTCAAACTAGTGGAAGAATTCACCATCTTTAATTTGCATTTTGCAAAATAGCTTCCTCAAATACTCAGCATCCCCTCTTCAATGATTAGCCTCCTGGATATAATTTCTACAATCGTGTGGTAAACACTCAATTTGATTTAGTCCACTTGACTGAACTTGTAGCAATTTAATGTTGTTGTAAATTGGAAAGACAGCCATATTATTTGCTTCCAGTGATCTCTTTAACCAAATAGACTGGTCTTGCCATTTTAGGAATGAGTTCATGAGAATGATTTCTAACTACCATCAGCTCACGCTCGTAAGATAAGAAATTTTCTTACTTTTCTTCCTCTCATTAGCTTTGCCATCTTTATCACAAGCTTACCAAGCATAATTAGCCACATATGAATTTTTATTACTCACCATGCTAAACCCTTTCACCTTCGCATGTGATTGGTAAAAACTAAAGCTTCTAAATCTCATTCCCCAACAACTGTTTCACCATCATTACCATCCTCTATTTGATTCTCACCAACAATGGAACCTCCTACATTAGATTGAACAGACCCCTAAACACCAACCTGTTGATCATCAGGTTCTCCACATTGATCCAAATCTACACCATCAGTGTTTGAAAGAGAGACACGTACCGCGATTTCCTCCTCTGTTCAAGAAACTATCATCATCAGATAAACCAAATAATTTATTCAACGTTTCACTTCACAGACATCACAATTTTGGCTATGTTTAACAGCTCCCAATGATTGGTAAAATCATTTCTTTGGCTTTACCTCTTTCCCATTATGGATTAATTAACCCTTTTTGTTCACCAAACTGGAATTGTATAATTAAAAAAATCAAAGAATTTTCTTATTACAATTTTAAAGTAATTAATTAATTAAATTATTAACCAGTCTTCTATACACGTGGCAACACATGCCACAAAAAGCCACCAGGCTAAATTCCAACCCGGCCGGCCATTTTTTCAACGCCCCAAAAAAGGATGGCCTCAATGACTCCGGCCACCTCCTCTTGAACTTGATGACACACTCCCTGAGCTTTTGCTTCCATAGAACATATCCGACAAGTAGTTTCCTAAATCATCAGGGGTAAATCTGATAAATGGCTCACCCCACATTTCTTTTTTCATTTGCACTCCGCCGTATGCCTCGTAAAACTCTTTATAGATCGGTATGATCCGTCTCGCCATTGAAATCTTGATATGATCTCGGAGTTTCGGGTCGGGTACGACCCAAGAAATTTGTTTCATGTAAGCTTCTTCGAAAGCCGAATTGAATTTCTTGAAATGGTCGTTCACCCGATCGGCCGGATTCTCAGCAGTCTGATTCTCTGGCAGTGACGCAAGCACTTTGCTCCATCCAATCTTCTCGTAATTCTCAGCGTACTGTTTTACTTTCAGTTCGTGATTTATCAGCCAATCGTCGCCGAGGAGGAATTTCAGGTTCGATTGACGGACTTTTTCGGTGACGTATTGGAGATTATTCGCTAAGAACAAGTAAGAAAGCGGCACGTCTTTGTACATCGCGGCTTTGCCGTCAAGTTTACACAGCATGACGAGGATGAGCCAGGCTAACCGGACGGAAATCGGCGATGAAATGCTCCCCTCGCTGTCGGGGCTGCCGAAGTAAGACTCCGGTAAAGCGGAAGGAACCGTGAACGGCCAATCCGCGAATATGTCCAAGAGAATCCCGCAGTAATCGGCGAGGAAAGAGATGTAATTCATTACGTAGCGTGTTAGAGGGTGGATCCCACCGCCTGGAACCGTCGTTTTGGATGAATCCTTTTGAATCGCCGTTTCAAAGTCCATTAACATCGTCCTAACGGTGTCGCCGAGCTTGATCAAGGAGTTAACGGCGGTTGCTCGTACGGCCGACGTTGATTCGAAGCTGAAGATTGATTCGACTTCCGGCCAAAGACCGGAAACTGCTTCGTATAAGTCCAAGATACGGAACAATTTCTCTGGAGTTTTCTTGCACTTGGCTACATTTTCCGGGAAACCAAACAGAGCCAAAGCTCCTTCTTTCGAAATTTCCGTGAAACAAGATTCCCTTATGGCAGCCGAAACGGAAAACACTTGATCGCAGAGGAGCCTCTCGCCATAAAACAGCGTTTTAACCGCCATTTTAACAGCGCTTAACCAGTTCTTGATTTTAAACTCCAGAACCTCCCATTCCATCTTCTGAATCTTCTGAAATGTCAACTCCCTTTCAACTCCGAGATGGTAAAGAGCTTCATCGACGATCGATTTCCGAATAATCTTATAAACTTTGATACACTCCTTAGCGTACCCCGCCGATATCATGGCTTCCGCAATAGCTCTCAAATCCGCCATAGCAGCTAACGACGCTCTCTCCACTTCAGGTACCGAATCATTCTCGTTCTCCGACTCATCTTCTTCTTCTTCTTCTTCTTCTTCAAATTCCGAAAAACTAGACCTGGAAACCGAAGGCCTGGAAGATGAGTAAGCCGAAACAGATTCTGGGTCGAGATAATCCCGGTTGGACTTCAAAATCTGGTAAAACTCCTTCTGCAACCTTTTCATGGCGGTTTGCATCAGTAGTTGAGCTCGGACGAGTTTCTCCGAATTGGATTGGTGTAAAACCAAGTACTTCATAGCTTTTTGCAATCCTTTAATGGAACCCAGATATTGTCTGGCTTCATCCTTATCGGAGAAAAGAGAAACGAGATTGTCGTCATGCGAGGAGTCCCATTTGGTGATGATGAATTGGGCTACTTCAATGTTCTCCTCCATTAGTGACTCTGAAAAAGTATGGTGGAGTGGAGAAGAAGGCGGTGTCATCCTCGTTGGAGATGGTGATTTGAAGAAAATGCTCCTCATTCCTTTTCTCGGCATTCACAAATAGAGTTTGAGTTTGATATAAAGCTAAAAGACAGTAATTAAGAACGAAATAAAGTGAAATTTGTTGTTGCAGTGAGGAGTGGAAGAAGAATAGAGATGTTTGGGTATATATAGAGAGGGAGGGGATACAGAATCCACGCGGTGGGTGATAATGACCGGTTCTGTTTTCAAAAGTCAAATCAGCCAATGGTCTCAAATTAGACGAAGCCTCTTCTTGGTTTTGGATAGCATCTGGCCAGCTTCTTTATTAAATCTTTTCTTGCTCTTATTATTCAAAAGATTTTTGAGGTTACAAATTGTTTTATAAACCCTTACCCTCGGATACTCTCTTTTTATTTATTTAATATTTTTTTATAGATTTCAAACCTTAAATCTTAAACTTTGAATCTCTAGCTTGACCTCAAACCCTGAACATTAAACGAGTTTGAATTCGGGGTTCAAGGTAAAAAAAATTACCAAAATTATGTATCAATGATATCGAAAAAATTGTTAAAATATCATTAAATAATTAGAAATGAACCATAGATGATTTGGTGGGAATGACCCATAAAATAATTTCTCGTTTATTTACATGAACTTAAATTATGTTGTAATGAGTCTATAAAATTACATTTTAGGCGTATAAAAAATTTTTAGTTAATATTTGTTATGAAATAAAGAGATAAAAGAGTAAAAATAACATACAATTTTATTGATCAATAGCAATATCTATAATAATACTCTAAAGTTTATATTTTTAGATATAACTTGATTAATTAAATAAAATTAACAAATAATAATAGTAACGCAATGTTTAGGGTTTTATTTGTATATTAAAGTAAAAAAAAATAACATCCTCTTATAAACAAAAAAAAATAGTAATAAGAGTTTTTTTTACGAAGCAGTAACGAGTTAATTTGGTGTTTTTTAGATCTATCTAAGAGCCAGGTAATTTGCTCTGCCCAATAGGCCGACCAAATTTGGGTCAGGTTTAGACAAAAAATTTTAAAGTTGAACCAATCCGATCTAGCTTGAATTCAATTTAAATAATTAAAAATTTTAAATTTAAATTTAAATTTAATTATAAAATATATAAAATATGAATTACAAATATATAATTTTTACTATTTTTTGAAAAGTAAAATGGGCTTTTTAGATGGATTATACCGTCCCAAATATGTAAGGTTTTTTTTTTAAGATATATTTTAATTATTAATTAAGCACAATGTCTAGAATCACCTCTCTCTAATCCATAAATAAGAGGATAATGCGTTTCAACGCATTCGAACTCATGTCCTCATGCATTGATCAACAGTGTCCATATCAATCGAACTAAGACTTAATCGAAAGCAATTTTAATTTAAAAATAATAATAATAATAGAATAATAGAAGTTTTTACCGTTTTAATGGATCCAATTTCATTTAATTACTATGTATAACACTATCTCTTGTTGTAGCCAACCAAGCATGTTTGTGTTTTCTTGTTTGTCTAAATCTAGAACTTTTGTTTGAAAGTAGTTGGCTTTGTTACTAGATTACATAAAACATCAACTTCACACACACAAAATGAAATCACCATTCTCATTAATTTACTCTAAATTTTCATTTATGGTCCTCTCAACTATACGGTTTTAAAAATACGCATATTGAGCTTAACCTAATAATACTTACAATATGTTTATATAAAAAAAAATACTAATCAACCACTCCAATAAGCCTAGAAGAACATTGGTAAATGCTTGACCACATGTTCTCGAATTCCACCATGCATCAATTTGAAAAATTCAACGACAAAACCACAACAATTCCATGCATGGTGACGCCTTTTACAACGGGTTTTTTTTTCCTGCCTCTGGTTTTGCAGCCATTAATGGAAAAAAAAACATAGAGACAGCTAATAATTAATAAGAATTTCAAACATCGGAGAGGAAAAATATATGAGAATGCCAATGATCTTACAGCTCATGACAAATTTATGTTAAAGTGTTGTGTGATGGTCGGAATTCGGATTTTAAACAGTTAACAAAAGTCAGAATACTGGCAACAGATAACAGGATATTTGACCTCATAAGAACATTGGTTTTTGCCCACAAGAATTTACGTTGACCCTTTAAATTCAATTTCTTCACCCACAATGAAGGGCATTATTCTGGAAGATATTCAACAATGTTACAACAACAATTTACAGCTAAGCTACTAGCCGTGTTGATGCTCCCCCTCAACAATAAGCGGCTAGGCCGATTTCTTTTACAAGTTTTTCAAGTTCCGTTATAGTTGATATTGTCTGAAGTCGAGGAATTTTGCCTTATAACTTTTTGAAAAGTCAAAATATTTGAGGCAACGAGTTCAATAGAGCAAGAGTATCTTATCATATCAGACTAGGCACACGACTACCTACCAAAGAGATGCGAGCATTCACATTTGGTAGGTTTTGAATCATTGCCCTTTAAATGACAATAATGGACAAGTATACTACCACTTAATCAATTGATCAAACTCATAATGAACTGATCCGAAACTTGGGGTTTTAAACACACACTCATAACAATCCAAATCCAAAGTAACACAAACTCAAAAAAAAATTAAAAGAAATAATGTAATTTTTTGCCCCCAAACTTTACAACTAGGTCCATTTTAGTACCTATACTTTTTTTTGTCAACTTTGGTACTTAAATTTGACAATTAAATTCATTTTGGCCCTAAGAAAAATATAAAAGTTCGATGATGACATGACACTCTAAAATTGCACCACATCATCACTTGAAAATTATAACATTTATATAAAATTTCAAGTGATGACATTGTACAATATTAGAGTGTCATATACAGTGTTCTAATATTTTTGAACTAGTCATACCCTTATTTCTGATTCAATCAATTCAACTATTAGACCAACAATAGATAAATATAATTCATAAAATAAAATAAAAAATTAAACCTAGTCAATTATTGATTTTTGTCCCAGTTTTTTTTTTTTATTTTTACCCACTTCGAGTAATTTCTGATTCAATCGGTTCCATCTCCTTGTTCAAACTAGTATATTGACCGATTCTTGATCTTAATAACCAATCCAGTAGCGTTCTAAGTAATCAAATATTGACACAATCTAAGAACATTCAAATAGTAAAGTAAACCATATATATAGATATTGAGATAGCCACCTAAAACAGGAAAAAGTCCAAGGGTATTGCTCCCAAGCTTTGTGATCATTCCAATCGAATCACTTTCAAATGCAATGATACAACCAAATATTCAAGGTCGACTTTTGTATTGAAAATTCACTAAAGGATTCAATCTAAAACAATACATGATATATGGTTTTTCTATAGAATTTGACCAATCACTAATGTACAACTTCAAAATTGGAATGTATATTTTGGGGTCAAGGTTTAGCCAAAACTTTGAAATTTATAATTTATATTTCCCAGAATCATTAGGAAAATAAAATTACTTAAATACCTACTCTTTTCAGTTGACCACATCTCCATTTATTTTATATCAAATCATATAAATGCATACACTATTAGGCTCAATCGTGGCATAATTTATGCACTGTCTTAAAATTTCTAATATAATTAGTAATCCTTAAAATATTATAAAATTAATCTAACTCTTTAAAATGATAAAACATAAAATATTAAAATAATAAAATTATATTTTTACAAGTAAATATATATATATATATACTTTAATTTTAAGCCTCAAAAATTTTAAGAAGAAACAAAATATGTATTTTTAGGGTTCCTTTTTTTTTATGTTGGTTGACCTAATCAACTCTTATAAACAAACCTAAAAGTGCCGCTTTTAGTGACGTAACCAAAATCAAAGTCATTAAAACAACGTTTCTTTTATGTGTGATATTCAAGTATGATATAATTGTAATATAATGTGATATTTTAATTTGACAAAGAAAATATATATTTTAGTTTTAGAAAGGTAACGGTATTAACTTTTTAGTGTTTCATTTACGTTTTAAGATTGATTTAATGAAAATTCATAATTAACTAATAATATTAATAATTAACTCAACCCTAAGGTAGCTTTTGTACGATAAAAGTGATCCCTTTCATAAAAATTTAATCATTTGAAAAGTGATTGTAAAAAAATCATTTGGAAAGTGATTTTAACACTTTGGTATGTTAAATTTTATTTATTTTACTTGAATTTAACTTTTCTTTACGAGTTAAAGTGGGAAAGTTACTTCCCTTGTAGATTGGAAAGTTAAAAAAAAAAAAGGTTTTAAGACAAAATTAACGATATTTTATACTGGTTTAGGGTACTAGTCTATTAATAATTTGCCTCCTTCCTACTACTTGATTTTCTCTATTAGTTCAACATATTCTTTGCAAGTTTGGTTTTTCCTCTAATTTTTCCCTAGCTACGAATTTAATTTAGCACTTGTATTTATATGAAATACTTATTAATTTTTGTAGAATATGAGTAAAATTGTTCCATTTAAGCTGTGTAGAAATTGTGACCGCCTATGGTTATACATTCTTATGATTTAATTATTTATAGTTTTGCTTAGATCAATAACTAGAATCAACTATTTTTTACTATTAATATGGGTTAGCCTTTAACTAAAACAAAATGTGATTTCAAGTTTTTTTAAAATTTAAAGTATCTATAACTACCATAACCACTTCCCAGCCTTAAATAAGAGGATAAACAAGGTTATTTTATAGAATATCTTTACCTACCATAACAACTTCCCAACCTTAAATAAGAGGATAAACACACTTTAACATGTCCAAACCCACGTCCTCCTACTTTGGCAACAATGTTGATGTCAGCTGAGCTAAGATACAGTCTGCCAAAACAAGTTTTTTATATCCATAATTTTATATATTTAGAAAATATATGCAAGACAACTTTGAAACAATTTTACTCTCAATTAAAATTAAAATTTAAAAATTATCAACTAAATTTTATTATTAAGTATTTAATCTAAATATTTGTTAAGAATAAAGTTCATTATACAAATTAAATACATAAATATTTTATTTTATTTTATTTATTCAGGGTAAATTACCATCACATTCCTAGCCTGATTAAGTAATACATGAAAGCCCTATTACATTATATAATAATATACTATATAACCATGGCTGCAAATATTAATATATATTACTATTATTATATTATAGATGATAGACTATAACAAAAGATATAGTATTAATAGTTATATGTAATTTTGTATATTACATGTCTACAACTAGTAATACATATAATATTATTAAAATTTAATCTTAATAAATTATTATTTTTATTAAATTAGATTTTGTATTAAATCCAAGTCCAAGAAAACCCAGACCCGAAAAAATCTAAAACTGAGTTGGTCCTAATCCAAACCCACCTCTATTAACAAGTTCCTAGTGCCCTACACATTATGGTGGTGTCTTTACCCCGGTGGCTGATCACCAGCGTACCAGTGAAAGCTGTTGGGACTTGTATTTTTTATTATGAAAGTATATAAACTAAATATGACAATAGGCCGAGCTAGATCATATTCATATAACACCGTCCAAAATTTTACTGGTTCTCTAGCCACATTTGGTTTTCTTTTCGCCATAAATGAGAAACACGAGTAAGATGGGAGTAGGGAAGCAAGCCTTCAATCCAGAAATTATAAAAGAAAAAACTGCACAAAAACACTTTCTAGGTTCCAACAGTTCATAGTAGTGAGAAAGATGAAGGTAATAAAAGGAAATACGAAGAAATGAAAATTAAACAACAACATATCATTGTGTAGTCATTTAAAATCTAATGAAGAAAAAGGGGTATATCCCTCGTAATATAAATTTGAAAAGCTTACACCTTAATGGCATACTTCCTCTGTGGAAAGTACATCTCCCTCTTCTTCTCCCTCTCCGTCTTCAGAGATTGCTGCCATAACACATAACCCAAGAGCTCAATGTCAAAAGCAACATAATAAACACCCTAGATGCCTAATTACATGTCCAAACAAGTAACTTGAAATGATGCGACATTATCTAAACCCGCTATGATCCATCACGAAATGTTCAACTAAAAAGTCCAAATGACTTGATCCCAAAATAACTTGAACCCTTAATTGATCCAAACTTAAAAGTACTCGAACCCGTAATACCCTAAATGTTTTAGAACTCAGATTTACCCAACTTAGATTGAACCAATCCAAAACAAACTCAAGCAGCCTAAGTGATAGGTCTACAAGTAAGTTCAACATATCTCCACGGAAAAGAGGGCACTTCTTAGGACCATATAATTCCACTTCCATACATTTTCTCATAGAAGATTACTAAAACAAAAGGATCTGGAAATGCCAATAACTGAAATATAAAAAGAGTAGCCGTATTATAACAAAAGTGAAAATAAAGTAATGAAGGTGACCCATAGCTAACCTGGTGTTTGGTGAGGCGGCGGCGAATAGCTCTGGTCTTCTTGGGACGGAGATCAAGAGGCAAAAACTTTTTCTTCTTATATGCTTCCCTCAATGCAGCCTTCTGCTTCTGGGATATCACTGTCAACACTTGTGCAATCGATAGCCTCACAACCTTACTAAAAACCCAACACCAAAAAAATCAAAAACCCATACTAAAATCGAGAAAGAAAAAACAAATGGAAATCAAAGAAAAGAGGGGAAATGAGTTACATCTTGGAGAGCTTGTTGGGAGCACCACCAGTGACCTTCGCTACACGAAGTAGAGAAAGTTCAGCTTTTAATTCCTTGAGCTGGCTCAACAGCTCCGTCTTTGATTTGTCCCTTAGCTCGTGTACCTTAATCCTTGCTATAAACAACCCCCAAAAAAATGTAAAGAAGAAATTAACAAAACTATCATTAAACAATTGATGTAAACGAAAATCTAAGAACAAAATTAAAAATGGGTTTTTCATTGTTACTATTGTCATTATCATTACCCATGAGTGGCTGCCTCTTTCTCCCTTTGTGGTGATGAAGGTCCGGAGAGTGCAAAGTTGAAAGTTGATAGACTTTCGCGCTTTTAATATCAGTTTGCCAATAAACCCTAATTTGGTAAAGCGTGTGAAAGGCCTTGTTTCATTTTTCATGGGCCAATAATTGAAACATTTTGGGCTCTTAAAAACATTTTGAGCTTGTGAAAGCCCAGTCTTATTTTGTTGATGAAAAAAATTAAACCAATGTTTTTTGAAATTAAATAGATAATCGAACCGATCAGATCACTGATTTCTAAACCATCCAGTTCAAATAAAATAAATTACTAAATATTAAAAATTATAAAAATCGAATCAACCAATTTTTAAACTCAACTCAATTAGCCCATATTGATTCATGGGACCAGTTTTTACCTCTCTTTACCCTATCAATTCTCATTTTGACAGGTCAATTTGGTTCGGTTCATACAACATTGAGCTAGACACCTTAGATTTAAGTTGTTCATGCAATAAGTATATACGTATTTGACATTTGATTCACGTGTAACAGATATGCTCCATGCTAGATCCAATGTAGTATTTAACATCTAAGCTAACAATAGGGTAATGGAAGAACCTAAATGACATGATACTAGTGCTTTAAAGGCTCAATTAATTAGAAAATTGTGAAGTTTAGATATTAATTTAAAATTTAAGCTATTGGTTGAGAATGTCTAATAAAATTAATAAGGCCATAAATGAGCAGAGTATTCGATAAAAATTTGATTTCTATTTGTTAATATTCATTTATCAAGCTAAATAAGCAAACATTAACCATACATATTTATGCTCGTTTATTAAATGAACCAAACACGAATAAGATATATTTATGTTCACGAATAAATTTATTCATAATCGTTTAAAATTCATTTAATAAATCATTTAAAGCTTGCTTGAAACTCGTTTATTGGACAATTATTATTTTAAAAGAAATATATCTAGTAGAGTGCATCCATTCAATTTTTTTTTTGGCTGCTTTTTAAGGCAGAGTTTAATAACTAATTCTTTGCATTTTATAGACGATTAAAAGAAAAAAAAATAGATCTGAAAAAAAAGGGGGAGGGAAATTAACTACTCTTAATCTGCACACTAATTAAAGCCCCCCACAGCTTTAAACGCGTGATTATTTATTAATTTATAAAGTAAAGGTTTGACTTAGGGAGATGCATAGAATTGCCATGGATAACCGTACATCCCATACTTTAAATATTTGTTTTGCCTACATATTTAGACATATAATAATTCGTATTTGTATTTGTATTCGTATTCGTATATAACAATTATAGTGATTTATGTATTTGTTTGTGCAGTTTTTTCATGCTTAGTGCTTCATGGAAAGTTTAGGATCCTTGATTTTATTTTATTTTATTTATATACAAACTAATTAAGGGTTTTTTTTTGTTAGTTTCATTAATTATTTGTCAAAAAGAAAAACATCATTTTAAATCCCCAGAATGATATGGTAATGATGCAAGTTATGTTATTGATGTTGGTGAGGAATTACTCATTGTTTTGTAATTTGGTCTAGATGAGTCCCCACCCAAAAAACACTTTCTTGATTGTGGGGGTTTATCTTTCATGTGAACAAAAGAAAAGAAAAAGCATCTTTTCCATATTATATATGAGCTTCAAAGTTGAGAGTAATTCACACCATGTCTTAGGACTCGATGGTTAGGGTTTAAAAGTGTTTGGAGTGTTGTGCTAACAATGTAGTAAGCTTACTAAGCTATCAATAATGGACTAGTATCTTGGAATCTTTTTTAAGGCTTAACTATAAAATTAGCCTCTAAATCATACCCTTTCTCTTGTTTAGACATCTAAAGATTTTTCTTTTAGTCAAAAGTGGTACTTAAGTTATCAATTTAGTCTCATTTTATTTAAAAAGTGTACTACATCCAGTCACGTGTTGTTGTGCGGAAGCGTGTAAAAGAATAAAATTATTGTACTGAAAAATCACACTAAGCTCAATTCCCAAGAAAGAGAGGTGGATCACTTAAGTACCAGGTCTTTCTTAGCCATAATATCCCTCTATCGTAATGTTCAGCAAATTTTGCCTACGTCCTCGGGCACTAACAAATATATTTCACTCCAAAATACAAGTGAAAATTTACAAATAAAGAGAGAGAACAGTGCCTTAAAGAGAGAATGGCAAATGGGGGGATAATAAAAATGAGAAATGATTAGGCCTATTTATATTTGAGATTCAGGGATCAACTTGCAAAGTCACTATACAATTAGGGACCAAAAATTGCAAATATCTCATGCTAAATTTCAATCCCACTTTCAGTGCCTTAAATCTCTTATTCCCAGTGCCAACATATTGATACACATATCTTTGACTTTTCTAAATATGGATGGTTGCCAATACGTGTCTAGTTTTTATTGTTTAGTATTGTGATTAATTTGGAGTAAAACAAGACAAAATTAATACTTCATGTATCAGGTTTGATAAAAGTGAAGAAAGTGATATAGTGTGAGAGTTTCTTAATGATGTAAAGAAGAGCTTGGCATAAGCCCTTCTGGACAGATGATCAACCATGAAATGATCTAATTTAATTAGTCCAGCGACAATTCACATAATAGGCATACAAACATTTCAAGACAGACAATGGGGATTACATAGGTAGAAATATAGAGATAGGGGAATTAAAAAGCATATCCTAGAATATGTAGATTGCAAAGGCAGCAAAGTACGTTGATAACAGAAGTGGTGGACACTAAATGCTGTAATCAATGTGCAATTGATTGATGATGGAACTTGGGATTTGCCATGTAAAAGGGGACCCTTATGATGGGAAAGTGGCATAATCATTACAATCAATCTTCATCTTACACCGTGGCTTCATAATTGTGAGCAGTTCATAACAGTAGCTCTAGATTAACACACGAATGCAAGAATATGTAGATGAATTGATCCAAATTCCATCATGTTTTATCTATCTCCAATATTAATACCCATTCTCTGAAGATCATTGTAATGATTTCAACATCATTATTGGGGGATTTCAAAGAGCTATATAGCCAACAAATAAGCCAATGATATATGAAGCAAGCTAGTTGGTTTCAAAATCTATATACCCCCAATAGTATTAGTGGTACTAATCATTTCATACAAAGTTGAGTAACATTAAAATACTGTCTAAGGTTAATCACAACTTTGAAGGTCCAAGTTTCAATCACGTTTCCCGATGTATATGATTAAATAACAAAAACTTTCAATGTGGGACCAAAGTCCCCCTCTATCCCTTAATCTCACCTGCTTTAAAACAAAGATTAATTTGCCCTCTAACTCTATTATCTGTTCTTTCTCCTAACATGAAAGGAATGGATATTTTCTGTGCTTCTCAAGCTTCAACAGCCATCTGCTCTAGCTTGGACCATCGTTCCATGGTCCGTCGCGGCCACAGACCACTCGACCGGCAACGTTCGAAGCCTTATGCACCTATAGTTCCAGGGCTGCCCCACCATGACAAGAGTAGAAAGAGCTCTGCTAAGCCGAGTGATGTACGTCGAAAAAGCTCAGCTGATATTCATGATCTCAACAGTCCTCCTGGTTCCTCTAGGTATCTCCTAAGTGATACACGCTTTGTAGATTGGTTATCAGACTCCGATCACGTCTCACCGGCGGTTCCGTCTCGTGGTGTAAGCACCGAAGATTCTCTGGCTTTAAAATCATCTTCGTCGGCTCGGTCTCACGACCAGGTTAGTGTTTGATCCTTGTTCTTTGCTTTGATCATAAGAAACAGCAATTAAGTTGTGGTTCAAAAAAATAGCAGGTAGTGGTGTTGAGGGTGTCAATCCATTGCAAAGGATGTGAAGGAAAAGTAAGAAAACATATTTCAAAAATGGAAGGTAACTAACTAAGCCAAAATGGGCTACATTTATTAGATAATTTATGCACGAAACTTAAAGCCATGGGGTAATTTTTTTTCTTTTTGTGCAAAATTGTTAATTGCAGGAGTGACATCCTTCAGTATAGATTTGGCCACAAAGAAAGTGACAGTAATTGGTGATGTAACTCCCTCAAATGTGCTAGCAAGCGTTTCCAGGGTAAAAAATGCACAGTTCTGGCCAGCTGAAACTGTAGCAGCAGCACCTCCATTGCTCAAAACTCCATTGCAGATAAAAAACAAAAAGCAGTACTAGGGTTTTTTCCTTTCCAAAAAAAAAAAAAAAAGAGTGGCCTTCCCCTTGTCTAGTTGCGTGCTTAGATACTAATTAACATTTGAGTTTTAATGTAAACAAATCAAATGTAAGCTTTTTGGGGATTATTGTCTGAACATTTTCGTTTCTTTTAAGAGACAATTGTTAAAGATGAAATGTGGTGTACTTATGCTTTCTGATCATCTTCATCATTACTTGGAGCAAGTAAAATGGAATCATCACTAAATATTCCCCCTTTTTTTTGTATGCCGGATAACAGGTAGAGAAGGAATGGTATGAAACTTTGATTCCAAATCATCCTTATGACTTTTTAATAGGAGAATGACAAATTTATTAAAAAGAAATTTTCATACAATCATTTCTCTACATAACATAGCTGGGGATGAGCCTCCATGATTGATGGTATAATTCCAACATTAATTCTTCCCGAGTATTAATAATTCAATTTAATCTTTTTTTAGCATTTTTATTAAATAAAATTTTCTATTTTGACCTCTCTTATAAATAAAAAATTCAATCTAAGACATTTTAATATAAAATTTTTAATTTTGTCTCCCAATTTTTTTAATTTTATTTTGACTCCTCCATCACATAATGTATGATTTTATCCTGGTTATTGAGCTCCTTTAACACTCAATTTTATTTAAAATATATTAAACTCTTTATCCTCTAACCCAGCTTTTTACCCTTTATGTGGATTTAGAAGTGGTGTAGCCCTGGTGTTGGTGGGTCTATTCTGATGTAAACAATACATTGTTTAGTGCCAACACAGGTGTTCTTAATTACAATGTTCAAATGGTTTCCATAATCAAGGGTCTGAAAGTTTTGCAGAAAAAGGGTGTGCATCACCACCTTCATTCAGGGTTAGATTTAATCATAATAATAAAGGGAGACTGTGATGAAAACCAACATGATTTTGGTCCCCCAAAGCATGAGCTTTTGAGTTGAGCCCCTCGCGTGACATGCTACTGCAATGATAAAGTGCAGTATGAAGAAATTAGGGAGACAAGCAGTGACAAAATTGTTTTGCACTTTACCTTCTGTCTTCTGGATGAGCCAAGAATCGATAGGTTTAATTCTGATGTTAGGTTTTGTATCATGCGTAAGTTATGTTTTTAGTTCTTGACTTTTTATAATTCATCGATTTTAGTTTTGCAAATTTCATTTCTAACTTAAAAAGTATAGATAAAGTCGTTGGGTTAAATTTTATTAATTCACATTTATTATGCATAAAATTGTTTATGATATCTAATTTGATTTATCTTGGTTTAAATGATAGCTATTAAAGCCGTTAACTAAATTTTGTGAGTTATATGAAAATAACAAGTTAAGCGGCGTTACGTATGTAATTTCAAATTTTTTAAAAAATTATTAAAAATAACTAAATTAATGTCCAAATATTTACGAATAGTTCAAACTATAGAAGCTAATTGTAGAATTTAGCATTTAAATTGCACTAAGATATAAGAGATACTATTGTGATCAATTACATTAAATAAATCTAACAAAATATTTATAATAAAATTGCAATTACTGAATTATAACACACGTGAAAAGAAGTCAATAAAAATATATTTATTAAAATTTTATGTTAATTGAAATTATAAAATAAAAGTTTTAATCATTTCCCAGGCACAGCCATATCAACATTGATTTTAGGGATCAAACTTAGGATAAGATCAACATCTCTTTATTGTTAGTCAAAGGCATATAGGTTGATGGAAAACCCTGAATTAGGTAAGTATTTGGTAATAGGAAACCAATCTTAGCTTCACGTTTCACCTTTGTATCATACTTCATATAACACCAAATAGTATATGTCTAATGTTCAAAAAGTTGTTTTAATTAAGATTTTCAAGTTAAAGTCTTTCTAAATTAGCATGTTAAGGTTGGACAAACATTGAACATGGCTTCCCCACAAATAAAGCAAAATGATGAGTTGGCACACTTTTGATTGCAAGTCCATCACCATTTATTTTTTCCAATCGAGTGGGGCTAACTTTATGTCACCTTCTTCTCTTCTACAATTGTACTTATTCTATTTGCTTTTACAAACAAAATCTCAATTTTTTAAAATAAAAACACTATGGTTATAAATTTAAAAATTCAACTCCCGTTGTTAATACCGTTAAAATGCTTCTATTAATTCATTAGTGCGACATGTTAAAATTTGATTACAAAATACTCATTTGGTAGTCATATAATAATAATAATAATAAATAAAGACATTGTAATAAATCAATGTAACAAAGAATCTTAACGGTATTAATAATTTTAAAAATTCATGTCAACATTTTTATCAGTAGAACACATTATGATTAATTAATGATATTGTAAAATTGAGATATCAAATTACGTTAAAATTAATTTTAAATTTAAACATGGTATAAAAATTAAAATTTAAACGTTATCATATAATTTTAAAAATAAAATGAGAGGAACGTGTAATCACATACGTGTCATAAAATGAATGGTTGATATTGTTTACGTTCTTACAATTTTTCTTTAGGGTCTTAAATATTTTGGTAGGTTTTAGAGTAGTTGTTCATTTTATTACTAAAATTGGACGGCAGGATATAGAAAATAGTAGAAAAATAAAAAAAAAAGGAAAGTTAGGAAGGGTTAGCATCTAGAGATTATTTTAAGATCTCCATAACGTAAATTTGGGTATTGGGTCGGCGCACCACTTTTCTTTTGGAATTAAAATGTTATATTTAAATAAAAATTTAAAATTTTAATTTATTCCAATTATTTTAGTTTATTTTGTATATAAAACTAGCGAAAGAGCCGTTGAAAGTTTGGCAATAACAATGGTTCGCACTTACAATTTTCATAATTAATTAATTTAATAAATATTTTTACATGCGGCAAGTGCAATTAGTGTAATGAGAAACAAGTAGTTAATTGAGAGTTAAAGTAATGTTTAAAATTTAAAGATATCTCATCATCATACTGATAAATCAGATGTTAATCAATCCCTAAATTTAACCCAACCATTGTTATTTGTTAATCAACCCACCCTCAAAGAAGAATGGAGAAAGAAGCAGACCTAATGTGACAGACTGAAAAGGGGACAGATGGACCAAAAACACTCATCAATCCTTATGGCATCTGGTTTGATTAAATTGTAAAGTAAAATTGGTTGTATTAATCTTATCCCACAAACACAAGGAGATTGGTTCTTTAACAAAGGGATTGTACCATAGCCCCCCCTTTTGACCCCATAACCAAGATTTTCCATGTTTCTAAATCTACCTTAAAGAAGATTCCATGCTTCTTGTCTTGTTTCTTGTATCTGCTTCAACTAAATTTGAAGTTTAATTTGTATACATTATGGACAAAATCAGAATTTCGATATCTTTGAAATATCTAATCTTATGATTTAAAGCTACCACATTTACTACATATTGAACATATTGAAGTTTAATTTCACTTTCTTTTTGTAGCTGTGAACATATTGAATGGTTGATTATACCATCAAAACTTTGAAGTCTTAAATCTTATCGAATTATTTATCACTCAACTCAACGTGTATAGATTAAAGAGTGATATTAAATGTAGGAATTTAAATCTCAATATTTGTAACTTTTTTCCTTATCTCGAGACTTGACTTATTACAATTTTTTTTGTTTCTTCCATCAATGTCATGAATAAATTAATTGTTAATTTCTGTTTTAATTTAAATCCCAGCATTTGCAAGTAATTGTTGAACTAGACTCACTAATGGTAGTTTAGTTTCTTAATGATATGTTTGATTGGTCTCATTCGTCCGGTATCTTGGTTTTTGTCTGTGCAATGAGGGTGGGCATTGATATGGTTGTGCATATAATCCTACAATCAAGGACGAAATCAGAACATTTTTTAGGGAAAGTCAAAATTAAATTGTAATTTTGACGAAGCAAAAATACAATTTCACCATTTTAATAGCTTATATCTTTATAATTTTAAAAAATCAAATCAAATCTTTATATTTTTAGATGGAGCAAAGTATAATTTTACCTTTAGGATTAGATGACTGGAATTGATTCCAACCCTTTTAACGCATTTAGCCAAAATGATAAAGAAAATTTATGTTTTCTCTTTATACTAATTTTTGTTCATATATTTAGATCCAAGTTAAGGGTATTCTTATATTTATTTTATAAAATTTTATATGGGATAAATCTTTAAACTATATATTAACTTTAGACAAATATATAATGATATATATGAAATATGATTTATGTCATTTTATACATGAAAATATATTGTGATATAATTTGCTTACAAAAGCTTAAATTTAATATTTTATGAGTAAGAGGGATTGGAGTTGATATTAACCCACTTAACCAAGGGAGGGCCAACACCTTGCTTACCTCCTTAGCTTTTTCAATTTAAAAAATTTAGTACAATTCTATACATCATTAATATTTTTGTTAAAATTTATTTTATTATCGAGTATACTTATTGAATTCATAATGATTTACTTTTAAATTTTGTATAATTACACAAATATATTAATTGTAAAATTTGAAGAAAAAAACACTAAAGATGTGAATGATTAAATTATAATTTTTATTTTAAAAATAAAATGTAATTTTTAAAAGACTTTTAAACAAGTGTAAAATTTGTAACTAATGTTTTTTAAGCTTAATATATTGTTAGGTACCTAAATTTTGCACTAGTTTCAAGATGGTATTTATACCATGTTTTTTTAATCATTGTGGTATTTTGTATTTTACAAAAGCTATACGTTTTGGTATCTAAAAAATATTGTTAATTTCTTTTTAGTGTTTAGTCTAGGTTTCAAGGTTGATTTGATGAAAATTCATAATTTACTAATAATACTAGCAATTAACTTTTATCAAAACAACCTTAAAACTAAAAACAACAACATACAATCATCGGACAATATTTAACAAATTAAACTCAAAATTCAACAAACTCACAATTAACATTAAACTTTATTTTGTTAACACAATCATGAAACTTCAAACATAATTATATTAGCAATTAACTTTCATCAAATCAATCCTAAAACTGAATTAAACAGTAAATATTTAATATTGTTACTTTTAGTTGCCAAAATGTATAAGTTTTGCCAAATAGAAATATCACTTGCATAATAAGTAAATAGAAATAGAAACAAAAATATCAAATTCAAGTACCAACTGATATACTAATTCTTCAATACAAAAGTTGATAAAATGTGTTTGGGATGGGAAGAAAAGAGTTTCATTATGCAAGGGTCAAATGGGTCATTTCAAGTTCATCCTTCTAATCCTAAAATGGGCTATGGTTTGAGTTGTAAAAGCCCTATCAAAACTAAATTGGACCTATTGGGCTTTGTCAATGCCCTGTATGTTTTAACTAAGTGGACTCAGGCTCACACTTTTTAAACCAAACATAATTCCAAGGTTTTGGTTCTGTAATTTCATAATTTATTTTTATAATATTATTAGTGAATTTAAATAGTTAAAACTATTTTAAAAGTAAAGATGACAGCAAGGTTTGGCATAATGGTTTTCTTTACTCCATCCGCATTTTATATCTCTAGTTTTAAATTCCATTTTATTTTAAAATTTTAATCCTTACATCCAACCTGAAAAGAAAAAATATTAAATGATTTTTATTAAAAATTAAAAACATTTAACTAAAGCTTACTAAAAAATCTTAAAGTCTTCTAAAAGTTGAAAGAAATTCTAATTAAATCATTAATTTAGTTATAAAATATAAAAAAGAGAGGATATTTTGCTAAAAAATTTCGAGGTCGAGATAGTGCAGATTCGATGAAAACCCAACCCAACTTGAAATTCTTAATAGAAACTTAGTCCCACCCTTGAAACCAAGTTCTTTTTAAGGAAAAAAAAAAAAAAAGATGCACCCTGATAAGATCAAATGTTAGGTTTGGGTTATAGTGTGATTCTACTCCCAACTAGACCTATCCATGGGTCGGGTTACTCGGCTTGACTTAAAACTCTACTCAAAAAGTGTGAGGGTTTGGACAAAAATATAAATCAGAAAAATAGATTTAGGCAAAGAAATAAAGTCTATTTAAAAAATAGGTCGGGCTTCAAGTAAGGTTCTTTGGTCCTCGATTTGAATTTTTAAAAAAAAAAAAAAGTTGTTTTCCCACTATTTTGCTATCATTTCACTATTATCTTATTACTATTTTGTTGTTATTGTTTGAATGTTAATAACTATTGTTTTATTATTAATTTTGCTATTATTTTTAGATGCATTAGCTTGTTAAGTTGCATAAATCTTAGTGTTATTTAAATATAAAATTTTTTAAATTTATTTTCAATTTGTTGGGAAATATTTATTTTAATGTTTTAGTACCTTTGATGTATTATACTTTTTAAAAATTTTATATAAAAATAAAATAAAATTTTAATACAGGCTAGGCTAGGTAGGGATTAGCATCTATAATCTGGACCAGGTTTGGGCAAAAAATTAAGCCTATTTTTTGGGCTAGGCTAGACCCGAGCCTATTAAACAAACCTAGAATTTTATTAAAGTCTGACTTAACTCATGAACAGTTTTACTTTCAATACTAAAAGGTATACTAAGAAAAAAAAAATATATCAATATTTTAAATAAAATAATAACAATATTAATCATTTAAATTAATTATGACCTTATAAAATAAATAATTAAAATATGTAAAATTAATATGGACTAAATCTAGTCGTAATTTGAACCTTAAACAACTCCATTTGACCAAAGTTGAGAACAAATGAGAAGAAAAACACAGAAAGATCCGAACCACTCCATTTCCCGTTTTCCCCTACTCCACCATTGCTTAACTCTTTCATATATACAAGCATACAAATTGATCATGTTTATTTAAGATAAAAAATGCTCTTCAATTTTCTTGTCATTTCACTAAGCTAAAATGGTGAAAGAGCTACGATTTAAGGGTACATTGCACCTATTGCTCTTAGCCATCACCATGAAATACTATGTCAATGGAACAAGATTTCTTCATCATGATGACACACTCCCACCTCGTCCAACACCCATAGCTAATACCACACCGGTAATCGGTCCCGCCATGGAACCCTCGTCGACCCCCGCGTTGTCATTCTACATGCATGATATATTTGGTGGCTCAACACCATCGGTAAGGGTTGTTGCTGGGGTGATTGCCATTGCCAAAAGGCCCACACCTAGCCGAGCCAATGAAATCCCTTTCTCCAAGAAACGCAATGGGATCATCATTAATAAAGGCATACCACTGCCATCACAAGCTACCTTACAAAGGCTCTTGTTTGGAGCTGTGACCGTGATAGATGATGAACTGACTCAAGGACGTGAATATGGGTCTTCCATAATGGGTAAAGCACAGGGGTTTTATGTGGCTAGTTCCATGGATGGTAGCAGTCATACGATGGCGTTCACTGCTATGTTCCATGATGAAGATGATCATGATCAAGATGATGCTATTAGTTTCTTTGGGGTTCACCGTACGGCTGCGGTTGAGTCTCCTATTGCTATTGTTGGTGGAACCGGAAAATATGAAAATGCTCAAGGGTATACCGTCGTTGAGACCCTTCCCAACACCAACCAGTACACCGTTGATGGTGTCGACACCCTTTTGCAGTTTAGTGTATTCATAACTCGCTACTGATTTTCTTCTTTTTTTAAAAAAATAATAAAATACTACTATAACTATAAAACAGAAAAATACAATATAATGTAAAAATTGCTCTTCAAGAAAGAAAAGCATTTCCAGGAGCACATGGATAGATAAACCCAAATCTAAAACCACCCAAAATCGAATTTTAAAAAACCCAATTTATAAACTTGAAATATCTCAAATTTAAAACTAACTTTAATGATAAAAATAATTTAAAACACTAAACTGTTTTTTTCGAGATTCCGCTATAAATTCTATCCATATAGATTCTGATCGCTAACTCATACATACTAGATCCAGTTGTATTTTATTCGAATTGAGAGAATAACTAACAAAAAATTCGACTTTACTTTTTTTGTTTTCGAAATAACTCTCATCAACTAGTACTAATTTGATATGAACTTTTAGAAGGCATTCATCAAATTGTTTCGATTTAAAATCATCCCCTTTATATGATCGCCTATATGGATCTACTAGATATATAGACTTTAATTCCATACATCCATTCGGTACCGGTCCACTTCATTTAACCCTATATGATATTTAGGTATGCATAAGAGGGGCTTTTTCATTTATGTTCGGCCCTTCAGTCAATTTCGCTTCATTTAGACAATTACTTAAACTCGTTCGTATTACTAAAAAAAGCAAAGGGTCAAGATCAAATTTTACTACAATTACTAATATTCAAGCATATACAAATTCAAATAAAAGAGTAACTCATCTCAAATGGAGTAGGTATTGGGTTTTCATCCCCAATGGTATTTTGGTTACTAGCTTCTAAGACGTAACCACAATACTATACATTAGTTCCGAATGATAATTTATTTTTGACTAGAAGGATGGTCCAACAAATTCTAGTTGACGAGATAATGATCATCCTTTTACAACAATTCCATTCAACCATGGCTATAATAAATAAATAAAGGTTTATGCCGAAATCTCTCTATAAGAGATATTTTAAAATCTGCAAAATCTGCAAAAGGATTGTGTTTCCGCAAAAGCTGCTGCTAATTTATACCCTTTCATCAATCATGAGTCATTTTATAATGATTTAATATTTTCTCATCAATTCTGGATTTGCAGAGGTTTGAATCTATGAAACCTTCAAATGCAGTATGAAAATTTGCAGAGGAAAAAACAAACAAATGAATACTTACAAACACCTAATTCATTGATATTCATATCATCCATTGACATATACCAAATGAAGAAAAACATTTATTATCACTAATACTCCAATTCAGTAGTCACTAAAACCCATTTTATTTGGAAAAAAAAAACAAAAAAAACTAGCAGAAGATAGCTAAACGGATGGCCTTCATTTTGGTGGTGGGAAGAAGATGGCATCATTGGTCCTCTTGGAGCGGAAAAGCTTCTCTGTCTCAGCAGGAACCTTGAATGCTGCTTGAAGAACTTCAGGTGATATCGCCTTCCATGCCCCAATGCTTCCAGCCAAGTGGGTGAACATAGGGCTGCAAATCAAATCACAACATGTTAAGTTTCAATCATTTGCTTATCAATGGAGTTTTAATGGATTTCAAAGTCTTGGAGCCTACTTTGGGGTGGTGATGATTGAGAACCATGACAAACCATCTGGATCAGCAATCTTTGAAACAACAAAGAACCTTGGCACAATCAACAGATTGCCGGCTTTCACAATGGTTTCCAGGACCCTTTTGCCGTCGACGCCCACCACTTGGAGACGACCACTGCCGTTGACTATGTACGTAACCTGCAAGGCTGAATCACAAGAAAAGCCAGGGGAGCACATTGCATTACCTTCCAGCCTGACGAGATCGGCCCCCATACCCACCTGGCCGACCAAAGGGAGGTTTTTAGTGTTCAAGAGCACGACGTTGCCGGCATTCTTGATGTCGGTGTCCAACGGAGCTTCTTCACAGTTCAAGGCCATTCCTTTGCGGTGATCGGGCTTGGGTTCAGGCATCTTGAAATTGGCATCAAGCTTGACAATGCCTTTGCCCTTTTGGTTACCAATTAGGGCCGTGGCAGTGTCATCATCCACATCCCACGCCCTCTTCACAAAATCAGTTGTGAAGCCAGTAAAGATGCCGTTGGCGCCTGTCAAGAAGAAATCAGTGAACTGGCCTGGTTTGTGGCCTTTTGAGGTATCCCCCATGAAAAGGACCACCAATTCAGTGTCCTCCTTGTTGTACCACCAAGTGATGACACCAAATGGAAGAGCAATTGCATCACCCTTCTTGATTGCAATCACTTTCTCCTCTGATTCAGGGAGAATAATCCCAGCAACACCAGCCCCTACATCAACACAATTCAACTCAATTGCTATTTAATATTTCCGTTAAAGAAAGATTGGGTCTTTTTCATATCCCAACTCTGATCATATATCATAAAGATTCAACAAAAACCCAGAAACACAAAATGGAAAAAGGAGAGGAACTTGTAAGAAAATGATACCTTGAAGGACGTAAGCAACCTTGGAAGAATCAGAGTAACGAGGGAGGGCAAAGCCATTCTTCTCAAGGGCCAACTTGGCTGCACCAATGTTGCCTTGACGCAACATAGGGAGTTCATTGGGGCACCATGCGTAGTAGCTTCCACCATCGTCACCGTACACTTTCTTTGCCAGCTTTGGAGAAAGATCAAGATCCATTTCCTTGATTTCACAAAAAAAGGAGTAAAACCCAAAATGACAGAAGGAATGAAGAATTGAAAGTAGTGAAAGCGGTGATCTATTGAGGTGTGATTGAAAGGATCTTTATAGGCGTGAAATGGAAGATATTTGATGATCCATGAGAGTCCAATTTTTTTAAAACTTATTAAAAAGGAAATCATTGTTAACAAACAGGAAATCTCATTGGAAACAAACATGGAAAGTCCAGTCTTTTAAAAATAAAATCATATTATTATTACATTTCAGAAATTTTAATTATCTTAATTAAATCAAGATTTCAGATAATAAATAAGTTTGGTAAGGGTATTATTTAATTCAGATTTATAATTAATAAATAAAGTTCAAATTGATTATTATTATTATTAGGTTCGTTTCTTAATATTCTTATTAGGATTTGGATATCAATCAAATTGGAATATATTTTAGAAAAAGGATTAGATGAAAACAAATTGATGCTTTCTTTATGAATAGATAAATAACTAAATTAAAAGATTAGATAAAAGATAGAGTTCTATGTGATGTCCTAACGATTAAGGGTGTTTCTTGCTCCAAATGTGACTTGAGTTCAAGTCGTATTTGTTGTTTAGATTTTTTTCTTGTTATTATGATTCAAAAAAGAAGAAGATAAATGTGAATTTTAAAGTAAATTTTCAACAATTACTTGGATTTAAATCACTAATTATGGTCAGAATTAACATTTTCTATCATCTTTAACTTTCCTTGAAAATAAAATTTATTATTTCAATTTATAACTATTTTTACACCTTCACCCTGCAACATTTTTTAAATCTTCTTTTTTTCTTCTTAATCATGTTGATATAAATATTATTAAATATGTCAAAAAATTAAGAGTAAATATTTCAAATAAATACAAATAAAAATTCAGAGTAAATCTTCTTTCAACTAAAGTCTTACTCTGGATTATTGTCGAACCAACACATGATGCCATAACTTCTTTCAACTATGATCTTACTCATTTTCATCATAATGTCGTAACATTTTTCAGCTTGAACACCGTTGCCTTCCATCCATTTCACAATTCCTAACATTGACGCTTGAACACCGCAGTGTCCTCTCCGTAAGGTCGAAGCTTTGCTTATCACGGGTGCACATAGCAATATCGTATGGTAGTATCTAACAGAATCACCTGTTTTCCTATCCTAACTTTGTCTAATCTCGATGAAGACCCATTTCCGTATTTCATATGCAATACATGCGTTTTTTAAATGAAACATCATGGATCATGCCTATTAAACTATAATGACGGATACTCATAGACCCATGCAGACTTTCAGCATACTTAGCAATTCAGGGTTGGAGTGCAGAAACTCACCTAATACTTCTTCTCCTTGTTCGCTTAACTTTTTCGGACGCCAGAGCTTCCATTCTCTTGGAAGCTAAGCAAGACAACAAATTCATGGGTTAAACTCAATAATCCCAGTTTAAACTTAGTTTTCTAGAAACATGCAGAACCTTTAAAATAGTTTTGAAAAACCCTTAACTTCATTTCCTTAATCTTACATACACTGAAAGATTTAGGATCTTACCAAGTTCTCGGATTTTCTACTTTTCCAACTAATTCTTTATGATCACCACTCAAAGTAGAGCTTTCCATAATTATTGCTTTTTTATGGAAGATGGATAAGGGGAAAAAGCGAAACAGAATTTGGAGGAATCTCTTTGAGGATTCACTTCTCAGCCTTTTATAGCCCCTCGCACACAATCTTCAACTGTTTAGAGACCATCTATTGGCAATCATTATGTCTTCCACTAACGAACCAACTGATTTTAATCCAATTGAACCAAACTAAGATTTCAACCATGCTCAATTTCGTTTCTAATTTGTCCTGATTTTTCAGTGGAGACTGCCAACTTACGGTCTTATTCAATTAGATCCCCTGAGGGTTCCTAATTTTCGGGTTTAAAGGGAATCAGGTGTCACACGACTACCGTTAGATCAACGATCGAAAGTCGATGTTAGTTTTTGAATTTTTAAAATTTTAAATTATATAATATTTACGTAAAGATTTGAAATTAATATTAGTTGCTTAATAAAATTTATAATTTCGTACAATAGTTTGAATGGATGTCATACGCTGATTCGAGAATTCAACAATGCATCTTGGCCAAATTTTTGGTCAACTACAATATTTGGCACGTCAATGTGCCATTAATAGTTTTTGTGACAATAAAGATGCATGAATCTGATCATGTAATGCGCAAGTTTGGGTTTAGGCAAAGTATTTCACCGTCACCCTAGGACATTGAAGAACTACACAAGGTTGACTTGCGGGTGAGAACCAACAATGATTGAGTGAAATTTCACGCCAAATATATCTGCATTTGGGAGCATATGTATGATTTCATATCTATGCGTAAACTAATTCTAATACCATATTTGGCAACCTCTTTGATTATATGACATGATTTAGAAATCATGGTAAGTCATATCTACTTCTAAAGGAGGAAAGTAGTAGGCAATGTCATCGTAAGAGGCTAAGATGACCCCACATGAATCTTAGGTTAGGAGTACATGCCTCAATAGAGTCATCATCAGCTCCAACCTCACACAAGGCACCGCCTGTAATGACCCAAAAATTTAAGAGTATAATTGTGAGAATCTGCAATAATTAATTTCTGTATCTCTGGTTCTGTCCTCTGCTTTTGTGTTTAAAGTCTCGGGTTCGAGTAACATCGTTAAAAGTTTTGTTATTTAAAAAAAAACCATTATCCATGTGTTAGGTGGTTAAGTGCAATTCTGGGTAAATCGGTGTCAAGAATGAACCTGCTGGTTCACTAGTTAAGCATCTGTCTATATTTGTTCAGTTCCGAGTTCGAGTCCCATCGTATGCGTTAGGAAATATTTTTGCAATTGCTAGAAGGTGGGATGGTGGTTATTTTAAAACATTCTGAAGAATTCTATCGTTCTTTTTCAAAATTTTGGTTCATTATCTTCATGTTTTCTTTTCTTTTATTTTTGTTCTTCTTACTGCAATTGATTTTTTCTTGAATTGGGAATCCATCGTTGCTTGTGATGTTGATATTGTGTAAGTTTTGTCATTATTTATTTATTTTTTTACGTTTTCTATTGTGTTAACACTATTCTGTCCAAACGGGATTTTGCTTATTTGCTTGAAGTTCTGTTAAACACTCGATTGGTTACTTTTTAGGCGAGGATACTACAAGAGTGGTGACTCTACCGTGTTAGTCTAATTCCCTTTGTTTCGTGCAAAGTAAGTATGTGATTTGAGTTGGGGTTACGTCGAAACTTTCGACATAATCTTAACGGTAGGTGATTTTAGGAAAATATTGAAAACGATGGTGTTATTGATTATTGTATAGTTAATTAGGTTTCGGGTAGTCTTCACATTGATTTTCCATCAAACAAAACCAGGTGCGTATCATAAACCTTAATTTTTGTAAGTTTTGGTCTTCGAAAATGGTGGTTGTCAATGCCATACGACTAGGCACACGGACGTGTGTCCAGGTTGTGTGAGCCACATGGTCGTGTAACTCACTGTTCATCGATATGGGGCTACACGGGTAGGGACACGGGTATGTGTCTAGGCCGTGTGTGGCCATATTAGTGTAGGGTTCAGACGGGAAATGGACACGGGCGTGTGTCAGAGGCGTGTAACTCACTGTTTGTGGTACAATACCACACGGGCAAGGCACACGGGCTTGTGTCTTGACTGTGTAACTCACTGTTTGTGGAATAAAACCACACAGTCAGAGACACGGCCGTGTACTCAGGCCGTGTGAATCACACAGGCAGGGGCACGAACTTGTGTCTAGGCCGTGTAACTCACTGTTTATGTTTCAAAACTACACGGGCAAGACATATGGGCTTGTGACCAGGTTGTGTGACATGTTACTGGGGCCCGAAATCTATTTTTGAGGCCGTGAATGTTATTTAACACTGATACTGGCTTTCTCTCTGTGTGAATGATTGAATTTGATTATATAGAAGTTGTCTGATATTATGAGACCGATGTGTGCATAACATAGTTGTATGTATACCATAATGCTTATTCTGAAATGTCATTATTTTATTTGTTTGGGAAATAATTAAAATGATTGAATAATTGGTACAAATATTTGTGTTCTGCATTTACACGGGTTGGGGGTATTACGAAGAAAGAAGTAATCTGTACTGAAATAGTGGTTAAGCCATAATGTGTATAAATCTGATTTTGGCGCTTCATTGCCTTCTGATTTAGCAGTTAAGCCGCGTCTCTTTAAAAGTGTCAAATGGACACTCTAAGGTGTGTAGGGTCGGATGGGCATTGAATATCCTTAACGGTGTGTTGGGATGACCGAAGACGGTATGTAGCGGTTGGGGGTAAGATTATTACATATGAATCTGATTTGTACTGCATCTAGAACTGAATTTGCATATATACATATGTGTAACTAATCTGCTCCGAATTTGAATTGAAATTTCGTCTGTATCAAAGTAAAACTTTGAATCTGGAATTATTTTATAAGTGAGCACTAGTTAAGCAAATATCTTTTACGCACTAAGTTCACAACTTATTTTGTTATTGATTGGATTTCAAGTGGATCTTAGTCTTGAACGGTTCGGTGCCACGGGAGCTCGGTCAAGCTTTTAACTTCCTTTTAAGTATTACGTTAGGACTTTCGCTAATCTATGATAGTAGGACTTTGGAAGATTATGCACTAATTAATCTTTGTGATGGATATTATGTGGAACAGGATTTAGTATTATTGTGTTACTTTTGTGGTATGTGAGTATTATTGGGTTTGGGGTGTTACACCACCTTTCGGTCAGTATGGTTCATATTATTCTGGTGCTTTCACTAACCCTATTTTTTTTACAAGCACCACATTATGCACCACTGTACCATGTATTAACACCTTCTACAGGTTTATTTTTTGCACTACATTTATCCTAGCACCATATGGAGTGCCAATGTCAACAACAACGCTGATGTATTCACTATCTTCGACAATTCCAACAATTTGTCCATAATTGGGTTATGCGACACCATACATCCGTTGATAGTGTCGCAAACACTCTCAGCATCATTGTTCTACTGGGGTGGCCTATCTTCGGAACCATTTGTTACTACAAACGACGATATACGATGGCAACCTAGGACGACACAACACTCAAGCACAGAGGAATGTGATAAAGATGAAGATGAAGCTCGAGCTGAAGATGAAGATGAAGAAGATAAAGATGAAGATCTGAAACCCCAACTACGAAGAAATCCTCCTCGCAACCAACATCCATCGGATTCTGGCACACTTTCGGCCTGACAACGCCAATAATGTTTTTTAATATTTTTCATGTAAATCATCATTTACTTTGTTAACTTTTAATTATTTTCAAATGGATTGGATATGAATCCTCACCAATATATATAAAGTATTTAAAAATGAAAAAAAAAATTTAATTTAAAAATATTTAAAATATGTTGTAGGTGTTATAAAATAAAGAGAGATAGAGAGAATAAAGAACAAAGAAAATATGAAAACAAAAGAGAATGTTCTTTATTGATCAAAGGGATGATTACAATGCTTCATCAGAGTATCTATTTATAGGCAAAAGAAGTATAAAAGAAGTAGAGATCTAATTACAATAACTATTAGAATTTAAAGTACATTAAAACTTTATCTTGATCATGATGGACATCCACTTAATAAGATATTCATAACACTCCACCTTGGATGTCCATTGGTAGATAACGTGCCTCGTTAAAACCTTATTAAGAAAAACCATGTGGGATAAAAACCTAATGAAGGAAAAAAAAGTACACAATCTATAATACGCATAATATGCTGCCTCATTAAAAACCTTACTAGGAAAACCCAATGAGACAAAACCTCGGTTAAGGGAAAAAGAGTACAATTACTCCCCCTCATGAAAACATCACATACTTTCTCATATTCTACATATTCACTCTTGAATACTAGTTTTTCAAATGACTATTTGAATGTATTTGTAATAGCCCGATTTTTAGAAATATTGAAAACTATGGTACGAGACCACCAAATTCAGAAAATAAGCTCATAAATTTTATTATTTAATAATTACGGGTCAAATATGATTTTTAAGAGATTTTTGAATTAGTAATTTGTGTTTTATAAAAATTTATTAAGTTAAGAAATTGAGGAAAAGAGGTATCGAGACCTCGATGTTATAAATCGAGCCAAAAATATTTTTATAAATATTTACAGAGTGTCAATATGGTAGTGTTAAAGTTTCGTCAGAAAATTTTAACTTTTCGGCAGTCAATTAATTAAAAAAAGACTAAATTAAAAATATGCAAAACTTGCTAAAGTGATTAAATAGCTTAGCAATTAAATAAGAAAGGACTAAGGGAGTAAATGGACCAGCTTAAGTGGCAGAGGCGGCATACCGTTAAAAAAATCAAAGATTTTTATGTATTTAAGGATAAAATTGGAATTACAATAAAGTTTATGTGGCCAAAGTTTATTTTAAGGATTTCAAGACCATTTCTTCTTGAAATTTCGGTGGGAAACAGCCATGGAAGAGGGTTTAGAGCTGGTCTTCCATATTTTAGCTTCAAGTAAGTGAAATTCTTACTTTTTCATTAAAATTTTTATATTTTTAGACTTTTACAATTAGGTCCAACCAAGTATTCTACTAGTTTCTCATTTTTTTGAAAGTTTAGAAAGATACCATTGATAATTTCATATGATTTTTGTTATTTGATGATGAAATTGATATGTTAATGAATGTTTAAAGGTGTTTTATTAAAGAATTTTGGATGAAAATATGTTTTAGGGATTAAGTTGAAAAGTATTGAAACTGTGGGAAAATTTTGAAATTTCATGGTATCCATGGGCTGTTATTAATATGTATGAGAATTATTAGGCTTGGATCAAGGATTAAATTGCAAGAATTTCATTTTCTGAGCCTAGGGATGAAATTGTCATGTGTTAAAAGTTTAGGGTCAAAATGGTAATCAAAATGTTGCACTAAAACAGTTTTGGGCAGCAGCAGTGTGCCAACTTTGAAAAATCACCAAAAATCGTGGGAATTGAATTAGAATATGAGTAATATATGAAATTAAAGCTTATCGAGTGTAGTTTCTCATAGAAGAAACAGTGTAAGCAATGGAATTGTAAATCATGAGATATAATAAATTTTGTGAGACAGAGTCAGAATAATTTCGGAATCCCCTGTTCTGACTTTGGAAAATCATTAAAAATTGTAAAAAAATTAATTATGGGTTAAAACTTATATTTTTAGAATCCTACATGAGTCTATTTTCATGAGAAATAAACGGGAATACCATTTGAATTCTGTACAATGAGATAATAAATTTTTAGTGAAGAGAGGTCAGAACTGTTGAGCAGTGCAGCAGGGGAAATTTTAAAGAATAAACTGTACTTATCGGATACACCAAAAATTCTGAAAATTTTATGGTAAGAAGATATGTGAGTCTAGTTTCAGGAAAAATTTACGGATCTTAATTTTGAGCTCTGTATCTCGAGATATAAATAAATTTGTGACTCTGACTCAGATAGACAGCTTGAATTTACATACAGGAAAATAGTGATAGTATGGAAAATGTTGCTTAAATGTATTATACACATTAAGGATGTGGAATGGAGAGGAGGAGGAGGAAAATTGGAGAATATATGAATGATTTGTCTATAATTGGTCATATGTTCGATTATAATTGATAAACGATGAAATAGAAATGATACTTATATTTGTGCATTATTGGTCATGGTTTAAGCTCATGGGGAAAATAAAGTTTTATAGTATGTGTGTATGGTATATATATATGTGTGTGGTAATTTAGATATATGGATGTATTTTGGTTGTGGATTGATCATGATGATAAAGGTTAGGTATATTTGGTCTATTAAGTGACATAATTGAGAAGTATGATAGGTGGGTCATTCTATGTGTGAGATGATGGTATAATTTGGCTTGGTTAGGTAAGTTAAAAGGATGATTACATCATTGAGGTTGCACTGATTAATCCGGTTTATGTGATGGAAATATCAAATACGTTTGTCTTTGATGCGTGATAATTATTTAATGCCATAAGAATTTGTTTATTGGTGAGGTTTAAAATGTATCTATATTTTGTTATATAATTTGTTTTGTAATTTATTTGACAAATGATAAAAATTAACTTAGTTACTATGTGAGGTGAATTATGATTTGGGTAGCACATTTATATTCTGCAATAATAGATAAAATATATTTATGTCATGGGTGAATAGTTAAACACTTGGACTAATTTAAGGTGTATATTTAGTAATGGTAGTTGGTAATGAAGTAATATGTTTTGATTTAACATCGAACAGAGAAAATATGTTCTATCTTTGTAGCTAATATTGATAGTTGTATGGGAGATGAATGGATAAAGTATATGTGACACTTAGCTTATAAGATATTGAATAACTGATATATTACAATAGTTAAATAGGAAAATGTGACGACATGGGAATATGTAATGATACAGATCAATTCAGGTATTCGTGATGAATTCAATAAGTAAATGGAAATTTTTAAATTCATACGACGAGGAAATGAAAGATTGTGAGTATATTGGGCTATGTAAACCCTAATTAGCGAATTAAGAATAACAATTTAAAAGTTTTAGCTTAGATGAAATTTTACAACTCGATTTAATATGGTTATAAGAGTGTGTGTTCTGGCAATACCTCGTACCCTATTCCGGCATCGGATACGGGTAAGGGGTGTTACAGTATTGCTAAGCATTTATATCACCATTCTTTTGAGAATTATGAGTGAGGGAAAATTTTGGGGAAATAGATTTTGATCTCTTCAGGAGATTCAACAATAATCATAACAAACTTTAATCATAATTTTTTTATAAAAACACAAATAGGTATTTTGGATCATTTTATAGTCCTCCTTCAACTACTATTCACTAAGTCAAATTTACCACATATGTTCAAATTATTTCAATTCATATAAATGAACAATTTCTTGAGAATTTTAATATGCTTTTAGCATTCTAAATCCTTCAAGGATTTTAATATAAACTTTACTACATAATGATTCATAAAAGGTTGTAACAATAACCATTAGACGCAAGTTAAATCTTTTATGAATTGTCAATTTAATAATATATCTAAAGGTTATTGCATCTACCACAAAATAATATTATATCTTTTCATAATCAATGCCATGACTTAATGAAAAACTTTATATTTTTATTCCGCTTTTGCAAAACTATTTCAATTGCACCCTTACTGGCTTTATACCTTTAGATATTTGGACTACTGGTCCAAAAACTCCACGAATTTAATTGTACTTGAGTTGCGTCTTTCTATTTTGATCAATTTATTCTATATTTATATTTCTCAATAGATTTATTCAAGATCCTCCTTTTATTTCATTATTTCAATAATAATATTACATGAAAAATCATTGTCGACCACTTTTATTATTTGGTTTTACATTTTCTCAAATTGACATAACTTATCGAGATTTCTTATTTTCATTATTTTCATTATTTTCATTACCTAAATCTCTTCTAGAGTTTTACTTATTAGTTATATATTGGGTCTCTTCTGGAGCACCCGCCTCCATTATATGACCATTTAGAAGAATTTTTCATCTTTGGAACCGATCAATCTATTATTTATTCTAACTGATTGTCCTACTAGGACTTTGATTCAAATTAAAATATTAGATGGTATATAGCACTTGGTTATTCTCATTAAGTTTGTAAATACATCTAATAGTTAACTTGTAATGAGTTATCTTTATTGAACTTCTGGTTCAAATTACTCTCCTCCTAACTCATTACAAGTTATTATTCTCTCCTCCTAATGTCGGGAAAACTAGTGAATCAAAATTGTAATCACAAATAATGTCATAATTAAATCTCCAATGCATTCAAAACATCTAATAACACAAAGAAACTTGTAATTAATATATATTCCCAACTTTCTTTGAGGATTCACTCATCTTTGTGCACTGTGGTGGAGCAATTGGAACATATACGTATATACAAAAATTCAAAGATGAAAATATTTAGCTCTTGATCAAAAACCAATTGTAATGGTGAGTATTTATAACTTATTGGCTTGATGCGTATAACACGTAAATCAACATAATCTCGTGTTGAAATAGGAAGCTTAGTTCTCATAAGTAATGGTTTAGACATTAATCAAAGGTGTTTAATCAATAATTTCTCTAAACCATTATGCGCAAACTTTTACGAAAGTTTTTCAAACTCAATCAATAAAAGATTGAGATATAAACTCATCAGTATTAGCAAGATGAATTGTCTTAATTGCATGATCTGAAATTAATTATTTAAACAAAAAATCTTGTAAACGACAGGTTGCAAATTGATAACACATGTGATTATTTGGTAAATGCATCTACCAAAATCATATAATATCAAAATCATCCACATGGTGGATGAATGGGCTCATATTCATTTAAAAATGCAAGACATTAAATCTCAACTTTAGCTAGTGAGTTTCTAATAATCAATTTTATTGAGAACAAACAACATATGAGAATTCTTTTAAATTAAAGAATTTTCTGATTTTTAATGAATTTTCATATGAAATCTTAATTAATTTTCGTATCATATATGACCTAGGATGATCTAACTGGTCACGCCAAGTCGTAAGTGTATTTGTATCAATAAACTTCTAGTTTACTTTTAACATGTGTTTCAATTGTACTAAATTGTAACAAATTAATATTTTACTATCATTCCTTTTACTTTGTATCCACATATAAGTGCTATTGTGACATTTACTACTAGAAATGTCTAAATCAATGTGAAGATTATAATGTCACTAAGTCAACAAAATAAATATAATTTTCAAACAATTATATGCAATATTCGCTTTAGGAATATGCCAAAATCTTCAAATATCTAAAAAAATTTATATTAGCCATCACAAATTTTGTACTTCTTTAGATAATGATATATTAGCTCTTTAGGAGCTTTCAACTAATTTTGTACTATCAAATATTGGAATAATATTTGTTTGTTGCAATACCAAATAAGATAAATACTTTTTATCTATATAGAATTTATTACTACATTCTCATATCCTTTCTCAAAGAATATTAACATAAACAAAATACTTAGGCATATGCCACATATGTGGCCAATAATCTTTCAGTATCACATTGATAACATAAGTTATCTTTACCCTTTGAAGAGTTATCTTGAGAACTCTCATTGTTCTCTTATTTATTACTATGTTCCCACTTTTAGTGGTCTATAGTTATATCTTTTATTTTCTTTATGTTTGCATTCACTTTAGAGAATGTAATAAATTTAGTAGGATAGATTTCTACACGCCTCCATTGATTCTTTATTTCATAATCACCATCCCGAAACATGCATGGATTTCAAATCAAACTCTATCTATTCATGTTGTCATGATTAGTCTTTAATCACATCCTCAATTACAACAACAATCATGATATCTGTATTTTCATTTTTCATATTGTTATGTACTGTTACATTCACTTCAGAGAATGAAACAAAACCAGTGGGAAGAATTTCATAGTTTTTCATTAGTAACTTATTATTTTGCTTAGCCTCTAGAAGGTAGGAGATCGTTTGAAAATACTATTAAAGTCATTTTCACAATATTGCTACTATAAGAGCACATTAGATATTTCAATCATATAGTGTAATATATTCCTTCGAAATATATATAATACAAATACATGAGTATCTCATGTTATTTATATATATATAGTTTTAATGTAAAACACATGAAGGTTTTATTCAACATATATCTTCTTAATCTGAAAAACAATAATATGTTTTATAAAATTTTACATCACAAGGAGCTAAAATATAAGCTCTTAAAGAGCTTTTTACATTTTAATGCAATATTAGCTCTTAAGGACCATATAATTATTTTATTGTATAACCTTAATGAATGCTTAATTTATTTTAAATAAAATCTTATTTATTCATATAAAATAAAATGAATAGATATAAATAAAACATATATTAAACGTAACAAATAATAAATTCATGTCACTAATAAATCATTGTGGTTAGATAATATATATTTTATATATCATACCACAACAAAAAAAATTATAATGTCAAATTAAAATAACTTTATAGCTATAAAAGTTTAAACATAAACATTTTCTAACCTCCACCTCTTATGACATAATTTCATCTCAAATTTTACAATGATGTGAAATTATCACGCATGTGGTGAATATCCCAAAGTTCATAACAAGTAAGTATTTTTACTCATATTCCATAATAATCATATATCTTTTAAAAATCAAAATTAAACCAATCAATTCTATTAAAATGAAAAAAATATTTATCTCCACATAAAAATCCCAATAACTAAATACGTGAAGGATTTTATAAATTCATAGAGATACGAATAGTGAATTATATAAATTGAACTTTTAATAGAAATCAAGTCAAATTTCAAAAGAAGTTTATTAGATTAACTTACGTTACCATGGATGAGAAGTTGTGATTATAAACATTCTTTGTAATGAAGAAAAGATATCATCCCCAAGCAAATATCAAAAGTAAATTTTGAGAGTGAACTTACTTCTCAATTTCATATAGATAACGGTATCAAATCTTTCATCATCCTTAAAAACAAAAGTTAAAATAAGTTAATCAAAACAATGATAACGTATAATGAAAGAAGAATGAAAAATAATAATCGATATGAAACATTAAATAAAAGAAACTTCCGTAAAAAATTTTCATATTGCCATCAAAGATATTGAAAATCATGAAGGATAAAGTTGATCGTCAATAAAAGGAACTATCACTTTGAGCAACATCGTGCTAATAACGTGTTATAAAATAAAGAGAGATGGAGAGAATAAAGAACAAATAAAATATGAAAACATGAAAACAAAAGGAATGTACTTTATTGGTCAAATGGATGATTACAATGTTTCTTCGTCTCTATTTATAGGCATAAAAGTATAAAAGAAGTAGAGATCTAATTCTAATAACTATTAAAATTTAAAGTACATTAAAACTTTATTTTAATCATAATAGACATCTACTTAATAAGATATTCATAACAGAGGAATATTTTAACATTTATATTCTCCAGTGGATGAATAATTTTAAATACATAATTTAAAACAAATTATATGTTGTATATGTAAAAAGTAAAGTGCAAAAAGCTAAAAAAAATCTCAAATTTATATAAAAAAACCAGTTACATATATTAAAATAAATATAAAATATTTTATAAATTTATAACTGCATTAAAATTTTTTTTTAAAACGCTTAAAAGTTGAACTTACCAGGTGTCAAGCAATTATCCCATGGGGATTTTTTAATATATATGGTAGAGATGTTAATTTCATATTGCAAATGCTCATAGTCAAAAGAATAATTCATAAGAGTGAAAATGCATTTTGTTTTTGCTTTTATTTTTCTATTGAAAGTGCATTTACTATTTAGGAGAATCCATCAAAATATCTATATTATTAATATGGTGTTATGAGTTAATCAGATACTAATTCAAACGTCATTTTATTAAATGATTATTGTTATTATTTTAATAGTCTTTTACCTTTTCATATTTTTATATAATTTTTAAAATTAACTAAAATCAACATATCTAAGGATTCAACCCGTTACCACCGCACCCATATTAATTCTTGAATACACTTTTTATAAAAATAATTTTAAAATAAAATATTTTCTGTATATCAACCCATATTTATTATATGTTATATTTAAACCATATGATATTTCTAATGTATTCTATTTGTCTTATAAGAAGTTAAACTTTCGATTCCCACAGTTCAATCAATAAATTAAAAGGATCATAAAGATATTAAAATTTTAATAAGATTATATTTACCCAAAAATAAAAATAATACTTGGGACAACATGGCTAATCATTTAGCAAAATTCTTCACATTTAGGTCCACATAAAATGTTTATTAATAAAATTCCAAATTAACTTTACTTATTATTTAAAAGAATGAAAAGCAACATCAACAAACCACCCTGCTTGATTAAAAAATCTCCCCAATTTCTCTTTCATAATCTGAATAGAAAATACCTCAAAATCAAATGGCCTCAACAGTTGCTTATACATATAAGTTCCTATTGTAAACAAAAACACACAAAAACAAAGAGTGTCTCTGGGATTTAGTTAGTTTGTAGTTCATAATGCTCCTCCAATGAAAATGGAGTGTTCCTATTTTCATTTTTTTCACCCAAAATTTCAATTCGGATTTCATAAAAAAACCATTCGAACAAAACCTTGCCCCGACAAGCTTCAAAATGCAGCTTTAACATAGGCAGACTCTTACCCGACCAGAACCAGTTGCGGTTACTGATGCCAAATTGACCTCGTTAAGGGATCCCTTTCAAAGGACTCGAAGATCCATTTTCTGTTTGTTGTGGAGGAGTGGGAGCTGGTGACACTTTCTTCCAGAAGGTTTTGGAGTACAAGGAGCCAAACACGATGATCTGATCAAGGCATCAAATACATAATCAAGCTTTCGAAATCAACTAGAATGTAAAATATGTGTGTGTTTCGAAACTTACCGCCCCAATCCACTGTTCCCAGCTAAGGGGATGGCCGAACCAAATGCATGACAGCATGATGCTCACCAGCTTAAACAACAAAAAAGAGTTTGAAGAATCTCGATTCAATCAGAAATATAGCATTAGGAGGAAATGAAACAATAAACTTGACGGTACCTGTCTTGTGGTCATTATGGCAGCAAATGTGAGAGCACCAAATGTACGAATCGTGTAAGAAATGAAAAATTGACTGGCTGTTGCTACCTATAACATATAGTCACCTAACTTTAGAACCCCACAGTAGGTATTTCCCAATAAGTATTGGACAATCAAAGAAGAGTATGGCTGACCATCCTATAATCAGTTAGAGACTATTAAAACTAGAACAGTTTTAAGCGAAGATCACTTACGGTTGAGAGTAATACAATATCAAGAAAACAATCATTGTGGCGATAAACAAAATCTACAGCTAGCAGTAAATGTCCCTGAAATATAAGACCTAAATCCAACAGAGAAGAGTTGATCACGAGTAATCAATCAGTAAAATGCAATGGAAACAAATCAAACATAAAGGTAAAAACAGAAGATCGTTTCTATGTGCAGGTAGAAGGAATTTTTACCTGTCAAGCTGAGAACGCAAGAACACAATGTTGTGTAGAATATCTGATTGTGTATTTCCATATCATAGCCTTTGAATAATTTATCTTGGAATGTGCTTGTAAAACCATCAAACCTGCGAAAAATAGAAACTAGCATCTATGAAAACTATTTCTCCAAAAAGCACTCAGAACAGCAATGCTAGTTCAATTGACATTAAAGAAATACTTTAGCCTAAAGATCCTTGGTAAGAAAGAGCAGATTTCACAAATAAAATTGCAACCAATGTAGAAAATCAGTAATTGTTATTTTGGTCTTATAAAGGTACATATATCACTTTATATTTCAAAGATCCAATTACAAAAAGGATCAGAAAGTATCTTTTATAGTGAGAGGAACTAAGTTTAGGTCGATACCCAAGATAACCAACCATCAGAGAAATGCCCCAAACAGTATTTTCTCTTCCTTTGCCATATGGACTAAAATCAGTTCCTGCCTACAATGAAAGCAGAATTAGTTCGAAGAGAAACAAAGTTGTGGCACAATCTAGAAGAAGCTATATGCAGTTAAAAGAAAATCACTTATAGCAATGCATCACCTGTGAAGGTAACCAATGTCTATTCATAATTCCATGGTTCAATGCCTTATAATTTAAAATATATATATCCTATAGTAGCCTCCATCCACCAATCAAGCTCTTATATAAAGAAATGAAGACCCATTGAGAATTATCACTGGCATTCAAGGCCTAAACAACCGTGAAGAGAACAGAGTGAGAGTTGTTGACAAAGACCAGAATTTTACCGGAAATAGGATAAATATCGAACAACCTAGGGTCACCAGAAAAGCCACCAAATAGTCAAAACCCTTATATTTCTTCTGCATGATGAAAGTGCCCCAAATCTGTGTGGAAAAACAAAATAAAATAAGATGACTTTGCCACTTGAGACTGATAAGAAATAAGGGGAACTAGTATTGAGCTTGAAATAGATGAAATTTAAGTCCAAAAACTTGTGCAATCACTTGGATAAATCAAATACATAAGCCTTCATTATTAGTCATGCAAAACTTACCATAACAGGTATCATTTTTGCACACTTAGCAAGAGTCTGAACCGGAAAGCTTACATACTTGAGGGCCTGAAAACAGAAATGTTGTCACTAAAATTATTATACCATAACTGCATCTAAAGGATAAGGGATATAGCTTTACCTCATATTGACATGTTGTGGTTAGGATGTTTGTTACTGATACAAGGCAGTACTTATAGACTGGAGCAACAGGATCCAATGCCTTCTTACTTGCCTAGAAAAAGACCCAAAAAAAATGAAAATATGTCTGCCAATCTTGCCATCTTCCTGTGAGATGGTTCATCACACAGTTGTAGCAACTTCCGAGTAACAGTTACATACCACTAAAGAACCAGCAGAGACCGCAGATGTTGTGATGCGGTTGCAGAAAACAAGAAATAACGAGTACTTAAAATATTCTTTGTTTACCCCATAAGGAACTCTCATGATCTTTTCCTGTATGAGAGTAAAACTTCCATCAACACATTGCAAGAGAACACAACTAAACCATTTCGTAGACAATAACTACATGCACATAACATGAGCAAAGATCATCATGCTACCACTACCAAATAATCATACTTCTTATAATTAATAGAGTAAGACATTAATGGCTTAAGTGTCTTCTCTAGTATTCTTAGTATTTATTTAGGTACCCTTTAAACTAGAAAAAACCAACTGCTTTCATCTGGAATTAAAAGCCAAATCTTCAATTCTAATATAGAGAAACTCACCCAAAAAAATGTAACATACATTTTAGCGAGGAAATATATAAGAGTCGTTCTGATATATCATCAGCACTGCTAAAATTCCCAATTTTTATTTTCATATTCAAATTTCCAAACAATCAAAGAGTACCCAGATCCTCCATTTGCATAAAAAATAAACCTCCTGGGCTTGCATGATTTACTAAAATCAATCGTTTTAGAAGCTCTAGACAAAGATATTAAAATCTAATGTTTCTTTCTTGTAAACAGTTTACATTCAGAAAAGACATTTAATTAACTTTTAAAAGAACCCAAAATAACAATCTTTTTTAGGTAAAAACAAACAATGCAATTAAAAATTAAGAACAGAGATCCTATTATAAACAGACAAAAGCAACAAATAAAGAAATATACACCATTTTTTTAAAAAGAAAAACGAAGAACCTGTAAAACCCCATAGATGACAAGAGTAATCAAGATTCCACTGACAGCAAAGACCCATTTCCATAATTTGTTCTCCTTCACCCCATCCGCCGTCGGCAATGGTTCGGCCATAGCCCATTCAGCACTAAATCAAACCAATTTTAGTTTTTTTTTTCTTTATATATATATTTTTTAAAAAAAGAACTTTCAGAGAAAATTAAAATCACCTGAAAAATGTACGGAGTGATCTTGGAGAAAAAAGATCGGGGACACGTGGAAGAAGGAAGGGAACTGAGAGAGTGAAAGTTTTCAAAAAGATGAGGAAGAAGCGGAAACTTAGGAGTGTTAAAACAAACAATTGTCGTTTCAAGCTTTGGGGAGATCGGAACTAGAGTCGTTTTAAGCCGCCGCGCCGCCGCTTCTCTCTCACTCTCAAGTGTAAAACAAAAAGCTATTGGCGTTTTCTATGGATCCTAGGGACTGCGGTAAGATGGTAGAGACTAGAAACCGTTTAACGCAGCTTATTTTTTTTAAAACTAAATTCAAAGTGAAGAATTATCTTCACATTTTATTTAAAAGTTAAATAATGTGAAATTAAAATATATGAACTAAATCTTAGTAAAAGATCAAAATTATAAGAGTTAATTGGATCAGACATCCAAAACTATCATCTTCAATCTAATTTGGTTTCCATACTTTAAATCATTTTAATTACACCCTAAACTATCGATGTTATATTAATTAAGTGCTTCCATTATTAAAATAGTTAATTTTATTGTTAAATGTTATACCAAGTTTTATATGACATAACTTAAAACGAATATTGAGAAAATATAAGTTGTAAAATAAAGTAAAACCCTCAAAGTCAAGATAATTACCACGTACATTTTCACAATATTCATTTATTTTAATTTTCATTTTAAATTATGTCAGTTGAAATATTATGTCTAATTTAATTGTTAAATTAATAATGGAAAAACTTTAATATAGTCTCGATATTTTAAAAATATAATTACAATAATTTAATATTTGAGTTAACTCAGGGGATTTATTTTTTCTCCGTTTTAGAAAGAAATTATTTATCCTTTTGTCATTTCTCCAAGTCCAGAATGTGACAGTTTAAATACAGGATAAGGACTAAATAGATAATTAGGTTGAGCAAAGGAGATTAAAATATTTTCATTGTTTAATATGTTTGGATGGGGTAAGAAAATGACAGGTTTGCTTGAAACATAGAGGGCCATTCATGTCATTGTGATTAACATCATATGGATTGGCTACAAACTGAAATGCCATCCACAACTACAGCTACCCCTTCTATTCTTTCCATACAAAACACCAATAAAGCTAGTAGAACAGATCCCGCCATCTCAATTATATATATATTTCTTTCTTTTCCTCCGACTTTCATTCCATGGATTGTGCTTTATCTCCTCAGATCTTCATAAACACAAGGTATAAATTATATGGTACATATGTGAACTATGATTAAAGTTGTCCTGTTTATGTACTGAGATTACATGGTGGTTCATTTTGTTACAGATTTCCTAGGTGTTTGGCCATCAGACAAGGAGTTGAAATCAGGCTATACAGAAAAAGATGGTTGAATTCTAGTTGCTGTGCTGTGGGGGTGTCTGAGATTGGTGCTGGCAACCTGTTTGATGATGGGTCCTTGAAAGGGTCTGAAAATGGGTCATTGTTGGGTGCACTTGGTGACTCAGTTTCACCACCATTTGGAACAGTGGATGCTGAAATTACCCCAGAAACCGTTGATTTCTTTGTTAGTGATGCAGAAGGTGATCCTGACTGCCCTTCTAAAGGATTCTCTTCCATTGACCAAGCATTGAATACAATACGCCAAGGAAAGGTTAGGAACCCCCACTGCCCTTCTAAAAGTCCTTTTTGTATGTATTGACTATATCACTCGCTCAATGCATTGGTTTTTTTTCTTTTAGTTTGTGATTGTTGTAGATGATGAAAATGAGGATTTTGAAGGAACCCTTATCATGGCAGCTTCTCATGCAACTCCTGAGATGATGGCTTTCATGGTAAAGCATGGCTCAGGCATTGTTTCCGTAGGTATGAAAGAGGAGGACCTTGAAAGGCTTAAGCTTCCATTAATGTCACCAGAAAGTGAAGACAAAGATTCTTCTGCCCCAACTTTCACAATCACAGTGGTATGTATGGTTTCTCGGTATTAGCATATTTGAAGCTTGCTGCAATAGTTTATTTCAAATTGTGTGCTTCGTTAGGATGCAAAAACCGGTACATCAACCGGAGTTTCGGCATTGGATAGGGCAAAGACTGTTCTTGCACTGTCTTCCCCGGAGTCGAAGCCTGATGACTTTAGAAGACCAGGTCATATATTTCCTCTCAAGTATAGGAATGGTGGGGTTTTAAGAAGAGCTGGTCATACTGAGGCTTCGGTCGATTTGGTCATCCTCACCGGTTTAAGGCCTGTTTCAGTTCTTTCAACTGTTGTGGATCCAGAGGACTGTTCTATAGCATCTTTGCCATTTATAAGAAAGTTGGCTTTGGAGCATAGCATACCAGTTATTTCCATAACTGATCTCATTAGGTAAGCTATCAAAATATGTCTTGCTTTCTCAATGTGACTAGGTAGTTTCAAGTTTTAGCTACATAGGCTCTATCCATTGATTTACTTGAGACTTGAATGACATTGCTTATCCACCCTAGATACACTGATATTGTTAAAGATCTAATCGCATACGAAAATGATGAGCTCGGTTACATAACACAAGTATGTTACTCATAGAAGGACCCTATACCAGAATCTGTGGAAATTTTGTGCTTGTTGTGTACTATTGCCTTCTCAAGGATTAGTTGCAGGCTAATTTTGGGCTGCTATTTTTGAAGGTACCGGAGAAAGCGGGAAAATCTCGTTGAAAGAACAGCTATTTCACGTCTGCCAACGAAATGGGGTCTATTTCAAGCATACTGCTACCGTTCGAAGCTAGATGGAACAGAACATATAGCAATTGTTAAGGTAAATTCACTTAGTTTTCTTTATAAACTTAAAGCTGTCCAAAAAGTATGCCAAAGCTGATACTCTCTTTTGCAAAATAGGGTGACATAGGGAATGGACAAGATGTTCTTGTAAGAGTTCACTCAGAATGTTTAACCGGAGATATATTTGGATCGGCAAGATGCGACTGTGGCAACCAATTGGATTTGGCAATGCAGTTAATCGAGCAAGCCGGTCGAGGAGTTGTGGTTTACCTTCGAGGTCATGAAGGGCGAGGGATCGGACTCGGTCACAAGCTGAGAGCCTATAATTTGCAAGATCAGGGCCATGACACAGTTCAAGCCAACATTGAACTTGGTTTAGCTGTTGATGCTCGTGAATATGGTATTGGTGCCCAGGTTAGTCTCCATACATCAATTTTAAACATGTTTTCTGCATCATTTCGTTATCGTTTCAATGAACTGCAGATTTTGAGAGACGTAGGGGTTCAAACCATGAGGTTGATGACTAATAACCCAGCCAAGTTCACAGGCCTGAAGGGTTATGGGTTGGCTGTGATTGGAAGAGTGCCTGTTTTGACACCCGTTACAGAGGAAAATAAGAGGTACTTGGAAACAAAACGTACCAAGATGGGTCATATTTATGGCTCTGATCTCCAAGGACCATTGGCTCCTTTTATTAAACCATCTGTAAACAAGAAAGAATCATCTGATGGGGAGCCAAACCCTGAATAATATATACATATTCATCTTGGCTTCTGCTTTAGAAGCAAACGTGATTCACTTCATATAGACACAAAATTTTCAAAGCCAATGGATACAACATTCTTTTATATATACATGTATATGTTATGCATGCTTATACATCATTTGAATAACTTGGGTATTGAAGACAATGGGCATTGATGTACTTTTTAAGTGTGTGTTTATCATATTCAGCATGGGATTTTCATTCCCCGCCCCTCATAGATTTCAGAATATTTTGAAGCCAACAATAGCTGCATTGGCATGTGAAACTTGCTAAAGTGTTGAAGTGAAGGAGGTTCTACGCTTCAAACATTTTAGCTTATCACACGTAGCATATAGAAGATCAAACAAAATAAAAATTAAAGTGACTTGGAAAGATATCATATATATATATATATATATATATATATATATATATATATATATAATATTAAAAAAATACAGGAGTATCTATAGAATCATTGAATTTCAGGTTAGTTCTTTGAATTCTAAAATGTTTTTAATTATATTTAATGTGGGTCTCGTTTTTACAACTAAGTTTTAAATATGATTTTTTATCATTTTAATTAAAATTTATTTACAATTTTTAATGATGGGGTATAAAATTACATTAACGAGATATTTAAATATATCAATTTTACACCTATAATTATATTTGTTTTATTGATGATGTATTAACACATCAATTGATAATGATAATTACATTTGGTTTATTGATAATATATGAAATCGTGTATTAATATTATAATTACATTTTAAAAATAGTTTCATTAATCAATAAGGGTATTAAATATTATATGATAATCACGATGTATAAAGGGTTCAAAATTGCAACTAATATAATATCATTATCGATTAATTATTACCGGTTTTATATTTTTAACCTATTAATCAAATATAATTACAAGATATTTTAAAAAATATAATCGTGTATATATATATATTAAAAGAAGGTATGAAAACTTTAAGTTTTAAAATAATTCATTTTTAAATTATATTTAAAGGGATCCTATTTTTAAGGTGTCCACCGTCGGTAACAATCCATTTTAATTTCTAATATCATACTTTTATGGAACTACATAATTATTTAAAATAAATTTAAAACTTTTAAAAATTAAAAATTTAAAACTGTTTAAAATGTCTGTTTTAAAATAAATTGTTTAATTTTTCAAATTTTATAAGTTTACTTAAAAATAGTAAAATATATTAAAACACATTACAATTTATTAATTAAAAATTTAAATTAAATATATTTTTATTGTACTTTAATTAAATAAAAATTCATTTAAGTGAAAATTGGAATTTCTTTTAGAAATTTTTGTTCATTTAAATTTTTCAAAATTATTAAATGTAATACCCGAAAATTACTACAAGAAGAAAATAGGTATCCTTGATAGTAAAATAAGGAAATAAAGTGACAAAAGGAAATTTTAGTTATGGCAACATTGGGAATTATATTATGACATATTAATTCAAGAAAGGATTAAATCGCAAAAGTGAGAAAAGTTTTGTTGCCCAAGAGTAAATACTCAAAATTTGAGGGATTAAAGTGTAAATACAAAAAATTTGAAGGACCAATAGTGTAAATATTTTAAGGGTGGAATAATCTAGAAACTAAGGAAAATGGATGAATTAGGATCAAATTGAAAAGGTGAAAAATTTTAAGGGACTAAATCACAATTTTACCAAATTAAGTGATGACTCAATGATGGAATTTTAAAGATTATGAAGGGCAAAATGGTCAATTAGAAGAGAGAAATCTAAAAGATAATGATGATGTTGGAGATATTTTATATTAATTAATTAAATAAATAAATATTAGTTTATTAATATTTTAATTTGATTTTTAAATGATATTTTATTATTTTATTAGTATTTTATTTAGTATATATAAGAAAAGGAAGATGAAGAATCATCCATTCCACCATATTTCCATGCAACTAACGTGAGAAGAGAGGAGAAGAAAGAAAGTTTTACTTTCTTTACAATTTGGTCCTTCCACCAAAAATTTACCATTTTCACCTAGAAATCAAAAGAATTTCCATAGCTTCCAAGAGGGAAGAATAACAAGGAGACAATGGGGAGCTAGAATATCAAGTTAGATTCAAGAAATAGAAGCTGGAGGAGAGAGAAAATCAAGTTTAAAATTGAAATCAATAGCACAAGATAAGAACATCAAGATTTCAATATATTTTTAAGTTGGATATTATTGAAAAAGCATAGAAATAATGTTATAGTAGAGCTTTCTTATATAAGGTCTTATGTTCTTGATATATTAGTGAAGAGAAATAAGTGAAAGTGATGGGAAATGTTATAGAGAAAGGGAATAAGGGAGTTATACACCTAGTAATCAACATTTTGCACTAAAACAGTTTTGGACAGCAGCAGTAGGTTAACTTTGAAAAATCACCATAAATTTTGGAAATAGAGTTATAGTATGAATAAAATATGGAAATAAAGCTTATTGAGTCTAATTTCTCATAGAAGAAACGGTGTAAGTAATGGAATTGTAAATCATGAGATATAATAAATTTTGTGAGACAAGGTCAGAATGAATTCGGGTTCCCCTATTCTGATTTGTAAAAATCATTACAAATTGTACAAAAATAATTATGGGTTATAATTTATATGTTTAAAATCCTTAATGAATCTATTTTCAATAGAAACAAATGGGAACATCATCCGAATTCTGTACAAAGAGATAATTCTGTACAAACAGTGAAACAGGGGAAACTTTAAAGAATAAACTGTACTTATTGGCTAAACCAAATATTCTGAAAATTTTATGGTAAGAATACATGTGAGTCTAGTTTTAGAGAAAATTTTCTAATCTCAATTCGAAGTTCTGTAGCTTAAGATATAATTAATTTAGTGACTATGACTCAAGTGAACGACTTGTTATGAGTAAACAAGTTAATAGTGGTATTATGTATATATCAAGGATGTGGAATGGAGTGGAGGGGAGGAAAATATATGTGAATATTCAGCTAATATGAGTTTATTTTAAAATAGCTAATTTACATGTTTTAGGTTTAGGGACTAAATTGAATAAAAGTAAAATTTTAAGGGTAATTTTGTAAAAATGTCAAAAAGTGACCAAATTGCATGAAATGAATTTTTTATTATTTAAATTAATAAAATTAATGAAATATTAATTTATATCAAGATTGTGTGAAAATTTGAGGAAAATAGAAAATTACCAAAATGTCCCTAAATTTTGGTATTTCTATAATTTAGTCTGGTAAGTTCGTGTAACTTGAATTATATTCTTAGATGATTGAAATATATATATTGGATTGAGAAATTGATTTGAATTGTGAACATGAGAAAATTGTGAATTGAATGAACTGAAAATGAAGCTTTGAATTACATGAGTAAATATCGGGTCTCGTAGGCCCTATTTGTTATGAATATAATATTTCGAGGATATATTGTAAAGAATTATAAAAGTATGTTAAAAATTTGAAAGTTTTAATTCGGATGAAATTTTGTAACTCGGTTTAATACGTATGCAAATGTATGTCTTCTAGTAATGCCTCGTACCCTATTCCGGCATCGAATACGGGTAAGGGGGTGTTACAATGTGACATCGCCAGATTCGGTCATAACGTTTAGACCGGGTTTAGGGTGTCATATTAAATATATTTTAATTTATAAACATAAAATTGACCTATGATGAAAATTTTGTAAAAAATTATATTTAACTTATCACATGTAGTAATACTGTAGTATATAGGAAATCAAATAAAAAAAATTAAAGTAACTTAGAAAGATAAAAAAGAAATGAAAAAACAAACATCAAATAAGATTATGGGTAAAATACCAATAAAAGCCCTCTTTTTTAAAAACTTACTGAAATGGGCCCTTTAAAAAATTAATTACAGAAATGGTCCAATTCTCCGAAAACGCATCCACGTCAGCGCGTTGTCAGGTGACGAGGCAGGAAAGCGCTACCTCAAGGGAGCGCTTTGCCTACGTGGATATAAAGCGCGCCCTCAAGGACGCGTTTTGCCCGTGACTCCTGCTGGTTAGGGTTTTGGGTTTTTGTTTTAGGGTTTAGGGTTAGGATTATGTGGTTTTTAAGTTTAGGATTTTAAAGAAAAAATTAAATAAATAAGGGATTAGGGTTTAGGGTTTATTAATTAAATTAATTATAAATTTTTCAAAATTGTATTAGATTTCGTGTTTATGGTTTTTAAAGAAAAAATTAATTAAATTAGGGTTTAGGGTTATTTGAGTAAATTAATTAAAAATTTTAAAAAAATTAGATTAAGGTTTAGTGTTAATTTAAAAAAGCTCTCACGTGGACGCGCTTTTGCTACAGTAACTCCAGAAAAAATAATTTCGAGAAGACGTTTCTGAGCAAATAGTGTCAAAAAACGCTTTAAGCAGGATGCTTTGTCAGCAAAAGTACTGAAAGAAGCTCCCACGTGGACGTGCTTTTGCTACAGTAGCTCTTGAAAAAATAATTTCGAGTAGACGTTTCTGAGTAAATAGTGTAAAAAACGCTTTAAGCAGGATGCTTTGTCAGCAAAAGTACTGAAAGAAACTCCCACGTGGACGCGCTTTTGCTACAGTAGCTCTTGAAAAAATAATATCGAGTAGATATTTCTGAGCAAATAGTGTCAAAAACGCTTTAAGCAGGATGCTTTGTCAGTAAAAGTACTGAAAGAAGCTCCCACGTGGATGCGCTTTTGCTACAGTAGCTCCTGTTTGGCCTGAGGCTATAAATGAGACAAATTTTTTTCTCAGATTGCATAAGTTACAGCAAAAAAAATTTAGAAAGTCTAAGAAGGATAGAAATTGAAGATGAGTGAACGTATTAGTGCTGTTATTTACTATAATGGTGATGTTCGTCACACCGAGAACGGTGTTGTTTTTTTATTGGAGAATACAGTGCGACTGGTTTTTAACCAGAACATAGATTTGACAGAACTTCGTAAAAGAATTAGGCATAAAATATTTGGAACGACGCCAATGAAAGTTCTGTCTATTTCGTATCGATTTTATTTTTCTGTTGATCCAGTGACATATTACTCGTTCGACGTAAAAGGGGCTCGTAGCTTGGAAGCAATGGTGCAGACTCATCTCGCTAGTGGAGCACCCTATATGGAGTTATATGTATAATTTACATCGTCAAATGATGCACTTGCGACTGCTGTTCGAGAGGTATACACGACCCCTGCCCGACACTCGGTTAGTGGGTTACAAAATACGGAACAGCCCATATTTGGTTTCGGTATGGAATACACATCCCCTGCAAGACACCTTGTCAGTGGATGAGACATGCACCACGGTAGGTCGATGTTTGATGCTGGAAATACGTACTAGGGAACGACATCAACTTCTAGTGGTTGGCAATCTACATCCAATTGGGGACGTTATGAAATGCCAGAAGAAGGGATGATGTACTCTCTACGACGTCCACTAGTGAGGGGACCTCGTATTGTAAATGATGGTGGGTTAGAAGATGACTCCGATATGGATCCACCTCGAGAGCCTGGGCCCGATGGTGCAGAAGTTACATTATTTTCTAAACCGGTGCCTATTCCAACCGAACCTGAAAATGTTGAAGGGGGTTCAGATGAAGATGAAGATCCGCTATTCAGTGCATACTTACCTCCAGCCCACATGTGTAATGTCGATCTATCTGCAGATGATGCATTAGGAGTTTCCAGATCTACCACACAGGTTGCGTGATCGTACAAGTTCAATACTGGATTCGGGTGAATTTGAAGTTGGTAATGAGTTCTCCAATAAGGATAATTTTATTGGTGCATTGAAACAATATAGCATCAATAACGGCGTTAACTACCACGTGGTTAAATCCAAAGCTAATAAGTTTGAGGCGAAGTGTGCAGTGCAAGATGGTACATGTTCATGGAAAATCTACCCCTCGTTCAGGAAAAGAACAGGGTTGTGAGAGATAAAAAAAGTACAAAAATCCACATACATGTGCTGCAGGTACAGTATTTAAGGTTTCTGAATAATACTGTTATTATGTAATGTTGCATTATTTAATGTACTTCGTTGATAGGTATTTCACAAGATCATCCCAAGATGGATTCAGCTATGTTAGCTAGCTTGATACTACCCACGGTGAAGGCAAATCCCAAGACTTCAGTGTCAGTCTTAATTGCCAATATTCATAGCCAAATAAGGTATACGCCATTTTACCGTAAGGCTTGGATAGCTAAGCAGAAGGCGTTGGAGAAGATGCATAGTAGGTGGGACGCTTCATATAATGAAATATGGCAATGGTGTCAAGTGCTAGAGAGATACGTCCCAGGTTGCATAACAGACTTTGAAACGAAACATGCGTACTACAAAGGCTGATGGCTACGTGGATGCCAAGTGTTCAAACGCCTGTTTTAGACCTTTAAGCAATGCCGAGACACATTTTCATACTGCAAGTCATTAGTACAAATTGACGGTACCTTTATATTTGGTAAATATACCCATCGGCTATTGCTAGCAGTGGCACGGGATGACAGTGGGAGAATTCTTTCAATTGCGTTTGCAATAACACCAGATGAGTCAGCTGATGAATGGGATTTCTTTCTATTTAGGTTAAGGAGGCATGTGTGCCCCCAACTTGATATCTGTGTTATTTCGGATCGGAGCACCGAAATACTAGCTGCAATTAATCGACAGGGAAGCTCATGGCAGCACACACACCATCGGTATTGCCTAAGGCACATTGTTTCCAACTACTACAGGTAATATCCATCTAAGAGTAAACGACGACAAGTGACTAACATGTGTATTTAGTCTCTATTAATATAATTTTGTTTGTCATTTTGAATTTATTCTAAATGAAATAGTGGTATGTAATATTTGCTATGAACTTATATTGGCAATGTATGAAATAAATAAAGATCGTTTTCATGAGATGTTGGCAGTTTTGCGTTCAATTAACGGCGAAGGCGCGAACTACCTTTGTAACATACCTTTTGAACAGTGGGCACAAGCATATGACGGCGGCCTACGATATGGTCATATGACCTCAAACCTGGCTGAATGCATAAATTCTGTTCTAAAAGGAATGCACCATCTACCGATAACAGTTATGCAGGTCAGATGTAGGGAGGTCATGTATGGTACAGTAAGGTAGTGCAAGAAATTAACAAGGCCAAGGCACGGGCGAACATCATGCACACAGTGTGTCACGATCGAGACAACCTATAGTTTCGCGTGACAGAGTTTGACAGACCGCACCAAGGTGTTATTGGCGAGCAATATCGTGTACACTTGCGAAATAGGACTTGCGACTGTGGGATGTTTTACGCACTTCGTTATCCATGCGCTCATGTAATTGCAGCTTGTCAAAATCTCAGTCTGGATCTGATGAGTTATGTCGACGAAGTGTACAAATTAGAAAACATGTACAACGTTTGGAGACATGTTTTCCCATCGGTCCAAGATGAACGTAAGTGGGCGCCTGTAACGCTTACTCCCTTTAAGCTGTTATCGGATAAAGAATTGCGTCACAAACCAAAGGGTTGACCTTGCGCGACTAGAATACGTAACAATATAGATATCCGAGAAATAGCCAGTCAACCCAAGTTGTGCGGATAGTGTAGGAACCCAGGCCATACAAGCCGATCATGCCCAAATCGCAATAGTGGAACGTTGTTGTAAAAAACTTTGTATTATTTATATTATTTTAAATCAAATAATATGGAAATATTCAGAATATTGACTTATTTAAAAGAAAATCTATTTTATTAAAAATATTAAAGTAAATTACAATTACTTTATTCAAAAAAACGTTTTATTTTATTAAATGAAATAATATAGAAATATTCAAAATATTGTGTTATTTAAAAGAATTTCTACTATATTAAAAATGTAAAAGTAAATTTCTATTTTATTACATGAAATAATATAGAAGAATTTCTATTTTATTACATCAAATAATATCAAAATATTCAAAAGGTTTGTACAATATATTAAAGTAAAAATCAATCTCCGTACCAGCCGGATTCAGTGCCACATGGCGGTCGTCAACGATTACGCGCTGGATTCCTCTTTTGTCCAGCTTCCGGTGAGGGTTGTGGTTGCTCCGGCGAGGATTCTGGTTCCTCTAGTTGGGGATCTGGTTGTCGGTGTTGGGACAATGAGCCACCTTGATAGAATAGTGACTATGGAGGTATTTGCATCACCAGCTGTTTGAAACTCATACAGTGATGGGGATTGGTAAAAATAAGAGCTCCCCGACGGCCCCTCACGCGATCCCTCGTGCGATGGTGGCCTATACATTAGCGGTCTATTCGGCGTAATCGAAAATAGAGATGAACCGAGCCATTGACTCCAACTTGCCATAAGACTAGAAAAAGGAAACATATAAGGGTTAGGATACATAAAAGGGCTAAGATACGTACCTAGCATCATCTGAAAAGGCTGTGCTGTAGGTGTCGTCGGTTGAAGTGTTAGGCTAGGTGACTGTGTCGGTGCTGTTGCTGGGCCTGGTGATTGTGTGGGCGTTGTTGATGGACCTACATCGTCGTCCCTTCTTCTTAGATTTAAAGGGCCATGTTATTCCCTTTGGACACGCAATTACCGTTGCCTCTCCTCTTCCAACAGTAAATACGACTTGCTATGGATCCTAAACCATGGTATATATTTCGGTACGCACGCTAACTCTAGAACGATGATCGGTTCCCGAGTAGGTATATAATCATACCGATCTTCCCATATTTAGATGTAGTGTGACTAGAATCTCGGCTAATCCGTATGCAATTGCCGTAGGTCAATTTTGTGATGATCATCCAACACCTCAGGTGCCACGGGAATCGGTTGCCAGAATCTAAATTGTCGTAATACTTTGTCCGACTAGTGCATCTCTACAGTCGCAAAGTTGACCAATGAGACTTTCACATGCTAAGCGTTTGGATTTTGGAAGCACTCATCCGAAATTATTGCCTGAATTGCCGGATCCTCGTATGGTGTCCATTGAAACTATATAAACATGATGGAAATATTAGTTATATACATAATACATAATACCAAATACTAAATACTAAGTACCAATCGACTATCTCATGATGGAAATATCTATTTTATTTAATACTTACTTGTGCTTTCGACCGTTGGTCTAATAGAAGCCGTATATCTTCAAGAGAGGTAGGTAATCGAGCATAACTTGCCGAATGGTTCCACCTAATTAAATAAATTTTTAGCATTCGATTATATTTTAAATCTACGTAATAATTGTAAAATCTAATATAAAATTTACCTCGTTATGAGTGGGAATGAATACAAGTGGTCTACTCGAGGACGTAAAAATGGAAAGCAAAACCGTGCCCATGACTGCAGCAGTGATAGGCAACCTCTGATTTTCGCTTTATTCGGTCATGTCGCCCCGCACATCTCCCGGTACAATGTTGCCAACACGGCAGGCCCCCAACTAAATTCACCAGCTGTTCTAAAATCAACAAGTTTCAGCAGTCATCTTAGATGTACAAGGTTCCGTGACAAGTCCGACATTAAATAACCTCCAATTATCTGAAGAATGTATGCCTGAGCATATCGAATTTTTTCCAGTTCGGTAGAATCATCATCCGGCTTCCGGAATGTGTCTCGTAACCAACTCATCTCGAGCCGACCTCCGTTAATATTCTCCAGAATAGCACCCAAAAGCTCATAGCATACCGCTCCCCAATCACCTGATTGAATAGAACCGGTGACCGCGTACCCGTCCACCGGTAATCTCAATTGCAAATTTACGTCTTCCAAAGTGATAGTGCATTCTCCACATGGAAGATGGAATGTGTGCGTCTCGGGTCTCCGCCTCTCAATCAATGCACTGATGAGTTTCGGGTCCAACTTGCATCCTCGGCCTACCGTCGCCACGTTCCAAAAACCCGCTTCCCGCATGTAATTCTCTACCAACGGTGATGGAGGACCATGCATATTATGGATATAACATTGCAATATCCGATCTACAGACTTTTATAAGAAATAATAAAATAAAAATCATTTAAAATTGCATAAATAAAAAAATCTTAAATAATATTTAAAAATTAAATTTAACACTTACCGTTTTCATTTGTTCGACGAATATGTGCTTATTATCGAAATGAATTAATTCTCCGGCCATTGCTAACACGGTCAAATTTTTATGATTTAAAAAAATTCAAAAAAATTAAAGCTTTTTTTTTAAATAATTAAAAAAATTAAAGCTTTTTTAAGAGGAAATTGAGAGGAAATTGAAAGGAATTTGAGAGGAATTTGAGAGGAATTTGAGAGAATATTGGAGAGAAATTGAGAGAAAGGATTTAAGTGTGAAAAAATGAAAGGGGGGTTTTTATAATTTTTTTTTTACCGTTGTGGGGGTCATCAACGGTAAAAAAAGTAGCTGTTGCTACTGTTCACGCGCGGGCAAAACGCTTCCTCAAGGAAGCACTTTGTCCACGTGGACAGAAAATGCATCCTTGAGGGCGCGCTTTATGTCCACGTAGGCAAAGCGCTTCCTTGAGGAAGCGTTTTCCTGCCTCGTCACTTGACAACGCGCTGACGTGGACGCATTTTCAAGGAAATAGGGTCATTCCGGTAATTAATTTTTTGATGGGCCCATTTTAATAATTTTTAAAAAAATAGGACTTTTATTGTTATTTTGGCCTAAAATTTTCTTTACTATGGTAAAATAGCAAACAGCTTTTATTTTGAAATAAAGTTTTCTTTACCATTAGATTTTAGGTGTACCCACTTCCACCCTCCACTCTCATAAAAAAATTACTTTCTTATTAATGCCATTAATCTCTATTTAGGATTGTTAAAATTTGATTATTTTGATCGATTAAATCGATTGTACGGAAAATTGATAATCCAATCAAGTCATATGCTGTCATAAAACCAAAAGAGAATTGAAAGAGTAACAAAAATCAATTAAGAAACCTGGTTCAATCGAATTAAAGCTAGTTTAAATATTTAATTTTTACTGTTTATAAAATAATATTTTTGTTTATATTATATTATTTTTATTTTTATGAATTTTATTTTTTTAAAAATTTTAAATTTTCATGGTTAAAGTGTGAACTATTCATTTGTGATTAATTTTAATAATATAAATATAAATTTGAAGCATTTTAAATTAGAGTTGTGTAAAAAAAGGTTAAAATATAAATTTGTCACTATAATATTGAAATTAGTCATTATACTTTATTTTGATTAATATTTGACATTATGCTTTGAGAATAAAATTAAAATTTCCACACAAATTTTATGTAATTGGTTTTACTAAAATTTTGTCACTAAATTTGATATTTAATTAAAATTTACCAAATAATATTTGTTGAAACCGTTTTTTTTAAAACAAAAATTTAGTTGTCGACTTTAAAAATAAAACTGGAATCGCCACCGATCCTTTATTGAGGTGTGATCGGCTCACCTTAAAAATTATGTTGGTCTACGAATTTTGAGAAAACGAGTTCGGGAGTCAGTTACGCACGAGGAAGGGTTAGCGCCCTCGTAACGCCCAAAATCGGTACCAAATTGATCGTTTAATGTCTTAGTGTCGAAAGTTAAAAAGATTTTAAAATAAGCTTGAATGATGAAATTTGCAAAAGGATAACCAATTGTTCAAGTCATGTAAAGAAATCGAGTCCCAATACGTTAGGGTACAATTCCTCATAATCCCCGAACTTTGAATATCACTTTTATTTTATGCGAAAATCTTCATTTCGAGAAAATAACAGGCCACACCCAATACGTTAGGGCACAACAAATTAAGTTCCCAAAAATGATTTTTATGCTCATGCATTTTGAATAAAGAATATTCTCGGTCATTTAAGATTGACAAAGAAAATCAGAACCCAATACGTTAGGGCTCAATTTCCCTTGAAAATCCCAAACTTTGCCTTTATTCAAAAAAAAAGACCTTTGAATCAAGAAGATAACATTGATGAATGGTTAAAACCAAAATATATTTTAAAAGGGTATGTTAAAAAGTTTATGTATAATATGGTACAGATATTTTAATTTACAACATACATGAATAAATATTTGCAAATATATATATATACAAATACAATATAACAGTAAAGTTGCAAACATATCTAACACACATATATCTAACACATATATACAAGTATACATGCAAATAGGAGGAATGAAATGTAGCCAATAAAACAAACAAAAACATGTATTAAAAATAAAATAAAAGTATATAAAAAATGCATATGTATATATTTACAGAATAAAATGTATAACTGTATACATAATATAAAGTATATAAAAATAAGAAAATAAAATAAGGATATAAGGAAAACGTATGTATAAATATATGCATGTATATATTATATAAAACAAATGCGCATGTGCATGTATTTTACGGAAAACATTTTTTGAAAATGAAATTCACAAAACATATATGTTTTGTAAAAAATATGAAAGCAAAAAAAAAAATAAGAAAAGAAAATTATATATATATATATAATGCGCATGTATAAAAAAACCAATATATGTATAGAAGTATATATATATATATATATATATTATATAAACGTGTGTAAATGTATAAGAATAATAGAAAAACTAAAAAAAATTAAAATGACTAATGAAGGATTAAATAAAAAATAAAAGAATCTTAAGGGCCGAATTTAAAATAAAATTTTAAAAAAAAGGGTCACTTGAATGCGCGCGTAACAGTGGAGGACCTAAAAGGGAAATTATCCCGTCCTTCCAAAACGCTGCGCAGTTATGGGCCCAAATTGAAATAAAAGTAAAATTTGCGGCTCAATTTAAAAAACAAAACATGTTTAATTGAAACGCATCGCAAATGGCAGGGGCTAAATGCGCAATTGTACCATCAAAAGCAAGAACGCGCGGATCCTCCCCTTCGGGTCGGGTCACCGCGCGGGTCTGCTTTATGAAAACGGCGCCGTTTTGAAAATATCACTTAAACACAAAAATGTAAAAAAAAAAAAACAAAGTTTGCTGCAGAATAAAAAAAATAAAATAAAAAAAGAAAGGGTTGGCTTCGAAGGTAAGCCCCTCACCCTCTTGAATATATTTTTTAACAAATAAGCAGAAAATAAAAAGAAAAAAGAAAGAAAATCCGATACTCGATTCACCTTTGAAAGAAATCTTTGTATTCCTCAATATTTTCTTTTGTATTTCTCAGTATCCACCCCCGTCCTCTCTTTTTACAGATTTTCAAAGGCTTTTATAGCCCGAAAAATCGAAAACAAATAAAAGATATATGCTAATTATTTTTGCTATTTTATCTCAATCGGACTCTTTTGAGTCATTCTTTGCAGTGTCGTCTTGTGAGCAATGCTGCTGTGGAGAAATCGGCCCGAGGCGTGCGATGCTTGGGACGTCTCTTTGGAGACTCACTGGGGCTTCTGGTTGAACATGAGGCTAGGGTTTCAACAAATTAATTTTTGCTGGGCTAGGGTTTGCAAATCGGTTATTGGGCCTGTATTGGGCCACCTATTTGTTGGGTCTGACCTGTTTTTGTTTAGTTTGGACCCAGGCCGATTGGGCCTTATTACAATATTGATTTTGATGAATTAAAAATAAAATATAACAAGAAAAATATTATTTGAAATATTTTATTTTAATAATTAAGAAATTAATTTATTATTTATTAAATATTAAAAATTAATAGGTTGACTTAGAATTTTTATTTGATAAAAGAAAAAATTGTAAGTTTAATTATAAATATTTTATCAATTGTTAATATTATATTAATTTATTTTATAAGTATTAAATTAATATATTAATTTTTATTAAATTTTATCTTAAATTATTTTAAATTGAAATTGAATAATAAAATTTTATATAAAAAAATTTTAATGTCAAAATTCAATCAAATAAAAGTAAAGTCGTAAAAATTAAAATAAATTTAATATATAATGGTAAATTTATCTTTAGCTTAAAAGTACAATATCAAATATCAATAATATATATATATATATATATATATATATATATATATATATATATATATATATATATATTGAGTTATTGACAAATTTCAACTTTCAACTAAGATATGATAGTAGACTTGCATATTAAAATATTTATTGGATAAACTACACTTGTCATCTAATTATTGGTAAATTTATTTTGATCATTTAATGATGAAAATTTACAAAATAATCACTCAATTATTCGGTTTTTCATTTTGGTTATAAGAGCAACTTTAACCCTCAATATATATACATTGCTTCAATTTAGTATTGATTCTAAAAATTTAACTCTCAACGTTTATACATTTTATAATTTAATTTTTTTTCAAATTTGATTTTCTTTACGATTCTTTCACTTAAAAAGCTAAAAAATAATCTATCAAATAAACTTGATAAATATATATATATATATCAAAATGAAAATACTCAAAATCCAATATAATAATTTTATATTTTCCTATTATTTCAAAATTAACTTTCAATGTCACAAATAAAAGTAAAACTGTAAAAAAGAAAAAGAAAACATGGGTAAATGTTGAGGTTAAATTTTTTGGACTCTAAGACTAAATTAACACAATTTATAAATATTAACAGTTAAAGTTGCTATTATGCAAATTTCAAAAGTCATCAAGTTATCTTTCCATTAGTAATTTAATGGTTGGTGACTAAAAAGAAAAAAATCGAATATTAAGATGATCATTTTGTAACTTTTTATTATTTAATAACCCAAAAAATACTAATAATTAGGTGACTACTACAGTAATTTAGATTCGTGTATTATTTTTAAAATTCAGTAAAAATAAAAAAAAATAAAATAAAAATTATAGAGCACCAGGCCTGTTATTGGTTGGCCCTTTAATTATAACCCATTGGGTTTTATCGAAATTAAGAAGCCCTTTTATATAAACCCTAATTCCCGCTACACCTTCTCCAGCAAACCCTAGAGCCGCTATCTTCCCCATCTACAGGTCTCTTTTTCTTTCCCATTTCCTTCTGTTTTGTTATATTGATTTCAATCTTATTTATTTTTTGTTTTTCTTTTATTGGTTTAGGGTTTACAAAGGGATTGAGGCAGCTGTAACCAATGGCTCCCAAGGGTATTTGCTTTTGAATTTAGCTTTCACTCCTTTTCTTTACTTTGTATTTTGTAATGCTTGTTCCAGTTCTGATTGATATATTTAATCTCTGTTTTCTTTTTTCTTGTTGTTTGATGCATTGAGTATATGTTTTTTTTTTCTGTACTCTTTTGCTTTTTAAAAAAAAAATCAAAATGAACTGTTAAGTAAGCTTTTGATTTGTTCTTCTTTACTCTTTCCTGGTGTTGGATTTATAAGGATATAGAATATTACTGAATAGTTTGTGTTATTTAACATGTATATGCATTTCATTGCTTTGGAAATTTGGATACGGGGTTTCCGTTTTCCCCCATTTTCCGTTAACCGTTTTCATTGGAAGTGATATGAACTTGTGATGTCTCTCAAGCTAAATATATCATCTTGGCTTAGTTATATAGATTCAATGATTGGGTTATTATGGTTTATTAGAGGTGATAATGGTTCGGTTTGGATAGGTTTTGGAAAAAAAATTGTGATTGCTATGCAGTAATTTTGGTTTTTAAAAGAACCAAACTGAATTCTGCTGGATCCGATTTTTTTGTTTTCTTTAAAGAATATTTTTATATAGTATTTTTAGTTTTTTTTTTCACTAAATCAGATGTGAAATATTTATTCTTATATTATAAAAATTATAAATTAACTAAAAGATAAATTTAGGCTCGGTTTGGTTTGGAAATTTGAACTTAAAACTGAAACAAATCGAATACATTTAAGTAATAACCGATTCGTAACACTAACTAGGGTTATTTTCTGTATTCTAGTGGTCCCTTTGAATATGTCAATTGATAGAGTTATTTAAAATTTAACTTAGGTGATATTTGTAGAATATGGATTTTGCAATGGTAATGGACATACATGACTCAAGTTCCTGCTAGAATTAAAACCTATTCTTATAATGGTGTTTATAGCTTCTATTCGTTAATTATCTTGATCGTTGCATATTATGCAGTTGAGAAGAAGGCAGATGCAAAAGCACAGGCCTTGAAGGCTGCGAAAGCAGTGAAATCTGGAGCCACTTTTAAGAAGAAGGCCAAGAAGATCCGAACAAAGGTTACGTTTCACAGGCCAAGGACCTTGAAGAAAGATAGGAACCCGAAGTATCCACGCATTAGTGCCCCACCGAGGAACAAGCTTGACCATTACCAGATTCTCAAGTTTCCCCTCACAACTGAGTCAGCCATGAAGAAGATCGAGGACAATAACACTTTAGTATTTATTGTTGACATCCGTGCAGACAAGAAGAAGATCAAAGATGCTGTGAAGAAGATGTATGATATTCAGGCCAAGAAAGTGAACACCTTGATCAGGTATAGCTTTATATGTGCTTATTAACCATTTTTTATGTTTCATGAGCTAGTTTATATCTTTGGTAGCTATTTTATAGCTTAGTGTATTGTACTGTTTGATATAATCATTTCTGCTCAAGTTTGTTGACTTGTAGATAATTTGACACTCATTTGGCAACTTTTTTGTTATAAAAGCACATATGGAGAACTGAGAATAACAATGCTTTGAATTTTTGTAACAGAATATGCCCTAAATAGTTGCTTATGATTGTATTCTTCAATTGGGTTTCTTGATGACCCCAGTTTTGTCGAGTCATGTTCCTAGGCGTGCATGAGCCATGCACCTTAGGACCAGGCAACCAAAGGGCGCCCTAAATGAAGTAGACCACACTTTAGAGTTTGTTAGATATGTGGATTCACACATGCACACAGATCCACACATACATATCATGCTTTACTCAGGCCGGCTTTTTTCTTGCATCCTGTGCCCTTGATAAATATTATGTGTTTTGTGTACAAATATTATGTGAACATTCTTCTTGATGTACATGTTTCTCATGATTCAGGCCCGATGGCACAAAGAAGGCATATGTTAGGTTGACGCCGGATTACGATGCCTTGGATGTTGCAAACAAAATCGGAATTATCTAAGCAGTTGGCGACTACCTTGTTTTGAATGCTTTATTTTTTGTGTTTTGTTGCAAGGTGAGACTGTTATTTTCAGATTCAGCTGGAAGATTTAAGCTTAGTTTTTTTGTTTTTTAAGGTTGTAATCTTGCTTTACTGCCACTTAATCATCTTTGGTATAAACTTAAGTCAGAAGGTATTGAGCATGTTTTCGTATTTGTTTAAAATGGTTGAATGCTTGAATTTCGGCTATTCTTACTTACGAATGACTCATTGATGTCTGCTGGCCATTTGTAATCTGGCTATTATATTGTATACTCAAATAATTATTATTGAGGTATTTAATTCGTTCCAATATAATTTCATCAAATAAAAGTTAATATTGCATTACAGGTTAGAGTATGTTCTAAATTTTAAAATTTTCCCTTTTTAATTATGTACTCTATTTTAGATGTTTGACTAATGTAAAATGTTAATGATTGGAACAGATATGAATATGAAATCAATTAAACTCATTTAACCCAACTCGAAATGATTGACGCATACCCCAAATCAACCTCTACCTTCTGGCACTGAATCTGGAAAATTCGAGAAAAGATCACACTTTTGAGTAAAAATGGTTTGTGAAAGCATATTAAAGTAACCTATACGGTGACATATTGATATTATTAAGTAGAGGTGGAAAGTTGCCCTTATTTGCTGCAGTTGAAGTCCGAAAGGGGCACTAATGGCGTCTCCATCACTCTTTGCCTAATTGTTAATCATCAATATCATTTACACTTACCGTTTTTTCTCTTCCAGGAGACTTTCAAATTTCCGCACAGATTTTTGAATTAAGTTTTGAATGACCCAATTAATTTTTTAAAAATTTAGGAGCTTAATTAAAATTTTAAGAATTTTAAAGGGTTTAATAAAACTTTTAAAAATTGACAAATTTTAATTAAAAATTTTGAGAGACCTAATAAAGCTTTTAAGTGATTTAAAATTATCATATTATTTTTCACCTAAATTTTTAGGGTTTAGGTCAACATGGAATATCAAATGGTTCAAAAATCAAAAGCATTTTAATTAAAACAAGAAAAGTTTCTATGAATAGATATCATAGCATATGAGTTATTTAAGCTGGCAATTGTTTGTGGGTTTTTTTTTTTAATTTGATTTTATTATAATTTCTTATCATACCTATTTTTTTTATATAATACCTAGAACAATTCATAATTTTTTCCAACCTTAAATAAGAGGATAATACGATTTAGAGCACTTGAACCCACGTCCTTCTACCTTGGCACTTAATAACTAATTTTTCCTTTGGTTATTGGATGATTGGTCCATAATTCTTGCACTTCTAATGATAGCATTGCCATTTATTCTGTATTTAAGATAATTACACTTTAAATTAATAACAACATAAAATGTTTGGTGTCTATAATTATAAAAATCTAATCTCAAAATTCAATCATAATCCTGTATTTGAAGCTAAATTAGATCCTCTTGATATAAATTAAAATTTCACGACTATAATGCAATAAAAAAAAGGGGGAAATTGAACAAAATGTGCAAAATTACGATATAAAAAAATAAACCAGAAGTTAAGAAAGTGTAAAACAACTATGGTATATGTATATCATTCAATTCAACCCCCTAAAAATGAGTAACCAATTTACACCGCAACACCCTCAAATTTTTTTATCTTTACAAAAAAGGACACCCAAAAAAGCTTCTGTTAAGAAACTCATTGGAACCTTTGCCGCTTTGTTACTGTGATTTGATTGTTAACGCCAGCACCAGCACCAGAACTTGCAAAACTCAACATGGCTGTTGAACACATTTGCCGAGTCCCACGACTCATTTCAAGGTACTGTGACGAGTTCACTCGTTTTGGGGCGACCACAGGTTTAGAATCACAGACATTGAGGGAAACAGGAGGGATTTTGAAAGTGTTTGAAGGAGGAGGGTTCCTCCATTGAGGAAGGGGACCAGCAAGGAGCAGTGTTTGTAAGAGAGGGCGAGCTTCCATTACAGCTTGTAAAAGTTTGCCCTTTTCAGGCAAAGTCTTGCCCTTTGCAAGCTTGTCAATCACAGCTGTTTCACCATCAGGTTTGGGACTCACCATGGAAGGGACAAAACCACACCCATTTTGAACAAAGGGCTGATTATTCAAAAGCCCCATTCCAGTTGAATCAGCAGGCATTTTAATGGTGGGAAAATCTGGTGAAGTGACTGCATCAAAGAAAGAGTCCACTGGGGGTGAACCATGTGATAAACTATTTGACTCAGTGATGCTTGAGTTAGTTTTTGCAGCAACCATGAGAGGAGTTTCAGGTTGGGGGGGAGGACAAGGCATGAATTTGTTGAGTAGCTTTTGTAATTGGTCCCTTGCTTCATCTCTTTCTTGGTATGCAAGGTTCAATAGATTCACCATCAACTTTTGCTCCTCCTTGTATTTCCTTATCTGCTCATTGGCTTCCATTTTCACAGACTCTAGCTGAATTGAACTGTATTGCAGCTTCAGTTTCAGTTCATCAAGATTCTGTCAAAACCAGAAAATAAAGACATATCATTAAATGAAATGAATCATTATATAATAAAGCAAATGAGCCTAGTAGATGAACAAGAAGAACCAGTTCAGAGTTTGGGGAAGAACAGTGTGAAACACTGCTTGGTCCATGTGGATCCAAATGTAATTCTTTTTTTTAGTCAAACCAAGAATTAATGCAACATTAAACCCTTTCAAAGAGGGGGAAAATGAAATTCTTTGAAAAGACATTGGGTTAATAACATGTTTTTTGCTCATGTAAGGACAGAACAAATGCACTACATACCATGTGCAGCAATGTAAAGAGTGTTTTTTTTTTTCAAGTATATATGAATCTAATTCTACAATAGAAAATGGACATTTCATTCATCCCAACAAAAAAATTAACTTCGAGATACAAAGAACTGGAAAAATGAATAACCAAAGAAACCCCAAAATGATACCTTAGAATGGAGACACAAATGAAAACAAAAGAGCCAAAATCACAAAACAAGAAAGAATGCCATTAAAACAAAACAGAAATGGGGGGCGAAGGGACCAACCTCTTGATAATTCCACAAGTAACCCAATTCTTCCATTTTTAAGGCCAGAAAGGAAAGCAATGAATACACTGGGGGGGGGGGAAGTGAGAAAAATATCTAAAAATTGCTGAAAGAGAGAGAGAGAGCGGGGAGGGACTTAAGGAAAAGACATTAGTCAGCCATTTATAGAGAAACCAAAGGCAAATAAAGACAAAAAGATGGCTCTTTTTTTTTTTTTTTTAAACTGACATAATTTTTATAGAGGAATAAGACAAGAAGTCCACATCAAACAGGGGAAAAATGATAAAAACAAAATTAAGGAAAGCTATAAACTTTCCAATTGGAAAATTGAAGTAAATAAGTAAATAAAAAACCTTTAGAGAGAGTTATTTTTCTTTTATAAAGAGAAATTTGCATTGAAGTGTTGCCATTAATTCAGGACCCTTGTCCCCATCTTAAACCCAAATTCCTTCCTATTCACTTTGTAGTCATCTAGAATAAAACCCAAGTAAGATCATTGGCTAAGGATGTAATAAATATCAAAACCCAATGCTTTTAAACTTTATGGTCAATGCTATTTTTATGCTTTAAAATGCTACCTTATAAGAATTACTCTCATTTCTAAACATGACTTTGCTCCATGGAGGAATTTTAACTATTTATATTCCATATTATGTATAAGATACATATATATTTATTGATATGAATATAAAACCATGTTTAAATATTTAAGTATACCAGAATTTTTTAGAGGATCAAAATTAAATTATATAATTTAATCATATTGTCAATGATAAATATTAACCAAAATAAAGTATAATGACAATTTTAAAATTTACCAACAAATTTACATTTTAACCCAAAAATTAAGCCTAAAATAATTAAATTAAAATTTGTTTTAAAAAGAGAAGGTTTTCATATTGTTGATGAATTAAAAAGAATGGACACTATGGCTCCCAAATTGTTTATATTATCTGGCTAGGGGATGTCCTAGATTGCATTATGAACTGCCCAACCATATAATTACTTCACTTTTTCTATTTAATATTCATCTTCTTTAACTTTTCCTGCACTCTTTTTTTTTTTTCTTTTTTCCATCTTTGAGTCAAGGTGTGTAACAATGGCAGATTTCTATCCCTAATTCCACATGGATTTTCATAGTCTTTGTCAGCAGTGTGAATATATATACAAGAAATTCAATCAAAGTTTTCAGTTGTTGTCTGTGTTTGGATTCCTGCTGCTCCATACACTCAGCCTTTCCTTTTAAATTCTAAAAACATTTTTTTTTCATGGAAAAAGATATTATTTCCTCGATTGAGTTTTAGCTCAAGTATCATGAGTATTGCTGTTAATATAAGAGGACATGAATTTGAGTGCACTGAAACGTATTATCTTCATATTTATGCGTTGGGGAGACACTAGGAATAGTTCTAAGTGTTTTGTGTAAAAAAAAAAAACCAGATAGAATCATAACCTATAATTAAGTTATTAAAAAATAGTTAATATTTTCCTTATTTTAGAACAAAATAGCTTCTTGCCTTATTTAGATGAAAAATCCTATCAAATTAAAGAGTGTGATTTGTAAAAAAAAAAAAAGTTACAGACAACTTTTAATCATCAATTTTAAAATTATAAATGAATTTTTTATTCAGTTAAATAAATATAAATATGTTATTGTGATAATATCTGTAGTTTCTTAAGAATCATTCTGATCTAAGTCAAATTACTTTTAATAATAATTTATATGTAATTTATTTTCTTTCAATTTAAGATTCAATGAATTTTCCATATATTGATCAACTTTTATTAGGAAAAAAATACTTGCATTTTTCTGCATAGTAGATATGTCATGATCTTGTATATGATAATATACTTAATTATGCAAAATAAAAATACTTATCCATTAATAAATTTAATATGAATTTATATTTAATTTTAGGTTTATTTTAATACATTTAAAATTTAATCATTCTACTTTTAATTTTAATCATTTAATTTCTTTATGCTTTTGATATAATAATTAAAGTCCAATTATTAATCGTCAAAATAATTTTTTAATTAAATTAGGTGACATTTTGAAAATAAAAAATTCCTCACATCGCTAACTTAAAATATTGTACAAGTTATGTAAGAAAAAAAAAGTCGGCTTTCACTTTACTCCTCTAACCCCATGTTGATGAACCTTAAATCTACGAATTTAAAATTTTAAAAATCTAATATTTTAAATATGCTCACCGTGAAAATTTTAACTCAAAAAGTAGAAATACTGGATCCCATTTTAAAATGAAAACTTAATTTTTTTATCACACCACAGGGTGTGTTTAGTTCAAGGAAGGTAATGTTGTTGGATAATGTAAGATTCTAACATTCTTAATAATGTTAAAGATTCCAAAATATAATGAGTAATCTCAATTTTCTATACCAATTTTAATTCATTTTATTTAAATAAAATAAAAAATAGATTTCTTTAATATATTCTTCAAATAACATTTTAACTATATTATTTAAGTTTAAGTAAATTAACATTTAATTTGTTATATTACATTCTATTTAGAATATTAGTTTTATAACAATTTCACCTTTATTTTTTATCACTTAAGCCAAAATTACCCTTAAACAATCCGGTATGAATGATAGCTTAGAGCATCATTGCCAGATGGCACAAATCCGTCGTATCACAACAAAAATTCATGCAAAACAAAACCCTAAGTTTGGTATTCATGCATTCCCATTTGTTTAAACAACAAATCCAACAACATAAAACCTCGTTCTGACAGAACAAAAGAACATGAACTATGTTTTTCTCTCCCGACAATTCGGTTTCGGCACACTTCCCCATGTTATCTAAAATTTATAGGACAAAAACTACCATACATCTTTAATCATCTCATTATTCCTTAATCCAGCTATTAATCTCAAGGTCCTACACTTCCACCTGGGTAATGCTAAGAATAATTTGTGAGCTTTTCATAATATATATATATGTATTTGGCTTAAGAAGCTGACAAAAGCTGCTGGATTTTAAATTAGTACTTGACAAAGATGTTAAAATAAATAAATAAATCAGGTGTCCTTAATACAATGAACCTAGTTACTTGTAAGAGTGCACGAGACATTGTATTTAATTCTTTCTTTCTTTCTTTCTTTTTAATCTTTTGCGTTATCGGTTGGATACTTTACATTAAATTTGTCTACCACTATATTTTAATACATTTATAATTTATATAAATTTTATTAATCATTTTTTAGGGCTTATTAAAGTGGTAAATTTACATTTTGACCTTTTATAAAAATTTCAAATTATTTTGATATTTTTAATAACTTTTCTTCTTGTTTTCCCTATACATACATGTATTTATGTAATGTTAGAATAATGAGTTGACCCAAATTTTCTATGTTTGGATAGTAAAACCAAAACCTCAAGTAACTCAAATCTCACACACTTCAATTGTTATGCTATCAAATTTCTTTTGGTTGACTATGTGTTATTAAAGTTACAATTTAATGCATTAGTTGTGTGTAATACTATTTAAAGGTTAGTAGATTTTTATATAAAAAATAATTAAATAACGTCTTCATTTAATTTACTATATAAAATTATACACTACCAATACATCGGATAAGATAGTAATTGAAAGTCAATCATGGATTTTCAACTCAAAAGGAGATATTGGAATACGAATATTAATGTGGTAAAACCGGACCACTAATCGAACCGATCAAATCAACTCATAAAAATTTACCAATTCAGTCATTGTAAAATTAAAAAGAAGAAAGAAATTTAGAAAATTCGTAAAATGATAAATAATTAGAAGAAAATTATTTTATAAATTATAAAAATAAAATAAAATATTTACATTAATTTAAACCCAATTCAAACGTTTTCTTAATCAGTTAGTTCAACATTCATTCGAGTTTTTGCTTGATTCTAACAATTATTTGTGTGTTTAAAAAGTAAAGAGGCTACTAAATAAATTAAAAGGGTTATTAGCTCAAAAAATATAATACCAATTAAAATAAATTCAGATTAAGAAACGGTCGAATAAAGTGGAGACCAGTTCCCACTTTTTTACTATTATTACCTATTTTAGGTTCTTAACAAGCAACGACTTTACCTGTCGAACTGTTGAAGTGAAAACCTTCAACATTCAACTATTGTCACTTATCACCCAACAAAAAAAAAAAAAGAATTTTTAGGTCTTTGTTTACCTTTTTCAGCACTGTGCCATGAGCTTTCTATGCTCAAACATTTTCTTTGGTCAAAATTTTTAGATTCATTGCATTTTCTCATTAAAAACATCGAGATAGCCAAATTTATATTCAATAAAACACGTCATTAAGGATTAGGATAATATTCGGATTATGGTATTTTAATTATTACCTGTAATTATCCAAAAGAATGTAAATATTTAAAATAGGACATTTATTATTTAAATCCAATTTACTTTTGAGAATAACAGATATCCATCAATTTTTGTTAAATAGTTACACTAAATTCCTTAAACTGGAAAGACTATAGAAGCAAATTAAAAATATCGTTTATTTTTAGGGTATAATAAAAAAATATATAATAACGTTTCAGTTTATAAAAATATTGGCTAAATTAGAGAAGAGAAAGGTCTTTTTCCACGCATAAAAGGAGGTGGGGTTGTTTTTTTCGGTTTTGGAACTACTGTGGTAGCCAATGGGGTTGTCATTTAGTGCACATCCGCACATGGCGGTTAGGTAATGAGTCATGTGCCAGGTGGTGGAATATAGTTGTAAGGAAGAGACAAAACAGCAGAGTCGCCGTGCGGAGCCGAAACCACGTGCCATGTGTGCCGCTATTTTCACGACACTTGGCGTATGGACCGTGGACTGTGGCACATGCCTCTGTTGCCTCTTCTTTTTTATTTATTCTAATCCAATTTTGGTAGGTCGCTCGTGCCTCACCTTTGCTATCTATATACTTTAGACTTCAATCACAGAATTTTCAGACTAACAAGTACACACCTAGATTACGATTAGACGTGTCCATCCCCACTTTACCTGCCCGACCCGGCCCGTCAGCCCAACTCATATTTTAGATCATTGTTACAAATTTTCACAGCATGTTCAATACAGCCACAACTGTAACAAACATCATTAAGTCTTTCATACCTGATTGATGCTCACAACTTGTCTTTATTTGGCCTTGGTACCCAGAATCCCTCTACCAATGTATACCAAATTTGCACCTCAATTCGGATCCTAAGGAAACTCCTTCCAATTCCATCTCTACTGATCAAATCATCTATTTGAACTACCATCCCTAACTTTTCACCAATTATATTTGCATTCTTAGTAGTCATTAGATCCATTGGAAGATTGTGAATCTGAATCCAAAATTGGAAACCATTGTATCTTCCTCCATATGTGAAATTTATTGGGTGACCCATAACTATCCATGGCCCTTTATTTATGGCTTTCCTCATCTATTTCTCCTTGCGAAATGAAATTGAATAAGTGTTATCTCCAACATCCCGAACACACAAATAAGCATCAACTGCCTAAATACCCCTTAAAATCCCCAAAACTCTCTTTTGATTTAAAATACGATAAGAGATTACCCTTCCAACAACCATGAATTTTGACATATGCTTTGGTTGAATATCCCTATCTTCCAATTGGATCTCTATAATACGAATGAAAATTTTAACAAGATGGATAGATCGTTAACCTAGCGACTGAAAATGAAAGAAATAACACTTCTATCTCGTTACTCAAAAGAGAACGACAAAAAAATTAAATAAAAAAACCTAGGCTCTAAATAATTTATTCAATACGACTTAAACGAAAAAATTTTAATCCTAAATTGATTTAGACTCAAGAAGAGGTCAGACTCAAACTTACTCAGAATTAAAAGGAGAAAATTTTAACAACTCTACCGACAAAGATGTTAACAACTTGAGAATAACAAAATTGAAACATTAACTGATCACTAAACTAGTTTTAAAGTGTTAAAATTTCTGTTAATTCTAATAAATTGATTCATTCTGTTAAATTAATTTTTTTAATGTCTCGAACCAAAATTTTCTTTTCTATAAATTAATTTGATTAAAATCGAGTAAGGCGCATTTACATAGGCAAGGGGGTCAACTCCAGCTTTGTGAGTGGGAGATATTAAGGCCTAAGGGGGTCAAGTCCTTTTGATGAGACGCCATTGGATTTTAACCATTGTTCAATGCTCAAAGATGGGTCGACCAATCCTCCTTTTTCTCCTTTTGCCCATTTATTACGGACCTTCTTATTTGTCAGTGACACAGAACCATCTATTTGGTCTAACCCATAAGAAATTTGATATTTTTAAATAAAATTTAAATATGAAAAGTAGAAAGGCTGCTAACGAAATGCGTTTACTCCTTCCAGTTCCAGTTTAAGAACGTGATAGTAGAAAGGTTATACCGTCTTGACGAGGATAAGGAGAAAAATGAAAAAGATATTAAAAAAAACCTCTCTTTTTCGTCAACCACTAAATATACTTCTGCATGGTAAAAAAAAGGAGGAGAATTAGTGAATAATAAAAGCAAAGCTTCCATGGGGGATCTTTTGGGAGACCTTTGGTTCAAATATTGGTCAAAATCTGCTATTTTTGACACTGCTGTATGAGATTTTATGAGTAAGAGTAGGTTTTTAATTAGGTGGATGGGGTTGGATTATTTCAAATTTTTAAAAATTGTCTTAGTACTGTTATTTCAAATTTAAATAGTGTCAATCATATTTAGGTGAGATTCTTTTTTATATTTTTATAATTGATATTTACAATGCGATAATTTGTCTTCGGTCCGAAGATTTTTTAATTTAAATTTATTTTGCGTTTGGCCTTTAAAATCCCTTTACTCATACATTGAACTTCGTCCTTAAATCTTAGGTTTAGATCATTTTAAATTTAGGTCATTTTGGTTTAATCAGTCAAATTTACGGTTATAATTTTTCTAAGAGAGATATTATGGGTTCAAATCCTATAATTTTTAATTTCTTTTTGCCCATTTACTACGGACCGTACAAGAAGAATTACTTGATGCAAAGAAAATTGCTAAATATCTATCAATTGCTCCATTTTCCACAGAGAAGAAGTTTCATATACGACATGGAAATTTTTAAGTAGTGCTTTTTCATGATTTAAATATGAACTTGAAAACTATAATGCATGGTAAATGACTTGCTGTAGCGATGACTGCCATCCAATGTTTTGTACTCCTTCATGTTCAATAACATGACAGTTAAGGATTATAACGTGTTGACGAGGATAAGAAAAAAATTTGAAAAATCTAACCTTAAATAATTAAAGGGTTAATCATACCCGACGTCTTCAAATTATGAGCTAAATGTTATGATTGAATCTTTAAATTAATCAAGTTCGTCCATTAACTTTGTATTTAGTTTCAGCGCTGAAATGCCAGTTTGGGTTTAGCGTGTTCAAAAATATGTAATAATTCATATATATTTTTACAAAAACAAATCACTTTAGGTTCAAACTCGCATTAAATACCAAAGTTGACAGTTAGATTTAGCGTTGAATAAAAGTTGGTGCAAAACAAGTTAATCGATTTAACCTACACAATTGGCTTTGTTGGTTTCAATTAAGTTATTTTGGTTAAATTAATTTAGAGTTTGATTAAAATAGTTAACTGGATCAATTGATTTAGCTGACTTTAATACATATTTTTAAATATGTTAAAAATATAATAAATATATAGTATATAATTTAAATTAATCCAACCCAACTCAAATTATTTTAACGTAATTTAACCCGACCTAAATATGATATAATTTATTTATTTTTAAATAAAATTGGATTAAGACCTATGTTGGTCAGTTAAAAGTCATGAAAACTGATCAAATTGGCTTAGAAAACCTATTGCTCTCTCTTAATTAGATAGGTGGGTGGACTTGATACTTTATTTTGAAGATTCAATTGAAACATTTTAAAATGGGTAAACTATAAAAATAGTAACTTTTGTTTGCCTCAGATTACATTATAGTTATTTATGTTTGAAATATTACGTTTTAGTCACTTACATTATCATTTTGTTACGAAGTGGTTACTCTACTATTGAACTCTGTTACCTCTCTAATGGCAGTCCTACGTGGCAGTCTAAATGGGTTTTAAATGCCAACTTAGATGTCCAGTTACTAGGATGAAAATAGGTTTTTAATTAAATAAATTTAATTTGGACTGCCATGTAGGACACCCAAGCTAGCATTTAAAACCCATTTGGACTGTCACGTAGAACCACCGTTAAGGAGGTAATGAAGCTTAACTGTAGAGTGACCACTTTGTAACAAAACGATAAGTGACTAAAATGTAATCTGAGGCAAACAAAAGTGACTATTTTTACAGTTTACCGTTGGTGTTTGATGGAATTAATCCATAACTAAACTTATTATGCTGCGTTTAGAAAAGTACATCATGTTATAATGATTAAAAATCAAGATGGTTAGAGAATAAAGCTGATATTTTTCTTCTTTTCACTTTAGTCCATATAATGACATCTCATGAAGTACTTAATTTCACACAGTTTGGAATCCTCACCAAAATTTCTACATTTCTTCAATCCAACCAAACTCGTGCACCGTCATGGTTTTGAAATTATGAGCTATAAAGCCGAAGCTTCAATGGCCATCTATTCAGAGACCGTTTCATTCAAATGGTTGTCAAAATGTGCTGAGTTTTAGCTTTTAAGACGACTAGCCAATTAGGAGCATAAATGTAAATTGGGTGGGATAGGCCGGTTTAGTCAATTAGGTCGATTTTTCTGTCATTTTTCGGTTTAGTTATTTTAAATTAAGATAAATTTCAAGTGATAATTTTCTATAATAAAAACGAACTGAAGTAATTTTAACTCAAATTAATCGTATTACATATTCAACTATCATAAAAAGTGCGACAACATTGATGTTGCTTTCCAAATATTTACTTAGATATATCTTCAATTGCAGTAAATAATTACTATAGATAAAATAGAGATGTTCATTCATGCAATTTCGAAATTTCGTACTGTGACTTATATTTAATTCGCTCATCAAATTGTAATTTTATTCCTATGCACAGTTTAGATCACTCTTTTACCAAGACCTCTCTCTTGAAAGCTTACATGTAAATCGATTGACTCAAGGTCTTCTATGAATGAATAAAGTGCTCTCAACCTGAACAAGCCGTGTACGTAAAGAGTTAAAAGAAGACTTGTTAAGTTACAATCAATTTCAAACACATTGCACTAAAATAATCACGTATAAAGGTCTTCAAAGTATCTTCAATTATTCTCGTAATGACATAGATCTGTTGAGTATTAAACCCTCTTTAAGATCCATAGATCTTCTACACGGTATAAGTACTTACGAGCATTATAGAATTTTGAAAGAGAACGAAGAATTTTATTAAAAATCAATAATTGGATAACCCTGATTTATTACAACAAATACCCCAATATTATATAAATGAAAACAAGGGGACGACTTATTCCGATTAAAACCATACTGCATCCACCCATATCCTCAATGATTAAATTGTAGAAATTGTTGCTGGAAATGGTGCAACAGCTCCCACGGAAAGTGTTTTTTTTGACTGCATAAAATACATGAGTTGGATGATAAAAAAAATGAATGTTAGGGATGTAAACTTTGAGCCGACCCGGTCCCTAGAGGCAAGTCATATTCTAAGCACATGTAGGAACATCATTTCATAGGTTCCCCTAACATATTTTGATGAACAAGACTTTCCAATTTCAGTACAGATTTGACCAAACAAAACAAGGGGTGGAACATATGGTTTTGAATGTAGATTCTCCAATGACAACATTCCCTTTTGGATCATTCACTCAGCATGAATACAACAATAATCCAGTCTAAAAGTTTGAACGAATTTATTGATCAACTTTTTGTTGTAGGAAAATTAATTAAAGCTCGAAACTGGTCACCTAGACTCATCCACTGCATTCAATTTGAGTTGCATGGCGGCATATGGATCGATCATCAAGCTGGTCTGGAAATGATATTATCACAAATTTGAGTGTATTAATACCCGAAAGTAGAGAAATATTAAATCCAAAAAGTTTGACCATAATAATTCATATTAATTATTAGTATGGCTAGGTTGATGAATCAATTCCATCAAGAAGTGAGACAGAAAGATTTTGATGACAAATTTGGATCATTTTCAACTACCTTCCAACAAAAAAGCTGGCAAATTTTGATTTGCAAATGAAACTTGATAAATTCATTAATTTATTTTTTTTATGTGATATGTGAAAGTGATAAGTCGACATAACATTATATATATTTTCAACATAAAATAATGGTAATAACATAACTTAATGAATTTAAAATTTATCATTTAGTCAGGATTTAAAATTCAAAACTCGAAAAATATAATAATTAAAAATAACCAGATTAAAATATAATCACAATTTATGTTTAATAAAAACTAATAACAAATTTTAACTCAAGTAAAAAAAACATTTCCGAAACAAATATGTGTGTGTATATATATATATAAAGGAGAAGTATCTGAAAGAGAAATTAGTATGTTTTTGTACGTCGAATATATTTATTATTTAAAATAAAAAATAAATCAGGTTTAATTATTTTGATAATAACTTTTTTAATTATTTAAAAAAGGAGGGAATTGGGCCAACGTAGAAAAATCGGCATTGTTAAAAGCCTAGCCTTTTATCACATAATTTGGGCTTACTGTAGGCCACCTACTTGGACTTATAGAATGTACACCGTCATAATAATCATTTCATACTTAACTTTATAGATTTCGCTTATAAAGTATATCCATTTTTCCACTTTCATACTTGAAGTTTTTTTTTTTTTTCAATTTAGTATTTAAAGTATCACTTTCTTCTACTTTTGGTCCATTTTATACCGAGGGTTAAAAAAAAATGCATTAGACAACTTTGGCCAATGAAAAAGCACCACGTGACATGTTTTGACAAATAAAAATGTCACATAAAAATTAATTTTATTTAAATTAAAAATAAAAATTATAATATTAAATATTTAAATATTAGAAATTACTTTTAATTTTGATTGGCTACATTGTGTATTAGAACACACCATGTGTCCTTTTTCTTATTTTTCTGATATTATATATATTATATTGATTAAAATGTAAAAATAACATATAATATATATTTTTAAAAATTAAAAGTATTTTTTATAAAATTCTAAAATATATAATTTTAAATTTTAAAATTCAAAATAATATATAAAATTGAAAAATATTATAAAAATAATATATATTTAAAATTTATTGTGAATTTTTTAAATTTATAATTATATATTTTAAAATTTTATACATTTTTTAATTTTAAAAATTATATATTATATATGATTTTTTTTATATTTTCAACCAATATAATATATAGAATATTAAAAAATATATTTTAAAAAGGACACGTGGCATATTCTAATATCACCACGTGGCTGGTCGATGTCAGTCAACGATCAGTAAAGTCAAAAGTATTTTTAATATTTAAATATTTAATATTTTATTTTTTATTTTTTAATTAAAATTTAATGTTTTTATTTTAAATAAGCCTAATTGTCATGTGATGTTTTTTTTTATTAGTCAAAACATGTCTGCCAGAGTTGCCTAATGAAAATTTTTTAATGGTTGTTACAAAATGGATGGATCAAAAATAAAGGAAATTGATACTTTAGGTACCAAAGTGAAAAATGGGTATACTTGAGGGCCAAACCGTTAATTAAGCCAAAAAATAAAACTTTGGACACAATTCAACTCTTGTGATTGATCTGGTGGGTAAGAGATATGACCCATAGAACTCATCTGGGTTTGAGTTTTTAGGGCTTTTATTCAAATTACCTTTGAACATAATGTGTGTGTGGGTTTTCAAAAGCTAGCTTGAGTGTTAAATTATAAATTTGCCCACCATTTATATTAATTATAAAAGAAATCTATGATTTTTTTATTCAAATTAAATTTTACAAATAATTAATAAATTATATTAATTATTTAAATTTATATTTCATATATCACAATATTATAAATCGGTTACCTTAAATTATTTTATTATGTTTATACAATAATCTCAGTTAAATATTTGTTAACACCAAAATACTACTAACTTAGCATTGTGGTAAACAATAACACGTGAAAATAATGATACTTTAATTTGAGTAAATTATCATTTTTATTTATAGCTTAAGATTATATATTTCATATACCACAATACAAGCAAATTGAGTTTATATATTACATGCACATATATCATAATATTAATTACTTAATAACTTGTTTTTAATTTTTATTATAATTTAAGTTTATATATTCCGTATATCAATGAATCTAAATACATATTCTCTACTTTACAACACTGCAAATACTCAATTTTGGCTACTAAAATTTTATCTCTTCTTTGAGATAAATTATATTGTATTTCAAAACATTGTGCTATCAAGCGTGGAACAACTAGTTTTGTCGTTTCAGTTCATATCTCTTCCGAAGCAACAACTCTTATATAGAATAGTTGTTGTTCAGAACAATTGTTGTTTGAGAATAATTATGTTCAGTATAAGACTTTAGTTTAAACAACTGTCATTCAATGTAGTTGTCATTAGAGAACAACTCCTGTTGAAAACAACTAAAGTTCGAAACAACTCTTGTTTAGAATAATGGTGTTTCAAAAATAGTTATGTTTAGAACAACCATTTCTTGGAACAACTTGTATTTAGAATAATTGTGTTTTTCCGGAAGAGTCATTATTCAAAACAAACTTTACCTAGAAAAGTATCACCACAAAACAACTCTAGTTCGGAACAACGCCTACATTGAGAACAACTCATGTTTGAAATAAGTCAAAATAACCATTATTCAAGAACAACTCTCATCCAAGAACAACCATTATCTTACATTTCAAAGGATGTTTTGAGAAAAATGTTTCACATTGTACCACTTCTAAAGTAGAAGAAGTGGAAGTAACCCCGAAATATGGCGACGTTCTTGGATTATCTTCACTCTTGGGATGTTTTGAAGAGCTTGGCATGGTGGATCAGATATGGAGGTAATTAAAAGGTTTTCCTTTTAATACTTTTTTTGTAACATTGTGTGTTTCTCCCTTCTTTCATGAACATAATGATTCTTGTTCACTATTTACTATCACCTACAAAATCTTTTCATAAAAAAAGAAAGCTATTAGCCTTTATAATTGAAAAATATCTATTATTACTTCCATTAATTACTAACTTTGTAACTTCTATCCTTGAAGCACTATAAATAGAAGCCTTTCACAATCAGTGAATGGGCTTTGCCACTTTGGAACTCTGACTCTCAAAAGTCTCTAAAATTGTTTTATTTGTTAGCCTTATCATCAACATCATTTCCCTTTCTCCACCTTACCAACCACCACCTACCACTGCGTTTAGTGCTACTGGATCTATTCTAGTCTTCCTATCCCCCTTCTTCCAGTTTATCTCGTTCACTTATTTGCAACACTACCTCTCTCCACCAAAGAGCCCTCTACAAACACCATTCTAAAATGAATATTTTATTTTCTTAAACGCACTTTTTGACACTAGTAATCACTATCAAACTTTTCTAAAGTATTTTTTATAGCAATTTTCAACCTCAATGGTAAATTGCCTTATGTCAAAGAGTCAGATTACCTGTCCAAACTCAAAACCTAGTTCGATTGTCATAATATGTTAGAAGAGAACCTAGCAAGCTAGATTCAAAAATCTAAAAAGTAGAGTCGCCACTAACCAATTTAGGCTACGTTGGTAGCCACTTATTGCCTAAAGTTTGAAGACTAATCCTAAAATTAATTTAAGGAAAATATTAAAAACTAAGGCTTAATTTTGTAATCAAATCTAAAGCACTCTACTCCAAATAAACTATTCTCAAATACTAAAGCAAGAAAGACCTAAAATTGGTGACTAAACATCTAAAATTATCATAAAAAACCTAATAGTATGAACTTAAAAATTCTAAAATTCACTACAGCAGAACAGGTTTTTAGTGGCGTTTTTTTAGGTCTTTAGCAGCGCTTTTTAACGCCACTAACTCCATTTAAGCACTTATAGAAGCGCATACAAAAATGCCGCTAATGACAACGTCACTAACTTTTCTTGCGCTTACATAAAAAACGCCGCTAAAGATCATGTTCTTTAGCGGCGCTTAGAAAAAAATGCCGCTAAAGATCATGCTCTTTAGCGGCGCTTAGAAAGAAACGCCCCTAAAGATCATGTTCTTTAGCGGCGCTTTGGAAAAAACGCCGCTAAAGATCATGTTCTTTAGTGACGCTTTGGAAGAAAGCGCCTCTAAAAGTAATGTTCTATAGCGGCGCTTATTAAAAACCGCCGCTAAAAGTAGTGTTCTTTAGCGGCGCTTATTTCACAAACGCCACTGTTTTGATATGACTTTTAGCGGCACTTTTTTAAAAAGCGCCACTAATTTTGGGATTTTTTTAAAATAATTTTTTTTATTTTTTCAGCCCTCCTGCAACAGCAAATCAAAAGCAACCAAATCTAAACTAACCAAAAACAATAAATTTATATAATATTTCAAATTAAATGACTAAAATAATTTTAATTGATAAATAAAATTGAATTCATACTTTTCTTTACAAAAGCGTTAAAAGTATTTATGCAACATACACTATGATTTGGAAGTCGATCGCTAAACATCGTCATCATAATCTGAAATTCTTTGTTGAAGTTCGTCGTACTTTTTGCTCTCTCTCGCTTCTCTCGATGCCGCATCTTTTGAAGTCGTGGTGTAGTTCTTCATATTTCTTTTGAACCTCTGCTTCTATTGTTGCTTCTCTCATCGCTTCTCTCGCTGCGACCTCGCTTCTCTCGCCGCTTCTCTCGCTGCGACCTCTGCTTCTTCGTTGTAGTCTTTGTTTCCTCATTGCCGCCTCTGCTTTAAGTTCTTCTTTGAAGTTCTTCATATTTCCTTTGAACCTCAAATGTGGTCGCTTGCATCCGAGCCATCCGGTCTTTTAACCTCGAACTTGACTTGAGATTGACTCCCGAAGCCATGTATTGGTGCGAAATGGATCCAAAATATTGGGTTAATGATAAAAGATCCTTGAAATCGAACCCGACCATACTTTTCAGACCCAAAACTTGATAATAATCCGGTTATCAATGTCTTCAAGATGAACCGAACTATCACTAGAAGCAATCGCTTCGTACTCTGTCTTTTTTTCCTTTAGTTTTTCCTAGTAAATAAATCACATAGTTAGGAACACAATATATAGTAAAAAAAACAAATGCAATATAACAATAGTCGCATTACATGCAATGAATTAAACCATTAGAAAATAAACACTATAAATAACTAAAACTAGTGAAATCATATTAAGTAAACGTACTATAATTTCACCAGCTTCAGGAGTCATAGCAGATCCATCTTTCTTCTTATGTGTAATTTCAAAAAGTTGTAGGCGTCCAACTTTTTGACCGGACGATCGTTCCTACAATATAGTAGTAAAAATATTATTTAATAGAAAGTTATACATATTTGAGAATATTAAAAAATTAAAAATACCTCCGCCTCAGCTACATATGCACAACTTCTCGACCTGGCTGTGTGAGTGAATTTTTGTTGCTGCCGGCTATTTTTTCCAACTCGTTCACGATCCTACATTATAAAATTTTTAGTACGTAAATAGTAAATACTATAAACCAAAATAATTACAATAGTTTGGAAGTACGTCATACCTCGCCTTTCTGAGAATGCCAAAATCTAACCGCATCTTCCCATTGGTACCTCAACATACCCGGCGGGACATTTTGCAATTTCTCATCGAGGGTGGTTTTTGTCTTATAATAATTTTTCTTCAAAGTACTTTTATTGTCTCTCCATCTTTTTCCCAATGCCTTCTTTACATAAGCATCGGAGACCTCTAAAGCAAACCTCGCCTACAAAAAACACAAGTTAATAAAGTAAATATAAATGAAACTATTCCCCAAGCATTACAGATGACATTAACATTTTGTTACCTTAATATTATCGAGGGCTTGGTTTTTGTTGCTATCGGGCATTTGACGCCATGACTCGTAGTTGATAGGCAACATATTCGGATTTCATGCTAAAATGCCCATGTATCCTGCTAAAAGTCGAGCTTCGATCCAACAGTGACCAAAAGCTGTTTCGCATACCTTGACACGCTCATTGGATCTAACTCGTATAACTCTCTAAGTATCGTCGTCCTCGACCTCTATCGTCCCACCATTTTCAGCTACAAATGGTATATTATAATATAAGAATTTGAAAAATAAATCAATTATAAGTCAACACGCATGGAATTAATGTAAGTTACTTTGAACTTCCGTAGGATCCTCGTGTGTAATCGGAACATTCGAAGATCCAATTGCTGTCTGTTGTTCAGTACTATTTGTTTCTGTCGAGTTTGGATGATTTTGAACAATGCTTTCCCTTATAATTTTTCTTCTAGGCATTTTATCTGCAATACACATAAAATGTAATTAAACTTAATAACTAATTACAACAATAACAACATATGTAATATAGTTAAGTTATATAATAAGACCAAGATTTAATACTAATGTAAGTTACATATAATTAATCAATCGTAAAATCTTACTACATCATTATTCGTAAATATCTTCATCCGTATCCTGACGAACCCATTGAAATTGTGCACTAGTACTAGGGATATTATCGTTTAAGTTTTGTTCTGGAAATGGCAAAGTTTCTGATCTGTCGTCGATGTTATCTTTACTTCCACTGCCCATGTCAAACAGGTCTCTAGGGATGTTACGGAGTACAACGTATCAACCCTCATCAGTTGGATCTTTTGAGTAAAAAACTTGTTTGACTTGACTTGAGAATACATACGGCTCATCTATCAGTTGTTGTCCTGTGTGAATCAATCGGTCAAAGTTCACCATTGTAAAACCAAATTGATCTTGCTTGATTCCACGAGCTGTATTAACATCGACCCAATCAGCTCGAAATAAGACAACTTTCTATTTGCCGTAATAATCCAACTCAATTATGTCAATAATCTGTCCGAAATATTCCACATTTCCCTCGACAGGATTATTGTCCCTAGCGCTAGCATAACTTGTAATTGCAGAATTAACAACTATTCCACAATTTTGCGTTCTCCTCAACCTCTCGCGATATTTTGTATGAAATCTGAATCCGTTGATGAGGAACGCACTATATCTTTTAACCACTCGATTTGGACCTTGGGTGAGGCATCTAACTTTGTCGTTTACGCTCTTCCCATTCCAAACCTATTGAATGGAAAGCAAACTAAGTAATTAAAAATGTTATGAGAAAGCATTATAATTTGTAAGCAAAAGCTCCAACCACATACCGTTTGGCTTAACCATTCATAAAAAGATTCTGTAAACAACTTATTGATATCTCGATGTTGTGTTCTTCGGGAGCGCGAACGAGATCTCAATATTTGTTTGTACTCACTATGTTAAAAAAAATGTGATCTTTGTTAGAAGATAAACAATTTTTAGTTTGATAAATATTTATGAAATTTGTAGAACTTACTTCCGTAAAGGTTCCAATGATTCGTGGTGAAACAGAACATATCGATGTGCTTGTACCCACGATAAATTATCTAATTCCGCAATTTCAACTTTGCCGATTGGTTGTCCAAAACTTTGGAACAAATAAGTATCGGCTAAGTCATAGTTCGTGAGTTCAGCATTCTTATTTGGTCTGTTCAACCTTGTTTCGACATCTTCCAAATATCTCGAGCAGAAGGTCATACATTCCTCTGCCAAGTAGCCTTCAGCAATCGATCCTTCTGGATATCGCTTGTTGCGGCAGTAAGACTTTAATTTGGATAGGAACCTAAACACAATATACAACATTATCAAAGTTGTAACTAAAGGCATAGAGGTGAATGAAGGAAAATTTTAAAAATAATTCTTTAAGACCTTTCTATAGGATACATCCATCGATAGGAAACGGGTCCGCCAAGAATTGCTTCCTACGGGAGATGAATTATCAAGTGAACCATAATAGTGAAGAAGGAAGGTGGGAAGATTTTCTCCATGTTGCATAAAGTCAAAGCGGCTCGATCCTGTACCTTCTGAAGTTCTTGAACATCCAAAACTTTGCCACAAATGGCTTTCATTATGTTGGATAGTTCAATGATACAAGACGTCACCTTCTTGGACATATAACATCGTAGAGCAACTGGCATTAAATCTTGCATCAAGATGTGATAGTCATGTGATTTTAGCGAATATAATCTTCGATCTTTAACACTAACACATCGAGATATATTTGATGCATACGCATCCGGAACCTTTATATCCTTCAACACCATGCAAAATAGTTCTTTCTCCGTCTTGGACATTGAGAAAATAGAAGGCGACAACCGATATTTCCCATTCAGAAGTGGATTGGGATGTAGATCAGGCCGAATTCCCATTTGGACTAAATCAAGTCGACTCTGAAAATTGTCTTTTGATTTTCCGTCGACGTTCAAAATTGTACCCACAATGTTCTCGCAGACATTTTTCTCAATGTGCATAACATCAAGATTGTGTCGTAAAAGCTGATGCTCCCAATAAGGTAACTCAAAAAAAAATACTTCTTTTTTCCACAAGTCTGCCTCATTAGGATCGTCCTCTTCGTCGGAGCTTTCATCGGCTTCATCATTTGATCTTCTGTTTCTGATCTGCGTGTTTGGTGGTTGGTTCATCTTCCCATAAATGAAATTCATATATTCCAACATGAACACGATTTCAGAGCCACTGGTCTGGGAAGGAGCTTCTCTGAACTCTTCACTGCAGTCAAATACAGAACTCTGAAATCTAAATCTATGATTTTTCGGTAACCACCGACGATGCCCCATGTAAGAGAACTTTTTCCCATTGTACAACCATTGCGAGCATGTTTGTGCAGCACAACAAGGACACGCATAACGACCCTTAGTACTCCAACCGGATAAATTGGCATAAGCGGAAAGTCATTTATGGTCCACATCAAAGTCGCACGTAAATTAAAGTTCTCCTTTCTCAGCACATCGTATGTCTCGACACCAGCCCATAATTGTTTTAACTCTTCAATAAGTGGCTGTAAATAAATGTCGATATCATTCGCGGGCCCTTTCTCTCCAAGGATAATCATAGATAAGATAAGGGAAGATTGCTTCATGCAAATCCATGGAAGCAGATTATAAGGAACAAGCACTACTGGCCAAGTACTGTAGGCAGTGCTCATAATCTTGAAAGGATTAAATCCATCAGATGCTAGCCCAAGCCTCACACTCCTAGGATCGCTTGCAAAGTTTGGAAATTTATTGTCAAATGCTTTCCAAGCTAAAGAATCTGCCGGATGCCTTAGTAATCCATCATCGGTTCGTCCATCATGGTGCCACGTCATTGACTCATTGTCTTCGATGACATGAAAAGCCTTTGAAGCCTTGGTATCAAAGGAAAATACCGTAAAATCTTAATCGGCTTCTTCCTCGATCGTGCAACATTTTCATCGTCGTTCCGTCTTCGTGTTTTTATTTATCCAACGGATTGGCGCATACATGACAAAGACTTTGTTGGTTTTTCGATCACCCCAATACAACATGCGTCATTTGGGCAACTATGGATTTTGTTGTACCCAAGGCCTAAATCTTTTATCATTTTCTTCATATCCTTGCATGATCGAGGATTTTTGCAAACGGAACATCTCTCTCAAAACTCTAATAGCATTGTCAACGAGTTTCCGGTCCACCCTCCCAGACGAACACAGAAGGCCATTTTTGAAAATTTTGATCCTTCATACAGTTCTTCGTTCATGTCATTAAGTAGAGCGTAGAACTTCGTCGCTTCTCCATTTGGCTCTTCATGAGGTACACTACTTCCGGTTCGGAAAAGCAGTTCCACCAATATTACAATCATCGATGCCATAAAATCCACAGGAACGATTGCACACCATGATTGTGCATATTAAATGCATCCCATAACATACCTTCCATGTCATCCCTCTATCGGTGATGGTAAGCGATGCAGGATAAGATACATCCATCGTTGAAGAGGAAGTACTTCTAGGGCATTCTCCATGAAAAAGCCATTGCTTATAACCCTTAACAAACCCATCAACAATTAGATGCTCGTATACAACCTCACGGTAATGCCAGTTTATGTTGACACACTTATTACATGGGCAAAGAATCATGTTCTCTTGGCTTGCATATCGAAATGCAAAATTTAGAAAACTCTGCAACCCATTTCGATAACCGTTGCTAACCCTTGACAAATTCATCCAAGAACGGTCCATTTCTTAATTCTTGAAGTCTGACATTGACAATAAATTGCACGGGTTTAGGATTTAGGAATAACTTATTTATTATGTAAGTTATGTAAGTTGTGTAAGTTATGTAAGCTATGTAAGTTGTGTCTTATGAAACTTATGTAAGTTGTGTATTATGTAAGTTATGTCAGTTGTGTATTATGAAACTTATGTAAGTTATGTCTTATGTAAATGATGTAAAATATGTATTATGTAAGTTATGTGGGTTGTGTATTATGAAACTTATGTAAGTTATGTCTTATGTAAGTGATGTAAAATATGTATTATGTAAGTTATGTGGGTTGTGTATTATGTAAATTATGTATTATGTAAGTTATGTAATTTGTGTATTATGTAACTTATTTAATTTATGTAAGTATGTATTATTATGTAATTTATTATGTAGGATATTAACTAAGTTATGTAAGTTTTTTTTTTGGTGTATCATGTAACTTATTTAATTTATGTACGGTATGTGTTATTATGTAAGTTCTTTATTATGTTTGTTATGTACTTATGTATTATGTAAGATATATAAGCTTATACATAATTATTTAGAAAACTTAAAAATTTAATACTAATAAATTTAATATTTAAACAATATTTATAATTATTTAAAAACTTTTAAATTTTATAGGTTATATTAAAACAATATTTATAATACTAATATAGATATTAAACAATATTTATAATTATTTATAAATTTAATAGTAATAAATTTAATACTAATATAGAAACCTTATAATGTAACTTATTTAATTTATGTAGGGTATGTATTATTATGTAACTTATTTAATTTATGTAGGATATGTAAGTTATGTAAGCTCTGTATTATTTACACATGTAAGTTGTGTATTATGTATTATTATGTAACTTATTTAAGTTATGCAAGTTATATATTAAGTAGGTTATGTAAGTTATGTGTTATGTAAATGAATATATGTATAATATTAAAATATAGTAATACTTATTTAAGTTATAAATTTATTATTAATAAAATTTAAATATAGCTTATATAAGCAATCTTTGCTTTTAAACTAATCTTCCACTGAATAATTAGTGGAGAGGTATATGTGTCCTTGATTTGACAACAAAATATGTTTAAATATTATTAATAAAATTTAAATATAGCTTACATACGTAAATGAATATATGTATAATATTAAAAAAAATTGAAATGATAATATATTTTAACAAGTTATGTAAGTAATGTAATATATACTTAAATTTTAGTAAGTAATATATATTTAAGTAATGTATTTAAAATTTAAACCAATTTCAAACAATCAAGTATTTAAGTAATTTATTTAATTAATATATTCAAGTAAATTTTAGTAAAAATATGTTTTAGTAAGTAATGTAAGTCATGTAAAATATACTTAAAATATATATTTAAGTAATGTAAGATATAAATTTCAAAAATTATTACTTAACAATATATATATTATTAATAAGTTAAATTAAATTGTAAGTAATGTATTTAAGTAAAATATTAATTTGGACTTGAAATTAAAATTTATATTACAAGTTTTAGTAAGTAATTTTTGTTTCAGTGGATTTTGTTTAAATAATACACATACCATTGATTGGAAGCATTATTTAAAATAAGACAATCATCAAAAATTGGATTTTGTGAGGCATAAGATATTATGTTTCAAATATATTAAGTTAAAACATAACATATCTTCCAATATGTTATAAAGGAATATTACAAAAAAACAGAACAATTGATCAAATGGCTGTTAAAACAATTTGCATTCGATACTACTCGCATACATTTGATGAGAAACTGTGAGATACCAACTTCTACAACAAATAAAATATGAAAGTATTATGTGCATAACTAAATAAACAAAGTCCACTTGCTTAAAACCATTTCGGGATTTGCATAATACATGACAGGCTGACCAAAATGCAACGGGTATATAACTACCACGAACAGCAAGATGATTAACTAAAGATGATTAACTAAAAACCTTTTATTTGCAACATAAAATTTACCTCCACGCCAAAGAATATCCAAATTTGGCAGCAATGAAACGAGCTCCAACCCAGCAAGCTAAGAAAGCAACGCAGACAAAAACCAGATCCAGATTTCAGAACCAAAGCATAATTCAGAACATAACAACATAATCAAAAACAAATTATTTCAGACCCAGAAATTATTTCAAATCCAAAGCATATTTCAGAACATAACAACATAATCAAAAACAAATTATTTCAGACTCAGAAATTATTTCAAATCCAAAGCATATTTCAGAACATAACAACATAATCAAAAACAAATTATTTCAAATCCACTCAATTATTTCTGCACATAACAACATAATCTAATTCTAATTGACCAACCAATTCGGATTTTACATCCTGTAGAGAATCCATAGCAATTCATTTTTTATTTTTATCCATCCCTTCCAATTCATGTGCTATAATCTAAATCGGAATATAAATTTTGCCACCCTCTCTTCTGCTATAATCTAAATCGGAATAGTAAATTGATACCACAAATCAATATTGTGGCTGTAATATAAATTTTTTCAATACCACAAATCAATACCAGAAATCGGAATATGAAACTCAAATCCATAAGTGGCTGTAATAACAGAAACGCCTTACCTATTTAACAGAAACGCCTTACATATTTAATCGGAATAGTACATTGTTGAAGTTGTTTAATCGAAACCCTAAAACCCTAAATAACTAGGACTGACCTAAAACCCTAAAAATTTAATCCAAAAATAACAGAAACGCCTTACCTATTTAATCGAAAAATCTCGCAGCTGTGCCAAACTTCTTTCAAGACCGACCCCGACCTTCTTTTTTCCTTTGTAAGAAGTCTGAAATTTGTTCCCTTTCGACACTTGAGGTCTGCACTTAACTTTTCTGCAAATTCACTCTTTCTGCTTTTGGAGGACGACAGAAAGGTATTAAGTTAAATGTCCTCTAAAGAAACGACGCCGTTTAAGAAATTTTTAAGTCAGATTTGCGGCGCGTTGAGAACAAACACCGTTATTGAGTCCACATTTGCGGCGTTTTAAATAAAAACGACACTAAAATTCCAAGTTCAGAATAAAACGGTGCCGTTTTCACTTATATACCGTAACATTTTTGCGGCGCATTAGCAAAAGCGCCACTAATAAAAATAGGAAACGACGCCGTTTCCTCAACTCGTTATAAATTTTTGCGGCGTTTTCCAAATGCGCCACTAAATGAAAACAAAAAACGGCACCGTGTCTTTGTTACACTTAAGGAAATTGGCGGCGTTTCTTCATAAACGCCGTAATATCGTCACCTTTAGCGGCGTCTTTTGCTCAAGCGCCGCTAATGCCTTCATCCAAGATTCAAGCCAAATTGATCTAAAATTAAAACAAAATTTATAAAATGAAATTATCAATTAATAAAAAATCGGAGAATAATGCATTTTTAAAAATTTATTTCATGATCTATAAAAATTTTACATCAAAATATATTTTATATTGAATAAATATAAATATTTATGTATGCAATATATAAATGAAAAATGATGTTAATTATATCAATAATTGTGTTAATATTTTACAATATTTAGATCAAATTAAAGTTCATGTATACAATTGAACATTAAACCGTTGTTCATGCACGCTTTTGGGATTTAACCCTAAACCTCTAAACCTCTAAACCCTAAAATCTTAAGTTGCTAAATCGTTAAACCCTAAAACCTAAACCCTAAAACCAACAACCAGACCCCAAAATCCGAAACAATAATTAACCTATTAACATGAGTAAAGTAGCCTAAACCCCAAACCTTAAACCTTATACCCCAGACTCCTAAACCTTAAACCCAAAATACCCTAATACCCTAACCCTAAATTAACACCCTAATACCCTAACCCTAAACCTACATCGTAAACCCTAAACTTTAAACTTTACACTGTAATCCAAAAATACTAAACATTATATAATGAACCCTAATACTCTAACCCTAAACCTACATCGTAAATCCTAAACTTTAAACTTTACACTGTAATCCAAAAATATTAAACATTATATAATGAACCCTAATACCCTATACCTAAACCAAATATGATTAACTAAATATATAGTAACCTACATTATATAATGCATGGTTAAAACCCAAAAATCTGTTAAGATATTTTGCGGCGCTTTCAACAAAGCGCCACTAATTTTAGTATAAATTAAGACCAAAACGTTGCGTTTTGTTTATGGTATGTCGCGGCGCTAGCAACAAATCACCGCTAATACTGTGCTTTAGCGGCGTTTTACCGAAATCGCCACTAAATCAAGTATACATCAAGACCAAAACGATGCGTTTTGGTTCAGATATTTGGTGGCGCTTTTATCCAAGCACCGCAATACTATGCTTTAACGGCGTTTCACTAAGCGCCACTAATTCTACTATACATCGAGGCCGAAATTATGCGTTTTGGTTAATATATTTTGCGGCGCTTCTCACAAAGCGCCGCTATTAATATCGTTCGCGGCGGTTTACCATAAGCGCCACTAATTTTATATACATTAAGATCACAACACTGCGTTTTTGTTAAGATATTTTGCGGCGCTAGACACAAATCGCCGCTAATACTATTCTTTACTGGCGTTTGACCGTATGCGCCACTAGTTGTAGTATAAATCAAGACCAAAACGATGTGTTTCGGTTCAGATAGTTTGCGGCGCTTCCGTGAAGCGCCGCTATTACTGTACTTTAACGGCGTTTTCCTATAAACGCCACTAATTCTAAGATACCTCAAGACCAAACTCTGCGTTTTGGTTAAGCTATTTTGCGGCGTTTCCAAAAGCGCCGCTATTATCGTCTCTTTAACGGCGTTTTGCGTAAACGCCACTACTTTTAAGATACATCAAGACGAAAACACAGCGTTTTGGTTAAGAGATTTAGCGGCGCATTGTGGTAAACGCTGCTAATGATGTTCTTTTACGGCGTTTAGGTCTTTGCGCCGCTAATGCTCGGTTTTTAGCGGCGTTGTTCGTCCAAGCGCCACAAAATATGCCGCTAAAGACCTGTTTTGGTGTAGTGATTAAAGTTAAATATAACCTAAAATACTAAGAACTTAAAAAATTTAAAATTAAAATAAAATTTTTAGAAGTTAAAAATTCTAAAATTCTGGAAGAACTAGAATTTTAAACCTGATCAAAATTAAAATCTAAATTCTAAGACAGAAAGTCCATCTGTAAACTAAAATCTAATTAAACCTATTAAAACTTAAATTTCTAAATTCTAAAGCTAAAAAAAGAAATAAAGGAATATCCAAACTTAAAATTCTAAAATTTAAAACTAATTGAACTTTTAAAAAAATCTAAAGTTTAAATTCTAAGAATAAAAAATTCTAAAGTTTAAAGTTTAAATTATTCCTTTTAAAAGAAGTTTTAAAATTTAAACTTAAATTAAATTCAACTAAATATTAAAAAAGTTTGATTTTAAAAAGTATAAATGTAAAAATCAGAGGGACTGGATTGGCAATGTTCCAAGGCAGAATTTTAAAGTTTGAATGAAATTAAAATGTGCAAGGACCAAACTTTTAGCTTAAAAAGTTTGAATATTCAAATAATTTAAAATTAGTTTCAATTTAAATAATAAATAAATAAAATCCTAACTTAATTCGATTTAAAACTCGTAAAATTTGCAAGAGGAATTCACTCTAGCCCTTATTGCAAAATTCAAAATTAATTTCAATTTAAAAATTAAATCAATATTAAATTAAATTTGAAATAAAAATTAAATATGTTTAAGAAAAAATCGCAACCCTTAAATGATTTCGAAGCTAAAATTAGATGTTTACATCGATATTTGAGAAGATTTAATATATATATATATATATATATATATATATATATTAAACTCAAAAAGTAATTTGAACAAAAAATAGACTCGATTTAAAGATACAACTTAAATAAGCTCTCATATTAGAGGTGTTCATGAGCTGGGCCGGGCTTATGCAAGGTATTTAAACTATTTCTCAAGTTTGGACCCGACCCGAAAATGAGTTTAATTTTTTGCCCAAGCCCAAGCCAATTTTAAAAGTAAACCAAGTCTGATATGGCCCGCTCATTTTTAATTTTTATTTAAAATTAAAATTTTTTAAAAATATAATACACTTAAAACACTAAAAAAGTTAAAATAATTTTTTTTCTAATACATTAAAATATATTAAAAAACACTACCATGAATATAATAAATGTTTATTATATCAAAAACACAAATAAATAGAATAAATATTTTATTGTATTAAATATAAATTTTAATTTTTTATATTTTGGGTTGGGTCATTTAGTTGGGTAAGTTTTTTTTTAGGTCGTGGGCAGTGAATTTAATTGTTATTGGATTAGCGATTTAATATAAATATAAATATAAATATAAATATAAATATAAATATATAATTGTTATTTAATATAATATTATTTTATAACATAATATTCGTGCTGGGTTGAACTCAGGCCAAAAAATTCTTGCCCAAGGCCCAAAGCATATAGAAAACATGCCTTAAATTTTACCGAAGCCCATTTTTCGGATATCGTATTCTGTCCAAACTAGACCTGTCCATGGGTCGGGCGGCCCGGCCCGGCCCGACGGCCCGCCCGAAATATGGGAGGGTTTGGGTAAAAATATAGGCCCGAAATATGGGCTTGGGCAAAAAAACGAGGCCCGTTTAAAAAATGGGCCGGGCTCGGGCTCAACTTTTTTGGCCCAGGCCCGGCCCGAATATAATAAATATATATTTTTTATTTTTATTTTTTAAATTTAAAATACTTTTAAAATATTTTTTTATTTTTATTTTTTATTTTTAAAATATTTTTTTGTGTTTATTAAAAATCGGGCCGGGCCGGGCCCGGGCCTAAGAGTCGGGCCAAAAAATTTTTCCGGGCCCGGCCCGAACCCGGCCCATGGACAGCTCTAGTCCAAACCCTCACATTTTTTAGGTTTATCCCATGAGCAGGTTTATCCCATACTTAATGTAAATATTTTTTTATATATTATATAATTTATATTAGTTGAAATTCTACTATTAGTCTTTGTACAATGCATAAGATTCGGATTTAAACCTTGTATTTTAATTTAGTATTTTTTTTAGTCCTTACACTTTTCAAGATTTGAGATTTCAATCCTAACACAAACTCATTATCATATGTGCAATATCATATGAGATTGTCATTTCCACATGATACTCACAAAAAAAACCATGTTATTTTATTTAATGGAATTAATGGCTATCGTTTGAGTTAGGGTTGCAATTTCAAAAAAATTAAAAAGTATGGAGATTAAAAATGATCAAAATGGGGAACAATGATTAAATCCACAACTTGTACATAGTGCAGGATTGATAGTAGAATTTGACTTAGCAGAGCTAACTGCTACCATTTGAACCAAAACTGATATTCCAAAATTTTAAAAATATAGGAATTAAAATTAAATTAATTAGAGTATATGGATTAAGTCCACGATTTACGCATGATACAAGGACTAGTAGCAAAATTTGATCTTTATATTATATGAGAAGTAAATATATAATACTCTAATATAAGTATTAAAAATATTTAAAATTTTAATAAAAATTATATAAAGTTAGTAAATAGTAAATAAATTTATATTTTTATAAAAAATAAAAATATTATAAATTGGCTTAAAAATTTGAGTTAATTATTTTTTAAAAATAAATATATCTGTAAAAAGTTTTAAGACTCATATTTCAAGTCGTTAGCTTAAACAATTAGATAATATTAAACACATATATTCAAATTTGATTTTTGAAAACATCAAAACTTGAATATGGAAATACCAAGATGAAGGGAATTTTCAAGCTCACATAAGAGTAGGGATGGAGGGAGGGACAGGTAGTGACCTTGACCTCAAAATAAAATTTCTGTATAAAATCTTTTTAGTTTTTTTTTTTGAAAAGGTAAATTCATTAATTTATTCAATAAATAGAACTATATAATTCAGGGAAAAAAATTACAAACACTCGTCGTAGATGGTGAAGGACAAGCTCCATCAACACAATAAAGGCTTTAGCCTTAGCATCAATAGAACATCATGACACTTTGACAATTGGCTTTGTTACAACTCAAGCACGACATATCTGGAGTGGTTGCAAGCACTTAATATGATAAGGAAATCAATCTCGGATGGTCTAAAGCGGCGATTAAAAATCAACAAAAAAATCGAGCATTCACCAAACTAGAGAGGACGACAATAAAACCACCCCTAAAATTACTTGTAAAACTAAGGTTACATGCAAAAGCAAGACTAAAGAACGTGCTACAAGAGCATACAAAAACTTCTAAAACTGATAACTTATTAAACAATGGAAAAACAAACAAAAAAACATATAAAACTTAAGACAACATGAGTCCAAATCGACTCGTGAAATCATTTATTATTCTGAAATACTCTACAAACAAAAATATATTAAAAAGCTGACGAAGAGGCACCCACTTTCTAAGAAAAATTATTGGTGGCCAGTAGAGTTTTAGCGAACGACTGGCGCCGTCATCTGTCCATCACAACTTGTGAAGACAACAAAGATACCTACAAAATAGACATGCAAATTGAAAAGAGAGAAGACATGTGAAATGAATGAGAAGAAAGAAAGAAGAACCACCGTTGAGCAAAATAAAAGATAAAGAAGCAAACTGCTTGAATTTGTTTTTTAAAAATTTTTAGATTTTGATTCATATAATCTCTTTAGTTCTTAAAATATTATAAATTAGCACAACAATAAAATTACAGTTTTAACTTCTAAAAAGAATTTATTAATTTATAATCACTAAAACAATTTCTTTTAACTTCACCCATAGGAGTTCACATAAGTTGTATCAATAGGTTGAAAGAAAATAGGCTCTTGATCCAATAATATTCTTGGACAAGATGAAAGCAGCCAATATGATTATTGAAATTTTTAAATGCATGAAATTATAAAATTATTAAACAATTATCATATTGATTTTGGAAAGTGAAAAATATTGGTTATTGATGGATCACACATTGATACCTACCTAATTTTCAATTACGTTTAACAACTCATTTGAGCTTTTCTCCTATCTAACCCCCAATTTTAGAGGATAATTTGCATTTTAGGTCACTAAACTTAACATCAACTCTTATATAAGTCACCATTTTTAATTTCATTGAATTTCTATTGTTAACAATAATCTCGAAATCAACTTTAGAGTTTTTCCTAAATCATGTTAAGAGAATTACTTAATGGAATTAGCATAGTACGATAAAATTAAAGGTCTATGACGTATATAAAATTACTGTTACATTGAGTGACCTAAAATGTAAATAACTCCATTTTAAATTTAACCCTTTTTTTTTTTTTTGGCGGGTCTCTAATTGTGTTGTTTTGTTTGACTTAATCTGGATATAGAATGATCAAAGTGCTCACATGTGGGAGAGATGATTTTATTTTTTTAATTATACTTGCAAATTGCTAGATCATGGAGTGAAGTCACATGACAACGCTTGGCCTTGGACCATATAGTCATAAGATAATATATAGTTTAATGTGATTAAATAGTAGCCACAAATGAATGTGATTCCCAAGTCCCACCTCTTTGCTACTTTCACCATGCTATAGGGCCATACCTTTAATTCAATTTAATAATAATGATAATAGTTGATGGGGGTGTTAGTTGATATTCTAGATTTTTAAAAGATGTAATTTTGAATGAATTTCAATTTACGATTTGGTTTAATATCTCTTTTTGAATCGATTTTTAATTTAATTGATACAACCGATTAATCTAATCTAATTTAAATAATCATAGTAAAAAATTATGATAATAAAAAAGTGATATTTTTATTGATTTTGTGAACAAAGCTAAAAAGTGGTATATTTTAAAAATATATTTTTAATCAATAGGGTTTTTTTTACTTTTTGTTGAGTAATTTTTCGTTGTGTCTCATTTAAGGGGATAATCAAATATTTATATATATTGTTACTGTTTATGGAATTGATGTTCTTAGTAGACTCTATGCATGTTGGACATATGTATTGTTCAGGGCTGCCTACTGAACTTCGTGGCTCCCCACATACGAACTCTTTTGATATATGCGAACTGAGATCGCGAACTCCCCTTGTAGACTTCTCACTGTAAGGCTTGTATGCATCCATCTAGTAGGGCCTAGCCGGGTCGTGGGTAAGCGACCCGAACCTTATCTATTTTTCGAATTAGTGATCATGAGTATATAACACTTTTATTTTCACAAAATTTATGATATCGTCTTGTTTTTAATCACCAAAACTTACCACATCCACTCCATTGCAATACCTTATGTCATTACATGTTCATCATCACCACAAAACCAAAAACTAAAACAAACAAAAGCATAAATTACCAATTAATTAATCTTGATTAGTGCATGACAATGAAGCCATCAAGGCTAACCACTACCGTCCACGTCACCAAAATATAAACAATCCAAATGGTCGGTCAAGTGAAAAGTGCAACCACAAATCATAGGGGCCAGGACCCATTGCCACCACTTTTGGCCGGTGATCAATATCCTCTACGCTCCGATCCGCCACCATATTCACACTGTCCATACACGTGGCGTAGTAGGAGCCATTCGAAGACCCTCGCCCTTCAATATTTTCCCCGACAATGACAGGTGGCCGCCAGGAAATGGGGTACCATTTTCGTCTTTTCAAATTTTCTTCTTTATTTCAAAATTTTGGTTTTAGTCCTGTTCCAATACTTATATTTGGAATTTAGTCTATACTTTAATTTGAGATAATTTAAGCTCTTTAATTTCTTTTTGATAAGGGGTGGAAGGTTGTCCTAGGATCAAATCCGAGACTAGTGCCAATTGAAGACTCACAAGTCGTTTGCCACTTCATCTGTGGTTCAATCAAATATTAACATGAAAAAAAAAAAAAGAAAAAAAAATTCTAACTCAACATCTTGAAATGAAAATTTCATGTTGAAATTGATATTCATAAGAAGTATTCATGTCAATATTTTATCTGAAATTGTTAAGGGTGATAACAATTTGGCTTAAATGATGATATTATAAAAATAGCAAGATCGAATTAAAGAATATGGCTTAAATATTAAATTTGAGTATAACAGAGGGGCCAAAACCATAAATTGACCTTTTGCTTATTTACCGGTTCGAAACAGGCTATCCGGCTCGTAGTCGTTGTATTGGAGATTGGGTCCCTATATATAAGTACCAGTAACGAAGCAGAGGGAAACCAGAGATCAAAGAAAATATCAAAATACCCATTTTTATTTTCATTAGCAAAACAATAAAAAATGCCGATTTCTCGCATTGCAGTAGGATCTGCAGCTGAGGCTGGCCAAGCTGATGCCCTCAAAGCAGCTTTAGCTGAGTTTATTTCAATGCTCATTTTTGTTTTTGCTGGTGAAGGCTCGGGCATGGCTTTTAGTACGTATATAGATATCCTTCTTTCTCATGTCCTAAAGCTTCGTATTAGTTAATGTTGTAGCAGTTCCCTTGTTTTTATTTTTCTATGAACTGATTAAACCCTGTATGTTTCTTTTGCAGACAAGCTCACTGACAATGGCTCTACAACACCGGCTGGCCTTGTAGCTGCATCGGTGGCCCATGCTTTCGCTCTGTTTGTGGCCGTTTCTGTCGGTGCTAACATCTCGGGTGGGCACGTAAACCCTGCCGTCACCTTCGGTGCCTTTGTTGGTGGCCACATTACCTTGGTCCGAAGTATTTTGTATTGGATTGCTCAGTTGCTCGGATCCGTTGTCGCTTGCTTGCTCCTCAAGTTTTCAACTGGTGGATTGGTAAGATCGACAAAAACAAAACTAAGTTCAACTAAACTAAGTTCAATCAATGCTTAAACTAAATATGTTTATGAATTTGTTTTTGTTTATGATTCAGACAACATCTGCATTTGCCTTGTCATCCGGTGTGGGAGCATGGAACGCAGTGGTTTTCGAGATCGTGATGACCTTCGGTTTGGTTTACACGGTTTACGCCACCGCTGTTGACCCAAAGAAGGGTAACATTGGGATCATTGCACCCATTGCAATCGGTTTCATTGTGGGTGCCAACATCTTGGCTGGTGGTGCCTTTGATGGAGCTTCCATGAACCCTGCAGTCTCCTTTGGACCAGCCGTTGTCAGCTGGACATGGGACAACCACTGGGTCTACTGGCTCGGTCCCTTTGTCGGCTCTGCCATTGCAGCCATCGTCTATGAAGTCTTCTTCATCGCCCCCGACACACATGAGCAGCTGCCCACTTCAGAATTTTAAGATTTCTGGTCTTTTCGATGAGTTTCATGTGATCCATTAACAAGGGTTCTATGCGGGGTGGGATCACTTTGGTTTCATGATTGTGGGTGCTTATTGTTCCCTGTTGTTTGTATCTCTCTTCTGTTAATTGTTGATTCCATTGAAACTTGTTTATCAATCATTTCATATTTTCGAGTACTGATATTTGACTGTGCTTAACGCATATCTAGACACGAATGTGGTCGTAAGATCTTCCAAAAATCCTTCAAAAATATATTCATTTTGAGTTCAAACAACAGAACGCTGTGATATGATCATGTGTTTGAATATTTAATCTTAAAATAAGGGCACATATCATCCCAAGAAGTACATGTTGCTGGTTACATAAGAAATACACTGGAAATTAATGAAGTCCATCAACATAGTATCATGGAATATCAAAGTAGTTGTAATTTGAATTCCACAATTATTGGTTTGAAATCGGAACCTCCGACCTTCAAATTTTCTTCTTCTTGTGGTGTTGCTTACCAAGTTTTGACCGTCGCTGCTTAAATAAATGGAGGTAAAGATTCAACCAAAGGAATGGATAGATGAGAAGAACAACCTGAACCAAAACATATCAAGTGATCACTAAAAACACCATAGAAAAACTTTGAAAAATAAGCATGTACTGAGATGAAATTGTATGGAAAACTGTCACAACATACAATTTATATGAAACAAATGTAGACAAAACAAGACTAAACCCGATCTTATTTACGGGAATCCATGGAGAAAACAGAGAAGTAAGACTTGAACTAAATAGTTCGAAGTGTGTGCAGAAGTAAAAGCAAGAATGTTTAGTAACTATGGCTTGGTTTGAAAGCAGTGATGACCAAAACCCAATGTGGTTTGGAGCATATGCTTCAAATATGGTGTAAATTTACAGTATCCGTTCCGCTCTCACAATAATAATTTTCAAAAAGGAACTGGTGTTGGCAATCGAGCTGCACTCTTAGGTTAGAAACGGTGATTGGCATAAGCATTATCTATTACGAATATGTAGCTTTAGGAAAAACCCAAGGATTTCATGTTTGCAGAAGCGAAAGACCGTACATACCGTGACAAAATTATAATAGCTAAAGGGAACACTAGTGAAGAAATCCCCGTAGAGGTTCTTCTCCTTTATATATGGAAGTGCTTGGTACATAAGCCACACTGCATTGAAGTGAACAATGGATAAAAGAAACAAGATGGAAAAGCAATTACAAAGTAAGAGGTTAGCTACAAATCCCGAACGTAGATGAATGCACATATAACTCACTTTCACCCGGAGCAAGGCCCATAGGATACAGCACAATGAATAAAGTGTACCTGAAAAGGAAGTCAACAATTTAAAGTTTAATATAAATGTTAGTCCGTAAGCAATTCTAGTTGGAAGGAAAATACCAGACCTCAGGTAGGTGAGCCAAGACGGACAACCGCCAGATATGTTCAATGCATAATGCCAATACCGGATTACCTGCAGATAGGGTGTTAATGTTATATGCAATACCGGATTACCGTCTTCATATCTGCAATTTAACCATTAAGAACAACAGTGCAAGACAGTAATCCTTTCAGATATTCTACCATAATTAGGCAACAAGCAGTATATAAAAGTTCATTTGAAAATCCCATCTAATTACAGGATGAATATAGATACTGAAATGAAGTAAATAGGTTAGAACATATACTCACCTCGGTTAGGCTCCAAGCAAAAAATGTTATGAAAACTGCAGGTAATTCCTGTACCTGTTTATAATCAGATGAGAACTAAATTGAGAAGCAGGCATTTATCAGTGCAATTTACATATAGGGTTATTGGCCATTGTTTCATTGCCTCAACAAAACCGTCACTAAGAGGATGCTAAGTTACTCTTTAAATTTATATTGCATTGTTCGGTGCGTAGATGCTAGGAGGCCAGTGTATCAACAAACAATTGAAAACAATGTATCGTAAAAACGAGAACCTCATGAATCCGGCGGACAATTGCTAATAAGAAATGTGTTCTTCCACCCCATTGCATCAGAGGAAACAACACTCCACTCGGAACAATCCCTGTAATTATTCCACAATGCAATAATCAGAATTCGGAAACCGAAAACAATGCAAAGTTCATGCCACCATCCCCCCCCCCCCAAAAAAAAATTTATGCTGCTAGTCAATGCCTTTTTTTTTTATTATCCAAGTAAACAATTACATTATAATGGGAAAAGGGGAGAAGGTTTACAAACACAAGAATCAAACTCTAGACTTTATGCCCTTAAATTTGAAACCAACACAAGTTTATAACTGAGTCAGTGAGGTGATTGGCGCTGCTACTCAATGCTGAGTGTACTAAAGTGAAACCCTAAAGAAATTTACCTATTGCTCCATGTACAACTTCCAAGAACGCACAAGTTTGTAACAAACCTTCAAACAAAGAAAAAAGATGGAAAAATTCAAACCCAAACTACAAAAAAACCATATTGAAATCAGTAAGAAAAAAAAAGAGCAGAATCGCAAAAAATATATGATAAACCCTGCATATGATTGAAAATTGAAGTTCATTTTCCATCATTTTACTAAGGAAAAAAAACTGGGGTTTTTAATTTAAATGAAGAAAGAACTGACAGATTAAGTCTCCAGCAGAAGCATAGGCGCCATTGACAGAGTTGGTGGCTATGAAACAGGACAAAATTCTGAACAAAGAAATTGTCCTGCCAATAATCAACTTTGAATTAAGTTGAAGAAAGTAATGAATGGAGATAAAGAAAAAAAAAGAAAGAGAGGACATTTTAAAATTACCAGCCAAAAGCCTGGAGAGAGTTGTAAGCAAAGAGATAGAGCTTCAGCAGGCGAGACATTGTTGTTGACAGACAACCTAGGCTAGGCGCCGGTTCTATCCTGTTTCAGTTACTCTGTTGGGTCTTAAGTTTTATCAATTTTAGTATTATTTTATTTCTCCTTTTTGTCCCTTTCTCTGTTAAGTGGTTTTTTGAATATTACCTTTTACAGATTTGGTGATTAATTTGGTTTTTCTAATTAGAGTTTAAAGTAAAAATTAAATTAATTAATCAATATAGTTAGATTTTAGTTGAAACAATAAGTTGTTTGAATGATGTATTAAATCCATTTTAGTTAAATAAATAAATAATATTTTAAAAATAGAAAACTATTTATTTGAATTGAACAAATTTATTTAACACGTGATGGGCGACAACCGAGTTCTCCAGAGGGGTGTGCCTCCCATCCTATATAGTAAGATTCAATATTTTTTTATTACAATATTATTATTTTATTACCTCTTTTCTATACAGAAATTTTCTGATTTCTCCTATAAATAACGACTACGGGTTGAGCCAAAAATACTATCTTGAGCATAGTCATTCTGCCGAATTATAGTGAGTTTTATTTCCCAAATTAATTCTATTATTAGTGAGAACTTCGGTTAGGTTTCTAGCCCATAAAAAAATTTAATTTTTTCTACTGAAAAATTAAAAATTTTTATTGTGTGACTTGGTTCATGTAATTAGAGCCCACTCTCTAAGTAAACCGATGGTTGGAGAATATTGTGGTAGTTAGAAGTTGGGAAACAACCACATCACTTTGTAGAAAACACATATAATAAATTTGTTTTTAAAAAAATAATTTTTTATTGAGCAATAAACTTATTTTCTAAACCGAATTTTTTCAGAGAGAGAGAGAGTTACTTTCTCATCCATCTCTTCCTCTCTTAAAACTTGTTTAGGTTTTGTAGGCTGCCCCTGTTTATTCATTGGTAGGGGTGAGACGAGTTTTTGCCGGGTGCCTACTTCTTTTTTTGGTAGAGGATTCTATCATACTATTATTTGTTTGGCTTGTGGTTTGTTTTCCTTTTCTTGTTTCTGATCAGGGAAGGTTCTACTTGTTGGGGGAGCATGGAATCTGGATGAAGTACATTCTCTGTATCATCGTGGGGTTGCTTGGATTGTGTGGTTTATTTCTTTGCCTTTGGGCTTGATTCTCCCTAATCATATGGTGCAAACCTTCGACTTTAATCTCGTACTATTTTGTTTCATTGGCGGATCTGGCTTTTCATCATGACTATGCTTATGGCGCTCTTTGATTGCCCTTTGTTTCGAAGGGTTTGGGTTCTTGTCTATTCAACCTTTCGGACTTTTTCTCTAAATGCGAGCCTATGGGCTCTTTCATTAGGGGGGTGGGACGTATTGTATTTGCTTTGTATGAATTTTTTAATAGGTTTATCTATGAGTTGGACCTGTTTGAGACCAATTCCAAAAAGTCCAAACCCAAAAATACATTTATATTTAAAAATGTTTTTATCATTTATGGAGTTGGGTTAGACCAATTCAAAATTAAAAATATGTTGTCCAAATTCAACTCCTTGAGGCACTACTTCCTGAACCATGGATACATGTAGTAGAAGATGCTGTTTCCATCCCATTCCTTGTAGGCAATGGGAAGATGCTGAAGGGTTTGAGAAGTAGAATCTTTTCAATGAATTTATTCCACTTTTTCTCATGAATCAGCTTAGTGCCAACTACCTCTTGTAATGATTGGCAATGCCTTTGTTAAAAAATTAAAATTGCATGTCATTTTCCTCCTTTGATGGAATGATTTTTCTCTTCTTTTTTACCCCATTTTTAAGTTATTCAAACACTCATTTTTCCAATCAAGATAATAATATAACTATTTCCCCACATTTAGTTCAGCTATGGTGATACTGCAACTTGCTTTCCCACCATTCACTATAACTAATATATTGTCGCCATTTCCTTTTTCCTGTGCTACATAGCTACCAAGTATCCATATAGTAACTTCATTTATTATTTTGTTGAATAAAATTTAAGTGATAAGAAAAGTTGAAAATGATATAAATATATTGATGAAATTTAAACGATTAAAGTGCTAATGAATATTCGATCAACAGAATTAAAGTAGACATGTACGTATTTTTCATATATAGAGTGACGAGTTTTTTAATTTATTGAATATTGTGTAAAGCTTATAAGATTCAACTTTAAATGCTTATGCAAAAGTGCTTATAAAGTTGAAGTAAGTACTATACATACATCCATGAACTTACAAAGTATATATCCTCTAGGGAGATTTTGAGTACGCACAAAGGTACATAGAGGGATTTTCATAGTTACAACTATTTCCAGAACTTATATTTATTGCGCAATAGTATTCATTACATTGGCAACCACAATAACAACATAATATGATTACAGTGACATGCATCATGATGAGATATGAAAAACCCAGATGTTAGAGTTTCCCTAGGAAATAGTAATGTTACATAAACATACATAAGTATATGTATGTATATATGAATAAATAAATGAATGCTAGCCTATCTTGTTAAAAAAAGATGTCCCATATTCAAAGCAAGAAATGGACTGACTGAATGGGAGGAACATCTTACTGTCTTCGTCATCCATCTTCCACAGTGAATCCCAGCAATAATCCAATGAAGGAGAAGCCATTGAAGGGCAGAAAATGTTGCAACCTTCTTCACTGTAGTTATGAGACAAAGGCTTTATCATGTTTTCTTCAGACATGTCAATATCCTTCCATATGTCATCCATGGAATAGTACCCCTTTTCATCTTTGAAATCTGTACTGCTTTTGTCTCCCAAAGCAGCCATTTTTGGTCCTCCTGTGTCGTAAAAACTGACCTTTCCAGTGCCTGAGAAGGGCAAGGAATCCACGGTGGTAGTAGTAGTGGTGGTAGTGGTAGTAGATGATGATGAAGAAAGAGTGATGGATGATGATGATGATGATGATGATGATGATGGTGACAATGACTTTGGCATAGCCTTTTTCTTTTCTTGAGCTTTTTTTCTCATATGAGTCCTCCAGTAGTTCTTGATCTCGTTGTCAGTACGCCCTGGTAATTTCCGAGCAATTCTTGACCACCTGCATATCAATATCATTTATATACCTGTTCATTCCAACTTCATATATGTACATATTATTTACAACAACTCAACCTAGCAATTCTTGAATTATTAATCTTTTTGAAGGGTTTAAAATATAATTTTTTTCATTTAATCGAGAGTTAAAATTAATTAAATTAATTAATTTTTGAAAGGAGCTGAAAAGTAATCTTCTCATTTAACCAAGAGATCCCTACTTGCCTTGGCTTCACCTGGTAAGTGGCCTTATGTCGACACCAAAGGTCAAGTAAGAGCAAAACCGGAGATTAATTTTTTTAAGATGAAAATAAAATTATAAAATTTTAAAAGGAATAATTACAGATTTACAATTTCTAGAGAAATGAAATCATGATGGTTGAAAGGTGAAGTAAAGTGAAACCTGTTTCCCCATTTGGCATGAAGTTCAAGGACAAGGCGCTGTTCTTGGAGAGACATCTTTTCCCTTTTAAGACCAGGGTGAAGGTAATTAACCCACCGTAACCTGCAACTCTTCCCGGTTCTGTTCAAACCTACAACAAAATGTTCATGTGATTAAAGGGAGGCTCCTTTCAAAACCTGCCAATCTTCGAGATAATCCTACCTATCGTTTGTCTCCCGCCACAACCTTCAAACCTGAAACTTTGGCTATAAAATCCCATCGCCGGTCCCCGAACAAGTGCACGAAGTTCACCAGAACCGCGTCCTCCTGCTCCGTCCACGGTCCCTTCCGGGTTTCCTCTTGCTCCGCTTTCATGTTTCTTCCTCCTCTAAATCCGTGATGGCAGTAGAATGGAGAGTGTTGGTGTGAAGCTGTGGCATTTATAGTGAAAAGCTATATACTTGCCATGGTTCAAGATTCTATGAATTGTCCTTTTTTTGGTTACCATTATTATATGACGATGTTGTGATAGTTTTGCTGTTTGTAATGCGCGCATGCTCATTTGTGATAGCAACCTTGTGGATCTGACGTCACCCACTATATGAACCTCCCAAATATCAAAGTGATATATAGATTGATATGTTGATGTAATTTTCAAATCTTGTTTGCTTTAATTGCCACTGCTACATTACTGGCTTTAGCATATTGAGCCCAAATTAAGTGTTTTTCTTTGCACCAATGGACACTTGGTACATAAGCTCACATATGAATCATCTCAACTTAGACGATATGGTAAACCTAATGGCTACTTCAGTTCATCTAGAATTGCAAATAAAGCACTATGGAGGGATATCTAACTTGGTAAGTTACGCGTGACCCCTATCGAGTTAAATAAGATAATTATGATTCTATAGCACTTTAAATTAAATTTGAATCGAGCACGATTTTTTCATTAAGATAAGTTCATTGAGTATTGAATATATATCTATATGAATTGGATTTAGAAGTGAACATTATAAAATTTGTAATTACAAATTTTCATATATTTAAAAGATTATATTTTATATTCATGCTCATGTATTTTTAAATCTAAGTGTCAAATATAAATTCTTTTTATAAAAATGAAAGGTGGGGATGGAAGTCTCTAGATTCATTTCCCCAATTTTAGTAAAAGCTCTTGATTTTGAAATAACACGAAATTTATGGGAATTGTACTCTTTAAAAGCAATATAGTACAATTAAGGTTATTTTAGCCCAAATTAAAACTAATATAGTACAATTAAGGTTAAGGACTTTAGTTATATGCTGAATATGAGTAGATAATAAATTAAAGTAACTAATTTTTAATTCATGATGAACTAAATAGAAATTAAGATTAATGTGCAAATGATACATATTAATGCTATGACCCTTAAAAATTACGTATAACGTAACTTTTCCAACATTCCATCTTCAAAAAAAAAAGTCATTTTCTCTAAAATACTTAGATGCTAATTTGGAATAACAAAGCCATAAGGTTTAAGGATTTCAACATATAAATGGATTCAAGTATATTTCGCATCTAATTTTTGTTCATGATGATATAATATATCAAATATTAATTTATAAAGATATTGTATTCTATATTCATGTTCAAATATGAGTTAGACATAAATACCAAATATAAATACATTCATAAAAATAAAAATAAAAACTAAATCAGATAAATGAAGTCCCTAAATCCATTTCCCTATCCATTCAACTTGAGGAAATAACGTGAAGTGTCCCTTGACATTAGTAAAGGCCATAGATGAAGAGAAGCCCTTGACTTCAGTAAAGGCCATAGATGTAGAGAAGCTAAGTGAATGATAGGAACAAAACTTGAATTATCAAGGAATATGATCAAAGCAATGTTTTGGTGTCAGAAAAGAAAAGTGACCCATTTTCTGCTATTTTTTTCTTTTTAAATGGAGTAAGATATTTAAGAAGCCTAGTGTTAAATGCTTACTACATCAACATTTGACCTGGTCTCTTTTGTCATGCAATAAAAAATAAAAAAAGTGTGGGATTTTATAACTCACCCGAACAGTAACTTGATTTTCCCTAAGTTTTCTGATAAAAATGTTTAACCAATGTTTCATTTTCATAGAAAATTATTTGGTTTAGCCAATTACATAGATATATGTTGCACGAAGTTACCACTTACTTGCAAACAACATTTTGGGTTAATTTTTGTCGTAAAGTTCCTTTCTATGTGATAGATTTGGCTAATCAGTTGACATTTTTAGGAGATTCTGCTTTCACTTAATCTTCAACCTTTGAGGCCTACTCTTACAAGTGGAAAGTTATCAAAATTACTACCATAAATCTTTGTATTAAAGGTTAATTGCACCAATGATCCTAAAACTATGGTTTATATTTTAAATTCCGTCCTTCAATTTCAAAATATTCTAATTGTGCACTTAAAATATTAGTATCGTACCAATTAAGCTTTTCCGTCAACCTAGCAACTAATTGGAGCACTAAATATTAGTTCTGATGTGGAATATATTTAAAGTACGTGAATTAAATTTTAAGCACATGTATACTTATTATATGAACAACTTGAATTTGACGTATTTGAAAAAAAGACAGTCTTCCTAAATTTTGTTGGTCCTGACTATGCAATAAATGCATACCTATTTCAAATAAGAACTGACATTTAACACCTAATTGACATCTAAGTTAACAGAAAGACCTATTGATATAATATTAATACTTTAAAAACTCAATTAAAATATTTTAAAATTTAAACCGTCTTAGTAATTATTTAACACTAACAATTAAATCTAAATTGACATTTAACATTAACAATTAAACTAGTAAAAATGCTTGATTGATGTAAATCCAAATTAAGTTATAAATTTTAGTAAGAGTTGAATTATAATTTTATCATTGTATTAGTTAATATTTTTATAATTTTTAAAAGACTAAATTAAAATCTTATCATTTTGAGGATTAAAGTGTAATTTTATTATTATTAATTTATAATTTTATACATCTTAAAAGGTAAAAATATATATATTTTTTATTTTGGAGGGGCTACGACCCTTGTTTGCCCACTCTCGCTGCTCTTGAGCTTGGATGTTTTTTTTTAAAATCAAGCCTCCGACCATCTCTAATCCTATTTGATTCTGTGTTATTTATAATATGAACTACCATCATAATTATCCTCGATACTTTATATAAATTAATTGTTATAAAATAGTGATTAAAATATTGTAGCAACTTTGTACAAGATAATATATAGCCCTTGGAAGTTATATAGTTGCCAAGCGTCAAGTTTGCAATGTGAAACGAAGTTGACATGCACGGTTTGCTTTCATTTCTAGCTGATAACCACTTTTAATGCTTGATATGAGCCTTGAAATGGTCAGCTTTGTATCTCTAGAGTTATTCACCAAAATAATAATAATAGCCGAGATGAATGCAGAATTTTGGGTCTACTTTTTCTTTTCCATTTTGATTGACAGATTTTGATATGTTAAATCACTATGAACAATATGACAATGAGATTAAAATAATATTTAAAGTGGGATTTGGCATCATCTGCTATTGCTCAACCCCCAACACTGTTTGTGGTTTTGATGCTACTAATAAAACAATCAAAATTTCAAAGGGAATTGAATGGCCCTTGTGGCTCCTTTGCCTTAAGGGCCCTATAAAAATTAGTGGAGTGAAGATATAGCAATACTTCCCCAAGGGATAATATTTTATGATAAGTAAAATAGTGGAAGATTTGTAAATAAATATTAAAATTTTATTTTTATTTGTGAATGGAGTGTTTTATTGTAGTTTATCGATAATATATAAGATGATTAATAAGTATTGGGTGCAATAACACTATACATTATATTATTAAAAGGAGAATGAGGTTCGAGCTTTAGAGATAATATTATTAGAAGGATCAATCATAAACTCTAAATATAAACTGTAAAACAAATATAAAAAATTATGCATGAGACTCATTTATGACAATAGATCAAATATTATTGTAAAAAAGAAAGTCGTGATGTGGAAACCACCAAATGTTTGGCCACACCACTCATTCACACAATCTTTCTTTTTGCAGAAGATAGAAGGGGTCACACATGAAGCCATATCCAATCATAAAAACCAACTTGTCAGCCATTCCTGGTTCTTGGATTTGTCTGAATTTTCAGTAGACATGTTTTGCCTTTATTTGTTTTGTCCTAAGCAGCAAGTTATAAAGCATGGGTGTGTGTAATATCAACGATCTGTCCCTCTCTAATTAAAACTATGTGAAATATAGTTTTCTATATAATTTGGTGTGCTTTGACATTAATCCCCATGATCATGTAATCTAATAAAAATGATAACATTGATAAATGCCAAGCGATAAGGTTTTTTATACTTTCTTAGGATCAAGATGTGTTTTGTACTAAAAAGTTGATTATTTATTGTCTCTACAGCTGCTGTTTGTGGTGAAGGATGGTTGGTGGAAGATGGGCTTTTCAGTTTTGTCATGTTCTTAAAGGTCTAATCATGTTCACCAAAAAAAGTCTAATTTTGGGTTTAGTCCCTTTACTATGAGGAACTTTGAAATTTAATTCCTCTATTTTAAATTCACATTACTCAGGATTTCTACTTTTAGGGTCAAATTGATAACATCGTCAGTTGCTCCGGTTAAAGTGATAAAACGTATAATAGAAATTTAATAATTCATGTTCAGTCAATAATAATTTACATGTTAGTCTAATACTTAAAGCAATATTTTCTTTTTACAAAAGGTACATCATCACTTTAACAGCATCAGCTAATGATATTGTTAACTTGGACCTACTGAAAATATTAGAAAATAGAGGGCTTAAATTTTAAATTTCAAATAAAAATGACTAAAATAATAGCTAGACGTATTCTTAAAATAAAGGTCTCATTCTTTGGAATGGCGGGTTAAACATTATAGAATATATGTAATTAGGCATTGTTTAACAATTACTAATTATGTCTCGACGATGATTCTACATAATATACAAACTCTGGTGATTGTAAGGAGACACTGGGGATTAGTCAAAGGCCAATAATAGAATTAATGATAAAAACAAAATATTGGGTGCTTTCTTGGACCACTTCCCACTTTTTCCTGATATTCATACAAGATTATGGAAGTGGGGTTATTAGCATTGCATTTTCTAAGTTCAGCATGGATATAATATTCTAATTGAAATACTATTCCTATGATAAATAAACTTTGCAATTGGAGGTGTCAGTTTAATTTTGAATCATGTTAATTTAGATTGAATCGATTCAAGTTTTATGTTAGAAGTTGTGTGATCTAAAATCCTATTAAAATAAAATACAATTGGTAAGATAGAGGAATTTACGAGGGCGAAGGTCGCAGCCATCGTAGATCCCTAATAAACAAAATACTGGACTGGGGTCCCCTGTGGTATAGTACATGCTGCACAAGTGAAATCCGTATAGAAGTTTACTTCCTCTATTTGATGTTGATTAAAATAAGGTGTTTTAACCTTACTGTATTACTTCTATTTGACTTTGATTAGAATATGGTTTTACAAACCTATAAATAGACGTACTTTATATTTCTCTTGTATCATTCGAATTTCAACATAGTGAATTTTCTTCCCCTCTACCCGTGGTTTTTTCTCGAATGGGTTTTCACGTAAAATCCTGTGTGTTCTTTTCTCTCCTTTCTTTGTGATTCATTGTCATTATCAACGTTCTATTTTCACAAGTTAAAATTTATATTACTTATTATTATTATTTTCATTCAAAGAGGAGATTAAATTAAAGGAGAATGCCAGTAGAAACTCAAACTTGATGACTAATGAAAGGGTCAGAAAGGCTACTAAAAAGGTTCATCGTAGTGTTAAAGGTTCGCCTAATGTAGGGGATTCAGTGATGAAGGTTCTAGAGGAAGAACCCAGTGTTCTTTAGAGATAAGCTACTGTGTTCCTTTGGATTAAGGAAGTCATCTTATATGAATGAAGTGGACGAAGAGGATACAAGTCCATCTAGTTTTGTTGGAGGATGACATCCTGTCAGATACTATAGAGGGGATCCCAACGACTAAATTCTCACTGAAAGTCCAAATGCTTATGGAAGAAAAAAATGGAAAAAGTAGTGGTCATTAAACTTGGAAGTAAATTGGCTTTAGTACCCTATCAAACAAGATTCATGCACTATGGAAACTGTTCGACAACATTCAATTAATGGGCTTGGAAAATGACTATTATCTGGTGAAATTCCTAGTTTCGGAGGATTACACCAAGGCCTTATCAAATGGTCACTAGATCATTTTTGGCCATTAGTTCATGGCTCAACCAAGGCCTATGTCTTTCTCTATGTCAAGAGATTTTTTGAATGAGTTAGTGGTTTGGATTTGACTACCCGGTCCCTCTAGTGTCATGTATAAACGAAGTGAAAAAAGCTTATTTCTCAACCCGATTCTAATTTCGTTAAAATCATGACAACTTTCCCATAAAAGAATTTATTAGAAAATATATTTAATATTTCCACATTCAACGAATTCACTATGACCAATTAATTTAATTCCATTTTCAAACTTCAATTAATTAATTAATTAAACAACAATTTGAAAAACTATAAATAAATTTTTAGGTCATTTCCATTTAATGAGAAAACCAAATCATTTCTAAATATTTCTTATTTCTCCAACTTTATCATTTATATCCCTTTCTGTTTATTTGATTAAACATGCAATTCATTTCTGATTTCAACGAGCTAACGAAGAGACTGATTATATATATATAATTAGGGCTCAAATGATTTGTAATTAAGTTTCAACTTTTCGTCTATTAATTATAAACTCATTTAGTCACGAAATTATTCCACTATAGTTCGTGACTAAGCTATCCCTTGTGACATACCATTACAAAAATAACTCGATCAGTGTTCGTTCAATAAGCTTGTGATAAGTGTGTTACCCTCATAGAGTATCATTAATCTCTTTGGAACAAATCCGCTCTCCCAATATGATCCTATTTTATCTCATGGTAATTAATACATCTTCCTTTATCAAAAGTCAATTACTATCAAACAATAATCAAGTCACTCATTACAAAGACAAATGACCTATGACCACGTTTACTTTTCATCTACTATGTAGTGCCAATGAAAGGATATCATTTATTCGTGTCTTGGGATATAAATTCCAATATTGTGAATGATGCTACATACTGCAGAAGTTGTATACCAAACGCACCAACTTTCAGTTCCTTATCTATTTGAACTCATGTTTTTACTTACACCAAAGTATACGAGTCACGCATACATAGTCCACCATCCACTCAAGATTAAGATATGTCACACTTTGAATATCACAAGTGAATAAATTCATAACAGGATTCAGAATCTATTCTTCTTGATACCAGTTCGATGTACTATTAGTCCAGTCAGTCACATCTATGTCTCTATCTCCTAGGAGTCATTCGTTCCGATACCTAAGACAAGGAAATTCCTCAATTGGACTTGATAGACGGCATATTAGTCTTTCAATCAATTTGCTCATTTCTGATTAACCTAAGGATGTGTTTAGGTTCATCTATTAATATAAGTTATCCTTTTGTATTAGTTAAACATTAGAAACTAGTGAGCTAATATTAGCTTCTATTTTTCTTTACATGCAAAAACCATGTGAGGACAATATACAAAAGGTATTAAAGAAATTCATGAGTAATTTTATTAATCAATCTGTTCGAAAAAATTACAAGTGTGCATAAATGAAAATACTACACTTAGGGCATCAGATCCAACGAATTATGCTACTAGATGTTAGATCTTGGAGCAAGGTTGTAGACGATGCTCAATGGTTTCGTGTGGGCTTCCACCCGGGGATGGCTAGATCAAACTTAATGTCGATGGAACAAATTGGGGTAATCCATTACAAGGTATGTAATACCCGATTTTTTGGCCCAGATAAAAAGGCCCAAATACAACAAAGTTACAAATGGGCCACAAAGCCCAAAACCAAATTCAGTGGCCCAAATTCAGTGGCCCAAACAAACATGGCTCGAAACAGACAGAAACCCTAGGGTTTCCCACAGCGCCGCAAGCTTCCAAATCAGCCCCGATCTTCACCTGCAAAACAAGGAAAGAAATCAAAAGAAATCAAGAAATGGAGAATCAAATCATTAAAAATAGGATTTTATTTTCATATTTTTTATGATATTATGGCTATATAAAGCCATTGTTAATATTGTAAAAGGGGCGGAAATTTTGGAGAAATCAATAAAAAAGCCCTATCTTTTACATCAAAAAACAGAGGCATAAACAAAAAGGTTGATATTTGCGTTTCTATTTGTTTTTATTCTGTTTTTTTATTATATCTATCTATTTTATTATTTTTATAAATAATATAAATATAAAAGGAAGGAAAAAACCTGCTTTTAAGCCCCTAACCGCCGTGGATGGCCGAGGAAGTCGTCACCGAGGATTGACGACCGGAAGCCGAAAGGTTTCATTGCTTCTAGGGGCCCATTCGTCGATATTCCGCGAGATTTGATCCTGGATCTAGGCTCAGGGGGTTAAAAAGGTTAAAAGGGGAATTTTCTTTTTTTCCCGGCCACCGTGGACGGTGGTGCCGGCGCCGGAGAACGGCGGCCGGCACGGTGGCCGGTGACCGGCCGATGACCGTCCGATGATCGGCCTATCGCCTAAGGACCGGAAGGTTGAGAGAGTTTTTAAAAAAGGGTTTTTGTTTTTTTTAGAAATGTTTTGAAATGAAAATTTTGACTTAAATTTGGCTTAAATAGGCCAATCAAAACGGCGCCGTTTTGAAGGGGAAGGATCCGCGTGTCGACCCGACCCAGACCCAAGATCCGCGTGTTTTTATGCGGAGGGGCAAATTACGCTTTTAGCCCCTCCGCCTTTTAATAATTTTGCAATTAAGTTTATATTTCTTTAAAAATTAGGCCTTTTATTTATTTTAAATTCCAATTCAATCCTGATGGAACGATGCCGTTTAGAGAAATAGGGAAATTTTCCTTTCTGGTCCCTCTACGTAATATGCGCGTTCAATTTGGTCCTTCAGTCTCCATCTATTTACAAATTTGCCTAAAATTTTTATTTACAATTCAAATTAACCCTCTTTTTTATTTTCCTTATATTTTTAAATTTAGTTTTTTATTTTGTTTTAATATATATATAATTCATACGCATATTTTGTTTTAACATAATGTAATTATTTTTTATGTGATTATTTTTATAATTTATGCATGCATGCCTATTCTCGTATATATATATATATATATATATATATATATATATATATATGTATATTAGTATTTTGACCATTGTTTTTATATTTATGTATATATATATAATTTTTTTAAATGCGAATCTGGTTTTTTTTACATACTTCAATTTCTCTTATGTTTGCAAATATGTTATATTTCGTATATAAAATTTTAACCCAAAATTTCACATGTAGGTTAAGTGAATGTCTTTAAATTTCGATTAATATATTGGTTTTATTATTATTTATTTATTAATTTGTGCTTTCATTTATATTATCATTTATATTATGTTGCTCGTTTATGTGATGCTTTACATGACATGGTTTGTTTTATTTGTATGCATTATTTCTATTTATTATTGTATTATATATTTAATGTAGCATAACATTGCATTTTTACTCAATTTTAAAATCAAACTTTTCAAAATGAATATTCTTTTAATTAAAATAAAAGCTCATTATTGGGAAATTCAACACGTTGTGTCCTAACGTATTGGATGTGGCGCATTGATTTCTCGAAATGAAGATTTTTTTAAAAAAATCATGAAGGAAATATTTCGAGTTTGAGATTCTAAAGGAATTGTGCCCTAACGTATTGGGTGTGATTTCTTAAATCTTGGATAAGTGGATGTTCTTTTAAATTAAAAGAAATATTCCGAGTTTGGGATTCTAAAGGGATCGTGCCCTAACGTATTGGGTGTGGTTTCTTAAATCTTGGATGAGTGGATGTTCTTTTAAAATTTTTATATCCTGACTTATTTCATTTTGAGGGAAATTAAAGTGTTGTGCCCTAACGTATTGGGTGTGGCATTTTTGCTTCTTTGAATTGAAAAGGGTCTTAATATGCAACGTTTTAAGTTTTTTAAAGACTAATTTTTTTTTCGACCTTAAGACATTAATCAATTAACTAGGTACCATTTTTTTGGGCGTAATGAGGGTGCTAATCCTTCCTCATACGTAACCGACTCCCGGACTCGATTTTTTAAAACTCGTAGACCAAAGCCGTTTTTTAGGTGATCCAATCACACCTTAATAAAAGATTGGTGGCGACTCCCAATTTTCATCATTTTTTAAAGTCGACAACCTAAAATTTTTAGTTTTCAAAAAAAACGGTTTCGACAGCTTGGCGACTCCACTGGGGAATTTTTTTAAAAATAAGAGAGTCGAGCCACAAAGTTAATTAACTTTTGTCTTATGGTCGAGAAAATTTTTTTTAAAAAAACTCATGACATCCTTTTGCATTCATTATCTTCTTGTTTAAAATATTGTTTGCATTATACATTTCATGAGTTGAACAATGTTACCCTTTTAAGTGGGAGTGAGAAACTATGCCTTCGTGAGGTTTTTACCTCCGTGTAGGGTAGTGGATTGCTTTCGGGATACATCTGTACCTATGTCTTCGTGAGATTTTTTCATCTCCGTGCAGCCATAGGGAAATGTATTCCCCTGAACTGAACTCGGTCCATATGAGCCTATAATGGGTGAGGATTGAGGAATCTGCTGGTTCGGGTACCTTTACTCTAGAAGCCAAACCACATATAGTGAACCTTAGGAATTCACACTAGGTAGAACTATACCGAACTCTAGTAGATATCCGATCAAATGTTTTACTATTTCTTGATTATATTTTATGTTGTTATATGATACTGACTTTTGGTGTTTTACGTGCATGACATGACATCTCATTTCATCATAAAAGGCGTCAATTCAAATTCTGTTGCTAGATAGAAGGCTTAACATGGAAAGCGGGTTTCTTGATAAAGTGGAGGACAATGCGGCTGTTCGAACTTGGTCTGAGACAACGCAGCAAGAAAAGGGTGATAGTTTGGCTGATGGACATGTATCGGAGTTATGGGACTTTACGCATACCAGTGCAACTCAAAATAATTTGCAAGAATTGAAGGAAATCTGGGGTCAGTGGAGTGATGAGGTTAGACAGCTCTTTTATGATAATTATGGGGATTTGCCTTATTTACTTGATGTGAAGGTAGACAAGCGTTTGTTTCAAGCTCTCGCCCAATTCTGGAATCCTGCTTACAGTTGCTTTACGTTTGGGAAGGTCGATTTGGTGCCTATGATAGAGGAGTATATGGCTTTACTCTGTTGTTCAAAGTTTCAAGTGGACAGGGTCTATTCGAGAGCAGTAAATGTGCCAACCTTTTCCAAGAAGCTGATGAATGTAACAGGAATGAGTGAGCAGTGGGTTGTCGCACGAATTAAGCAAAAAGGGGACAGTAAATGTGTTCCTTGGAGGGGCTTGAAAGATGCAATCCTCACACACCCAGATGTCAGGAAAAGGTTAGATGTTTTTGCTCTAAGTATATATGGCTTGGTTGTCTTCCCTAAGGCCTTGGGGTATGTGGATGAAACAGTCACTGATTTATTCGATCGGCTCGATAAGAAAGTTACACCGATTCCAGCAATTTTGGCAGAAACTTTCAGGTCATTGAGTGCATGCCGGAAGACAGGTGAAGGTAGATTTATTGGATGTGCACAGCTTCTACTCGCGTGGTTTCACAGTCACTTTTGGAAGGTGGATAAAGTGTCGTATCGGGTTTTCTCTGAAAATTATTCACCATTAAAGGAGATAGTCGCTACGCCCAGGAGAGACGACATTTCGAAGGAGAAGTGGATAGCAATTCTTTAAAATCTTAAAGAAGAGGACATAGAGTGGAGAGCTCCTTGGTTACTTCCAGATGAGATCCTGTATAGGTGTGGTAGTTTTGATTGGGTTCCTTTGCTAGGGGTTTGGGGAGCTACTGGATACGCCCCATTATTGGTGCTAAGGCAATATAGGTCAAGGCAATTTATACCTACGACCCAAGGGTTAGCTGATTGTGATTTTTCGTACAAGGATGATGGTTACAGAAAGAAGATTCAAGAGATAGCTAGTGCGTGGAAACAAACTCGTCGAATGAAGAGGCTAGCTGTGGGTCCAATGACAACTCCTGGGTATCATCAATGGTGGGCCAGAAGGATAAATGATAATATACCTAAGTTAAATCCGGAAGAAAGCCAGTCAATAGAAGAGCATTTGCGAGCCATTCCTTCTGAGTTGGAAATGGTAAGACAAGATTTTGAGAGGAAGAATGCGGATTTGGAGAAAAGGATAGAGCAAATGGAGGCAGAAAAGATGAACTTGAGATTGGACATAGACGTTCAGAAGCTTGAGAATGAGAGGTTGAAGAAAGAGAAAAACAAGGCTGATGAGGAATTGGACAGTCTAAAGGCGGATTATAAAAAGTTATGTTTGTCAATAAGAACTGCTGGGTTGGGAAAGACGTCAGAACAGTGGCGAGCAGAAATCCAAGGAGAAAAGGACAAGGCCGATAAGTGGGAACAGAGATTTCAAGAGATGCAAAGGCGAAATGAGGCTTTAGAAAAGAGTTTGTCAGAAAGCCAGAAGGAAAATGGTGAGTTAAAGGATAGAGTGATTGTGTTGGAAAGATCTCTTCGTCAGTACCAAAGACGAAATTCTGCGATAGAGTTAAAAGCTAGCTTGAGCAAGATTGAAGAAATGGAGAAAAGAATTGAAGAGTTAGAAACGAAGCTGTAAAATTGTGAGATTCAGATCAATCGCTTGAAAGCAAACGAGAGTCGTAGTAATGAACAGCTTCAACATTTTCAGAATCAAGTTAGAAGCAGAGACTACCTTATTGAGAAAGCTGTAGTCCAGATTCGAGGAGTAGCTGACCATATACAAACTTTAGCAGTACAAGCTGACATGCTGAGTGTGAAATATGAATTAGAGTCAGATCGGGGGCAAGAATTGGCTTCGTTACTTAGAAAGATTAGAGTTCTGGGTACTAGGGCAAAGTCGTATTTGTAATTCATTTTATGTAAAGAAATTTAATTTCTAGTAAAGTTTTCTTATATGGAATTGAATTCAAATTGACGCCTTTTCTGCATTCATTTCATGCATTGCATTGTTTCATATGCATTAATAAATTCATAAAGGGATTCTAATTAATCTAATTTACTCGTCAGTTAATCTGGAAACCAATCAAGCTATCAAACACTGCTACGGAACTCGATCCAAAACTAGAGACATGGACCAAAGGCTAGAACAATTCCAGAAAGAGATGCAAGAGCAAATAAATGAGCAATTAGAGAAGATTCAACAAAAGATGATGGAAAAAATAATGGAATCTCAAGGGAGTATGATGGCTAAGTTGACTCAGTTATTGGCTGGGGGAGTTGACAAAGGAAAGGGGTTGGTGCTCAACAATGAAGAAGGAGACAACGAGGGACCTGTTTATTCCTCAGGACTTACTTCTCACCAAGCGGGGATATATCCGCGCAAATCCTCCGTTACTATTAAACCTCAGGATGGTACTGAAACACCGATAAACTTCCAAATTAGGGACAATCTTGCTAATCCTGTTATCCCAGACTTCGATGAGACAATCGAGAAAGTGAATGATGAATTGCCGAAACAGCTCGAGGAAAAGTATAAATGGTTAGAAGAAAAACTTAGAGCGATAGAAGGTACTGAGAGCTACCATGGAATTGATGCTAGAGAATTGAGCCTGGTTCCAGATCTGGTACTTCCTCACAAGTTCAAAACGCCCGAATTCGAGAAATACAACGGGACTAGTAGCCCCGGAGCACATATTACTATGTTCTGTAGGAGGATGACTGGATATGTTAATAACGACCAGTTGCTGATACATTGTTTCCAGGATAGCCTCGCAGGGGCAGCATCCAAGTGGTACAATCAATTGAGTCGTACCCAGATCAATTCATGGAGAGATCTAGCACAGGCGTTCTTAAAACAGTATAGCCATGTGACTGACATGGTACCTGATAGGATCACTCTTCAGAATATGGAGAAGAAGCCTGGTGAAAGTTTCAGGCAGTACGCACAGAGATGGAGGGAGGTTGCTGTCCAAGTTCAGCCATCTCTTCTAGAGAGAGAGATGACGATGCTTTTCGTCAACACATTGAAGGCACCATTTATTACACATATGTTAGGAAGCGCTACTAAAAGTTTTTCCGACATAGTTATGAATGACGAGATGATAGAGAACGCTATCAGAAGTGGGAAAATAGATGCTGGAGAAAATAGCAGAAGGACAACCTCGAAGAAGAAAGAGAACGAGGTTAATAACATGAGTTCATATTCAAGACGATTCTGATGAATCGGTAGGAAAGGTGGTCATTAACCGATGAGGGATCATCAAAACAGAGGGCTGACACAAGACAAAATACAGAGAAGCTTCAATTTACGCCAATCCCAATGCCGTATAGGGAGCTATATCAGAATCTATTCAATGCACACGTGGTTGCCCCTCACCACTTAAAACCCCTACAACCTCCATATCCCAAGTGGTACGATGCGAACGCACAGTGCGATTATCACGCAGGAATTGTGGGGCATTCCATAGAACATTGTACGGCGTTCAAGAAGCTGGTAGAAAGGCTTATAAGCATGGGCGTGGTAAAATTGGATGATTCACCCAATACAGAAAATCCATTACCTGATCACAATGGAGTGAACATGATAGGTAAGAGCATGGGTAGAAAGATCAAGGAATATATATCAGAAGTGAAAATTCCTTTGAAGTGGATCTGGGAAAATATGGTGAAAAGGGGATTGATCATCCCGAGTTCAGAGAGAAGTGTCGAAGGGGTGGAAAATTACTGTGAGTTCCATCACGAGGATGGGACATAAAATCCAGGAATGTGCAGAATTTAGAGCCTTGGTTCAAGAATTGATGGATAACAAGGAGATGGAATATTATGAAGAA